>NW_026529343.1:0-300000 GCF_028500815.1 Rissa tridactyla | reverse complement strand
CTGCCCAAGGAGCCAGCAGGGAAAACTATGCCTTAGTCTGAAGCTCTTTGGGAACCGCTTGCGTAGCCCCACAGACCTGGGGGCTGAGGGCTTTCCTGCTGCCTTCAGCCTCGAAACCACCCTTTCCCACTTGGCGCCGCGCCAGGCACAAAAATGGCCATACGGCTGGAGGTTGGTACCCTGCCCAAGGAGCCAGCAGGGAAAACTATGCCTTGTTCTAAAGCTCTTTGGGAACCACTTGTGTAGCCCCACAGACTTGCGGGCTGCGGGCTTTCCTGCTGCCTTCAGCCTCGACACCACCCTTTCCCACTTGGCGCCGCGCTAGGCAGAAAAATGGCCATACGGCAGGCAATGGGTCCCCCGCCCAAAGAGCCAGCAGGGAAAACTATGCCTTGTTCTAAAGCTCTTTGGGAACCGCTTGCGTAGCCTCACAGACCTGGGGGCTGCGGGCTTTCCTGCTGACTTCAGCCTCTAAGCCACCCTTTCCCACTTGGCGCCGCGCCATGCACAAAAATGGCCATACGGCTGGAGATGGGTCCCCCGCCCAAACAACCAGCAGGGAAAACTGTGCCTTGTTCTAAAGGTCTTTGGGAACCGCTTGCGTAGCCCCACAGACCTGGGGGCTGCGGGCTTTCCTGCTGCCTTCAGCCTCAAAACAACCCTTTCCCTCTGGGCGCCGGGACAGACACAAAAATGGCCTATGGCTGGAGATGGGTCTCCCGCCCAAAGAGCCAGCAGGGAAAACTATGCCTTGTTCTAAAGCTCTTTGGGAACCGCTTGCGTAGCCCCACAGACCTGGGGGTTGCGGGCTTTCCTGCTGCCTTCAGCCTCGACAACACCCTTTCCCACTTGGCGCCGCGCCAGGCACAAAAATGGCCATATGGCTGGAGATGGGTCCCCCGCCCAAAGAGCCAGCAGGGAAAACTATGCCTTGTTCTAAAGCTATTTGGGAACCGCTTGCGTAGCCCCACAGACCTGGGGGCTGCGGGCTTTCCTGCTGCCTTCAGCCTCGACACCACCCTTTCCCACTTGGCGCCGCGCCAGGCACAAAAATGGCCATACGGCTGGAGATGGGTCCCCCGCCCAAAGAGCCAGCAGGGAAACCTATGCCTTGTTCTAAAGCTCTTTGGGAACCGCTTGAATTGTCCCACAGACCTGGGGGCTGCAGGCTTTCCTGCTGCCTTCAGCCTCAAAACCACCCTTTCCCACTTGGCGCCGCGCCAGGCACAAAAATGGCCATACGGCTGGAGATGGGTCCCCCGCCCAAAGAGCCAGCAGGGAAAACTATGCCTTGTTCTAAAGCTCTTTGGGAACCGCTTGAATTGTCCCACAGACCTGGGGGCTGCAGGCTTTCCTGCTGCCTTCAGCCTCAAAACCACCCTTTCCCTCTGGGCGCCGGGACAGACACAAAAATGGCCTATGGCTAGAGATGGGTCCCATTCCCAAAGAGCCAGCAGGTAAAACTATGCCTTGTTCTAAAGCTCTTTGGGAACCGCTTGCGTAGCCCCACAGACCTGGGGGCTGCAGGCTTTCCTGCTGCCTTCAGCCTCGACACCACCCTTTCCCACTTGGCGCCGCGCCAGGCACAAAAATGGCCATACAGCTGGAGATGGGTCTCCCACCCAAAGAGCCAGCAGGGAAAACTATGCCTTGTTCTAAACCTCTTTGGGAACCGCTTGCGTAGCCCCACAGACCTGGGGGCTGCGGGCTTTCCTGCTGCCTTCAGCCTCGACACCACCCTTTCCCACTTGGCGCCGCGCCATGCAGAAAAATGGCCATACGGTTGGAGATGGGTCCCCCACCCAAACAGCCAGCAGGGAAAACTATGCCTTGTTCTAAAGCTCTTTGGGAACCGCTTGCCTAGCCCCACAGACCTGGGGGCTGCAGGCTTTCCTGCTGCCTTCAGCCTCGACACCACGCTTTCCCACTGGGCGCCGCGCCAGGCACAAAAATGGCATATGGCTGGAGGTTGGTACCCTGCCCAAGGAGCCAGCAGGGAAAACTATGCCTTAGTCTGAAGCTCTTTGGGAACCGCTTGCGTAGCCCCACAGACCTGGGGGCTGAGGGCTTTCCTGCTGCCTTCAGCCTCGACACCACCCTTTCCCACTTGGCGCCGCGCCAGGCACAAAAATGGCCATACGGCTGGAGGTTGGTACCCTGCCCAAGGAGCCAGCAGGGAAAACTATGCCTTGTTCTAAAGCTCTTTGGGAACCGCTTGAATTGTCCCACAGACCTGGGGGCTGCAGGCTTTCCTGCTGCCTTCAGCCTCAAAACCACCCTTTCCCACTTGGCGCCGCGCCAGGCACAAAAATGGCCATACGGCTGGAGATGGGTCCCCCGCCCAAAGAGCCAGCAGGGAAAACTATGCCTTGTTCTAAAGCTCTTTGGGAACCGCTTGAATTGTCCCACAGACCTGGGGGCTGCAGGCTTTCCTGCTGCCTTCAGCCTCAAAACCACCCTTTCCCTCTGGGCGCCGGGACAGACACAAAAATGGCCTATGGCTAGAGATGGGTCCCATGCCCAAAGAGCCAGCAGGGAAAACTATGCCTTGTTCTAAAGCTCTTTGGGAACCGCTTGCGTAGCCCCACAGACCTGGGGGCTGCGGGCTTTGCTGCTGCCTTCAGCCTCGACACCACCGTTTCCCACTTGGTGCCGCGCCAGGCAGAAAAATGGCCATACGGCTGAAGGCTCGTACCCTGCCCAAGGAGCCAGCAGGGAAAACTATGCCTTGTTCTAAAGCTCTTTGGGAACTGCTCGTGTAGCCCCACAGACTTGGGGGCTGCGGGCTTTCCTGCTGCCTTCAGCCTCGACACCACCCTTTCCCACTTGGCGCCGCGCTAGGCACAAAAATGGCCTATGGCTGGACATGGGTCTCCCGCCCAAAGAGCCATCAGGGAAAACTGTGCCTTGTTCTAAAGCTCTTTGGGAACCGCTTGCGTAGCCCCACAGACCTGGGGGTTGCGCGCTTTCCTGCTGCCTTCAGCCTCGACACCAGCCTTTCATACTTGGCGCTGCGCCAAGCACAAAAATGGACATATGGATGGAGATGGATCCCCCGCCCAAACAGCCAGCAGGGAAAACTGTGCCTTGTTCTAAAGCTCTTTGGGAACCGCTTGCGTAGCCCCACAGACCTGGGGGCTGCGGGCTTTCCTGCTGCCTTCAGCCTCAAAACAACCCTTTCCCTCTGGGCGCCGGGACAGACACAAAAATGGCCTATGGCTGGAGATGGGTCTCCCGCCCAAAGAGCCAGCAGGGAAAACTATGCCTTGTTCTAAAGCTCTTTGGGAACCGCTTGCGTAGCCGCACAGACCTGGGAGCTGCGGGCCTTCCTGCTGACTTCAGCGTCGACACCACCCTTTCCCACTGGGCACCGCGCCAGGCACAATAATGGCCATACGGCTGGAGATGGGTCTCCCGCCCAAAGAGCCAGCAGGGAAAACTATGCCTTGTTTTAAAGCTCTTTGGGAACCGCTTGCGTAGCCGCACAGACCTGGGGGCTGCGGGATTTCCTGCTGCCTTCAGCCTCGACACCAGCCTTTCCCACTTGACGTCGCGCCAAGCACAAAAATGGACATATGGATGGAGATGGATCCCCCGCCCAAACAGCCAGCAGGGAAAATTGTGCCTTGTTCTAAGGCTCTTTGGGAACCGCTTGCGTAGCCGCACAGACCTGGGGGCTGAGGGCTTTCCTGCTGCCTTCAGCCTCAAAACCACCCTTTCCCACTTGGCGCCGTGCCAGGCACAAAAAAGGCCTATGGCTGGAGATGGGTCCCCCGCCCAAGGAGCCAGCAGGGAAAACTATGCCTTGTTCTAAATGTCTTTGGGAACCACTTGCGTAGCCCCACAGACCTGAGGGCTGCGGGCTTTGCTGCTACCTTCAGCCTCGACACCACCCTTTCCCACTTGGCGCCGCGCCAGGCACAATAATGGCCATACGGCTGGAGATGGGCCCCATGCCCAAAGAGCCAGCAGGGAAAACTATGCCTTGTTCTAAAGGTCTTTGGGAACCGCTTGCGTAGCCCCACAGACCTGGGGGCTGCGGACTTTCCTGCTGCCTTCAGCCTGGACACCACGCTTTCCCACTGGGCACCACGCCAGGCACAATAATGGCCATACGGCTGGAGATGGGTCTCCCGCCCAAGGAGCCAGCAGGGAAAACTATGCCTTGTTCCAAAGCTCTTTGGGAACCGCTTGCGTAGCCCCACAGAGCTGGAGGCTGTGGGCTTGCGTGCTGCCTCAGCCTCAAAACCACCCTTTCCCTCTGGGCGCCGCGCCAGGCACAAAAATGGCATATGGCTGGAGGTTGGTACCCTGAATAAGGAGCCAGCAGGGAAAATTATGCCTTAGTCTGAAGCTCTTTGGGAACCGCTTGCGTAGCCCCACAGACCTGGGGGCTGAGGGCTTTCCTGCTGCCTTCAGCCTCGACACCACCCTTTCCCACTTGGCGCCGCGCCAGGCACAAAAATGGCCATACGGCTGGAGGTTGGTACCCTGCCCAAGGAGCCAGCAGGGAAAACTATGCCTTGTTCTAAAGCTCTTTGGGAACCACTTGTGTAGCCCCACAGACTTGGGGGCTGCGGGCTTTCCTGCTGCCTTCAGCCTCGACACCACCCTTTCCCACTTGGCGTCGCGCTAGGCAGAAAAATGGCCATACGGCAGGCAATGGGTCCCCCGCCCAAAGAGCCAGCAGGGAAAACTATGCCTTGTTCTAAAGCTCTTTGGGAACCGCTTGCGTAGCCTCACAGACCTGGGGGCTGCGGGCTTTCCTGCTGCCTTCAGCCTCGACACCACCCTTTCCCACTTGGCGCCGCGCTAGGCAGAAAAATGGCCATACGGCAGGCAATGGGTCCCCCGCCCAAAGAGCCAGCAGGGAAAACTATGCCTTGTTCTAAAGCTCTTTGGGAACCGCTTGCGTAGCCTCACAGACCTGGGGGCTGCGGGCTTTGCTGCTGACTTCAGCCTCTAAGCCACCCTTTCCCACTTGGCGCCGCGCCATGCACAAAAATGGCCATACGGCTGGAGATGGGTCCCCCGCCCAAACAACCAGCAGGGAAAACTGTGCCTTGTTCTAAAGCTCTTTGGGAACCGCTTGCGTAGCCCCACAGACCTGGGGGCTGCGGGCTTTCCTGCTGCCTTCAGCCTCAAAACCACCCTTTCCCTCTGGGCGCCGGGACAGACACAAAAATGGCCTATGGCTGGAGATGGGTCTCCCGCCCAAAGAGCCAGCAGGGAAAACTATGCCTTGTTCTAAAGCTCTTTGGGAACCGCTTGCGTAGCCCCACAGACCTGGGGGTTGCGGGCTTTCCTGCTGCCTTCAGCCTCGACACCACCCTTTCCCACTTGGCGCCGCGCCAGGCACAAAAATGGCCATACGGCTGGAGATGGGTCCCCCGCCCAAAGAGCCAGCAGGGAAAACTATGCCTTGTTCTAAAGCTATTTGGGAACCGCTTGCGTAGCCCCACAGACCTGGGGGCTGCGGGCTTTCCTGCTGCCTTCAGCCTCGACACCACCCTTTCCCACTTGGCGCCGCGCCAGGCACAAAAATGGCCATACGGCTGGAGATGGGTCCCCCGCCCAAAGAGCCAGCAGGGAAACCTATGCCTTGTTATAAAGCTCTTTGGGAACCGCTTGAATTGTCCCACAGACCTGGGGGCTGCAGGCTTTCCTGCTGCCTTCAGCCTCAAAACCACCCTTTCCCACTTGGCGCCGCGCCAGGCACAAAAATGGCCATACGGCTGGAGATGGGTCCCCCGCCCAAAGAGCCAGCAGGGAAAACTATGCCTTGTTCTAAAGCTCTTTGGGAACCGCTTGAATTGTCCCACAGACCTGGGGGCTGCAGGCTTTCCTGCTGCCTTCAGCCTCGACACCACCCTTTCCCTCTGGGCGCCGGGAAAGACACAAAAATGGCCTATGGCTAGAGATGGGTCCCATGCCCAAAGAGCCAGCAGGGAAAACTATGCCTTGTTCTAAAGCTCTTTGGGAACCGCTTGCGTAGCCCCACAGACCTGGGGGCTGCGGGCTTTGCTGCTGCCTTCAGCCTCGACACCACCGTTTCCCACTTGGTGCCGCGCCAGGCAGAAAAATGGCCATACGGCTGAAGGCTCGTACCCTGCCCAAGGAGCCAGCAGGGAAAACTATGCCTTGTTCTAAAGCTCTTTGGGAACTGCTCGTGTAGCCCCACAGACTTGGGGGCTGCGGGCTTTCCTGCTGCCTTCAGCCTCGACACCACCCTTTCCCACTTGGCGCCGCGCTAGGCACAAAAATGGCCTATGGCTGGACATGGGTCTCCCGCCCAAAGAGCCATCAGGGAAAACTGTGCCTTGTTCTAAAGCTCTTTGGGAACCGCTTGCGTAGCCCCACAGACCTGGGGGTTGCGCGCTTTCCTGCTGCCTTCAGCCTCGACACCAGCCTTTCATACTTGGCGCTGCGCCAAGCACAAAAATGGACATATGGATGGAGATGGGTCCCCCGCCCAAACAGCCAGCAGGGAAAACTGTGCCTTGTTCTAAAGCTCTTTGGGAACCGCTTGCGTAGCCCCACAGACCTGGGGGCTGCGGGCTTTCCTGCTGCCTTCAGCCTCAAAACAACCCTTTCCCTCTGGGCGCCGGGACAGACACAAAAATGGCCTATGGCTGGAGATGGGTCTCCCGCCCAAAGAGCCAGCAGGGAAAACTATGCCTTGTTCTAAAGCTCTTTGGGAACCGCTTGCGTAGCCGCACAGACCTGGGAGCTGCGGGCCTTCCTGCTGACTTCAGCGTCGACACCACCCTTTCCCACTGGGCACCGCGCCAGGCACAATAATGGCCATACGGCTGGAGATGGGTCTCCCGCCCAAAGAGCCAGCAGGGAAAACTATGCCTTGTTTTAAAGCTCTTTGGGAACCGCTTGCGTAGCCGCACAGACCTGGGGGCTGCGGGATTTCCTGCTGCCTTCAGCCTCGACACCAGCCTTTCCCACTTGACGTCGCGCCAAGCACAAAAATGGACATATGGATGGAGATGGATCCCCCGCCCAAACAGCCAGCAGGGAAAATTGTGCCTTGTTCTAAGGCTCTTTGGGAACCGCTTGCGTAGCCCCACAGACCTGGGGGCTGCAGGCTTTCCTGCTGCCTTCAGCCTCAAAACCACCCTTTCCCACTTGGCGCCGTGCCAGGCACAAAAAAGGCCTATGGCTGGAGATGGGTCCCCCGCCCAAGGAGCCAGCAGGGAAAATTATGCCTTGTTCTAAATGTCTTTGGGAACCACTTGCGTAGCCCCACAGACCTGAGGGCTGCGGGCTTTGCTGCTACCTTCAGCCTCGACACCACCCTTTCCCACTTGGCACCGCGCCAGGCACAATAATGGCCATACGGCTGGAGATGGGCCCCATGCCCAAAGAGCCAGCAGGGAAAACTATGCCTTGTTCTAAAGGTCTTTGGGAACCGCTTGCGTAGCCCCACAGACCTGGGGGCTGCGGACTTTCCTGCTGCCTTCAGCCTCGACACCACGCTTTCCCACTGGGCACCACGCCAGGCACAATAATGGCCATACGGCTGGAGATGGGTCTCCCGCCCAAGGAGCCAGCAGGGAAAACTATGCCTTGTTCCAAAGCTCTTTGGGAACCGCTTGCGTAGCCCCACAGAGCTGGAGGCTGTGGGCTTGCGTGCTGCCTCAGCCTCAAAACCACCCTTTCCCTCTGGGCGCCGCGCCAGGCACAAAAATGGCATATGGCTGGAGGTTGGTACCCTGAATAAGGAGCCAGCAGGGAAAATTATGCCTTAGTCTGAAGCTCTTTGGGAACCGCTTGCGTAGCCCCACAGACCTGGGGGCTGAGGGCTTTCCTGCTGCCTTCAGCCTCGACACCACCCTTTCCCACTTGGCGCCGCGCCAGGCACAAAAATGGCCATACGGCTGGAGGTTGGTACCCTGCCCAAGGAGCCAGCAGGGAAAACTATGCCTTGTTCTAAAGCTCTTTGGGAACCACTTGTGTAGCCCCACAGACTTGGGGGCTGCGGGCTTTCCTGCTGCCTTCAGCCTCGACACCACCCTTTCCCACTTGGCGTCGCGCTAGGCAGAAAAATGGCCATACGGCAGGCAATGGGTCCCCCGCCCAAAGAGCCAGCAGGGAAAACTATGCCTTGTTCTAAAGCTCTTTGGGAACCGCTTGCGTAGCCTCACAGACCTGGGGGCTGCGGGCTTTGCTGCTGACTTCAGCCTCTAAGCCACCCTTTCCCACTTGGCGCCGCGCCATGCACAAAAATGGCCATACGGCTGGAGATGGGTCCCCCGCCCAAACAACCAGCAGGGAAAACTGTGTCTTGTTCTAAAGCTCTTTGGGAACCGCTTGCGTAGCCCCACAGACCTGGGGGCTGCGGGCTTTCCTGCTGCCTTCAGCCTCGACACCACCCTTTCCCACTTGGCGCCGCGCCAGGCACAAAAATGGCCATACGGCTGGAGATGGGTCCCCCGCCCAAAGAGCCAGCAGGGAAAACTATGCCTTGTTCTAAAGCTCTTTGGGAACCGCTTGCGTAGCCCCACAGACCTGGGGGCTGCGGGCTTTCCTGCTGCCTTCAGCCTCGACACCACCCTTTCCCACTTGGCGCCGCGCCAGGCACAAAAATGGCCATACGGATGGAGATGGGTCCCCCGCCCAAAGAGCCAGCAGGGAAAACTATGCCTTGTTCTAAAGCTCTTTGGGAACCGCTTGAATTGTCCCACAGACCTGGGGGCTGCAGGCTTTCCTGCTGCCTTCAGCCTCAAAACCACCCTTTCCCACTTGGCGCCGCGCCAGGCACAAAAATGGCCATACGGCTGGAGATGGGTCCCCCGCCCAAAGAGCCAGCAGGGAAAACTATGCCTTGTTCTAAAGCTCTTTGGGAACCGCTTGAATTGTCCCACAGACCTGGGGGCTGCAGGCTTTCCTGCTGCCTTCAGCCTCAAAACCACCCTTTCCCTCTGGGCGCCGGGACAGACACAAAAATGGCCTATGGCTAGAGATGGGTCCCCCGCCCAAAGAGCCAGCAGGGAAAACTATGCCTTGTTCTAAAGCTCTTTGGGAACCGCTTGCGTAGCCCCACAGACCTGGGGGCTGCGGGCTTTGCTGCTGCCTTCAGCCTCGACACCACCGTTTCCCACTTGGTGCCGCTCCAGGCAGAAAAATGGCCATACGGCTAAAGGCTGGTACCCTGCCCAAGGAGCCAGCAGGGAAAACTATGCCTTGTTCTAAAGCTCTTTGGGAACTGCTCGTGTAGCCCCACAGACTTGGGGGCTGCGGGCTTTCCTGCTGCCTTCAGCCTCGACACCACCCTTTCCCACTTGGCGCCGCGCTAGGCACAAAAATGGCCTATGGCTGGACATGGGTCTCCCGCCCAAAGAGCCAGCAGGGAAAACTATGCCTTGTTCTAAAGCTCTTTGGGAACCGCTTGCGTAGCCCCACAGACCTGGGGGTTGCGCGCTTTCCTGCTGCCTTCAGCCTCGACACCAGCCTTTCCCACTTGGCGCTGCGCCAAGCACAAAAATGGACATATGGATGGAGATGGATCCCCCGCCCAAACAGCCAGCAGGGAAAACTATGCCTTGTTCTAAAGCTCTTTGGGAACCGCTTGTGTAGCCCCACAGACCTGGGGGCTGCGGGCTTTCCTGCTGCCTTCAGCCTCAAAACAACCCTTTCCCTCTGGGCGCCGGGACAGACACAAAAATGGCCTATGGCTGGAGATGGGTCTCCCGCCCAAAGAGCCAGCAGGGAAAAATATGCCTTGTTCTAAAGCTCTTTGGGAACCGCTTGCGTAGCCGCACAGACCTGGGAGCTGCGGGCCTTCCTGCTGACTTCAGCGTCGACACCACCCTTTCCCACTGGGCACCGCGCCAGGCACAAAAATGGACATATGGATGGAGATGGATCCCCCGCCCAAACAGCCAGCAGGGAAAATTGTGCCTTGTTCTAAGGCTCTTTGGGAACCGCTTGCGTAGCCCCACAGACCTGGGGGCTGCAGGCTTTCCTGCTGCCTTCAGCCTCAAAGCCACCCTTTCCCACTTGGTGCCGCGCCAGGCACAAAAATGGCCATATGGCTGGAGATGTGTGCCACGCCCAAAGAGCCAGCAGGGAAAACTATGCCTTGTTCTAAAGCTCTTTGGGAACCGCTTGCGTAGCCCCACAGACCTGGGGGCTGCAGGCTTTCCTGCTGCCTTCAGCCTCAAAACCACCCTTTCCCACTTGGCGCCGTGCCAGGCACAAAAAAGGCCTATGGCTGGAGATGGGTCCCCCGCCCAAGGAGCCAGCAGGGAAAATTATGCCTTGTTCTAAATGTCTTTGGGAACCACTTGCGTAGCCCCACAGACCTGGGGGCTGCGGGCTTTGCTGCTACCTTCAGCCTCGACACCACCCTTTCCCACTTGGCGCCGCGCCAGGCACAATAATGGCCATACCGCGGCAATGGGTCTCCCGCCCAAAGAGCCAGCAGGGAAAAGTATGCCTTGTTCTAAACCTCTTTGGGAACCGCTTGCGTAGCCCCACAGACCTGGGGGCTGCGGGCTTTCCTGCTGCCTTCAGCCTCGACACCACCCTTTCCCACTTGGCGCCGCGCCATGCACAAAAATGGCCATACGGCTGGAGATGGGTCCCCCGCCAAAGGAGCCAGCAGGGAAAACTATGCCTTGTTCTAAAGCTCTTTGGGAACCGCTTGCCTAGCCCCACAGACCTGGGGGCTGCGGGCTTTCCTGCTGCCTTCAGCCTCGACACCACGCTTTCCCACTGGGCACCACGCCAGGCACAATAATGGCCATACGGCTGGAGATGGGTCTCCCGCCCAAGGAGCCAGCAGGGAAAACTATGCCTTGTTGCAAAGCTCTTTGGGAACCGCTTGCGTAGCCCCACAGACCTGGGGGCTGTGGTCTTGCGTGCTGCCTCAGCCTCAAAACCACCCTTTCCCTCTGGGCGCCGCGCCAGGCACAAAAATGGCATATGCCTGGAGGTTGGTACCCTGCCCAAGGAGCCAGCAGGGAAAACTATGCCTTAGTCTGAAGCTCTTTGGGAACCGCTTGCGTAGCCCCACAGACGTGGGGGCTGAGGGCTTTCCTGCTGCCTTCAGCCTCGACACCATCCTTTCCCACTTGGCGCCGCGCCAGGCACAAAAATGGCCATACGGCTGGAGGTTGGTACCCTGCCCAAGGAGCCAGCAGGGAAAACTATGCCTTGTTCTAAAGCTCTTTGGGAACCACTTGTGTAGCCCCACAGACTTGGGGGCTGCGGGCTTTCCTGCTGCCTTCAGCCTCGACACCACGCTTTCCCACTGGGCACCACGCCAGGCACAATAATGGCCATACAGCTGGAGATGGGTCTCCCGCCCAAGGAGCCAGCAGGGAAAACTATGCCTTGTTCTAAAGCTCTTTGGGAACCGCTTGCTTAGGCCCACAGAGCTGGAGGCTGTGGGCTTGCGTGCTGCCTCAGCCTCAAAACCACCCTTTCCATCTGGGCGCTGCGCCAGGCACAAAAATGGCATATGGTGGAGATGGGTCCCATGCCCAAGGAGCCAGCAGGGAAAACTATGCCTTGTTCTAAAGCTCTTTGGGAACCGCTTGCGAAGCCCCACAGACCTGGGGGTTGCGGGTCTTCCTGCTGCCTTCAGCCTCAAAACCACCCTTTCCCACTTGGCGCCGCGCCAGGCACAAAAAAGGCCATACGGCTGGAGATGGGTCTCCCGCCCAAAGAGCCAGCAGGGAAAACTATGCCTTGTTCTAAAGGTCTTTGGGAACCGCTTGCGTAGCCCCACAGACCTGGGGGCTGCAGGCTTTCCTGCTGTCTTCTCACTCAAAAACACCCTTTCCCACTTGGCGCCGCGCCAGGCACAAAAATGGCCATACGGCTGGAGATGGGTGCCACGCCCAAAGAGCCTGCAGGGAAAACTTTGTCTACAGTCAGTCAAGGTCGACGTATTCAACACTGATAAGAAAGATCACATGTGTTCTTTTGGTGAGGGATATCAAGTGGAAATCCTTCTCGTGGAGTGATCAAGCGATTTAAACTTTTCGTCATAATCCAAAGTCTAACATGCAAAACAATTGTCTAAGCAAAGCACAATACAGTGACTATTAGTAAAACAACAACAGAGTGAAGCATCTTGTTATAAAGTCCTGTAACTGTCAGTGACCATCCAAAAAGAGTATCTCCCCATCTATGTCCTCCGCCTCTCTTCACTCTTTCCAACGCTTGGTGTATTTCTTCAACCTGATGATGGACGGTAATCAAAGTTGTCTGTCTATTTTCTTGGGCCTCATTGTGTTTTAGCAGCTTCTTCACCAGGGAGAGATTCATTCCGATAGGGGTAGGCAACAATCTCGAATCAACGTGTAATTAGGTTGTAGCAATTGAAAAGACGTAACAGGAGCTTAATAATTGAAGTCGCATCCCGTAAGTTTGTGTTAGTAAAGTTCAAACACAAAGATTTGAGTGATTACTATGTCATCTCTGAATACAAGACTACAGGGAGACCTCATGCTAACGCACCCTTTCCCAATCTAGACAAGCACAGTCTCTGGGGTTTCATCGGGATGTGTCTCAAAGTGACAAGCATTCTGGTTGGTGTCAAGACAAAGGTCTTGTGCTTTGAGAGTATTACTCTCACAAATGAATCCTCGTTGGTCTCGTGAAACGCATGCGTCAACATCAGCAGTTTGCCATTTAGTCTCATTTTGTCGTGCCCAACCTCTGTGCTGTGTTGGATAGAGTAGAGCTCCTTGGTGATTCAACCCCAGTGCGATGATTGGCTATATGGTGTATACTGAGGCATTGCGTATCGTTAAGGCAAAAGCTGTGGCTTTGCTCTCAGTGGGATCGTAGGTGAAATTAACCAGATACCACCTGGACTGAAATCTTTTCTCAAATTCAATTGCGTTATCCCATATTACTTTTCGAATTTCGGTGGGCAAGGTGCCTTCTTCACCTTCCCTTATGATTGCGGCTGTCATAGATTGCATCCACAATTGGGCTTGGATACAACTAAGAGCCAAGGAAACATTGGTTTGGGTTGTACCAAGTGCATCTGTGATCAGCTGATGGTCTTTTTCACCCGTTTCTTCCCATTGAGGCAATATATTCGATAAAAGCCCTTGGTGGTTTCCCAATGCTAATAGAGAGGACCGTAGGGGATGTCTTAATTTGTCCAGATCAGTAGTGGTTGTGACTAGTTTGTTGGCAAGTATCTCAGCATCTATACTATTCAAGACTCCCAGGCCTGTTCCTAAGATACCAGTCGCATCCCTCTTCCGTCCGTGTGAAGTGGCAAGAGTTCGTTTGCGTAACCATGCTGACCATTCTGCATAAGATGTACTCAGGAACGGTAAGCAGGTGGGTTTGATCGCAGAGATTTTAATCTGCATTGACAATTCTGCTCGTTTGAGGGAATATGTGGGATTAAACAGTACCTGTTGTTGACCTGCGTTTGTTTAATAACGTAAGGGCCAATGTTGAAAATGTAAGGAGTTAGTCTAATGGAGGGCTTAGAAAAGAGAGAGGTGGTTTTTTTTCTCTTAGAAGAGCGAGCCTTTGAGAGTTTGTGGGGTGTAGGTTCTGGATTCATTTCAGCAAGTTCAGGTGTATTTGAGTCAATCATAAATGCAAATAACAATTCTGTGCCCTTGTAGCCCCAAATACAGTACACTACTGTAGGTTTGATGAAAGTGAAATTGTGCCAGCAATCTGAATTTGGCTCCATAATTTTTGTAACAATCAGTGTTGTATTTGTCCGCTTTGGTAGAGTCTACATAGATGGTTTTAATTACAGTTGGCCTGTGGTGATTAGACCCGTCGATAAATCGGCAACCAATGTGTGTTCTTGTGGAATAATTACTAAATTGGCCAAGAATACAAAAATACAGCATTGTTCACACATTAAGGAAAGTCATAAAATCAAGAGGCTTCTGAGGTAGAATACAGCCGCAGCTAGCACACGAAGAATGCAACAGCTGTGATTCCCTGTACAAGGTTGTTTGCGAAACTACACGAGGGATGGAACGGAACGCGCTTGTTCCGTGGCCTTCCCTTGTGACGAATAGCAGATATGGGGACGAGATGGTACTACGGAACTGATAAGCGGCCTACACGCTACCCGAGCCAACATTTCGTCAAATGTTGATGAAATGCTGTCCTTTTGTGCGAACTTTGCTCACCACAATGTACCAAAACACACCTCCATCCCGGAGGCTATCCGCCCCCGAGGTGTGAACACTCCTCCTTGAGTACATTAATCATAATAAAAGTACATATGACTAAAGTCACTCAAACTCCACTTTGAAGATAAAAAAATAATATAAAAATAGCCCAAGAGAGAGGGGATGTCAGGGAAGACACCATCGCGAAGAATCCCACCGCTGTTTTCTGGGATCAGTCGACGGGCTGAGCCTTTCTTCCCCCCCATAAGGATGCCTTTGGGTAAGACTTTGATTACACCGAGTGCTTTCTCGGGGACTCTAGAAATTTCTCTAGAGAATCTCTACCCTACATTTATAGCCAGGCTGTATCGTTTATAATTTTGTCGCGCGTTTGTATATTTAACAATGTCTTTATTTGCACGTGCTTTGCAGACAGTGTATTTATCACCGGCAATCCTAAAGAACCTGTATATCTGTTGTTTAAATAAACTGCACTGTTTCAGTAGCTAGTCGTTTCGCTTTCTCACTGAACGCGACCAAAACTTGAGAGAGGCCGTGCTGGTTCAGGAGCACGACTAGACTGAAGGTGCAGCCCACTATTAGTGTCTCCAAATCGTACTAGTTTAACACATATTAAACGCGATTGGCCTGATAGTGCTGAATTGGGCATCACTCAGAATTGAAACCCAGCCGCACCTGGCCTCCCACCTCGGTGAGGAGTGTTAGAACGCAAGGGGGTTTATCTTCTGCCAAAACCGCTTGGCCCCGTTTCACGCAACAGACTTTGGCGTAGTCGGCAGGATTGCCATGGATAAACTGCTGCAAAAATATGATTGTGCCCCTTCCCAGGCTGGGAAGGAGTGGGCCCAAAAATTTTGGAAGGATGAAGAGAAAGTGGTGGAACGTATTGAAGAGCGTCGGGTTTCACAGAAGCTCAGAGCGGGGAAAGGCAAGGGTGTGATTTGTGCGGTGTTAGGCGCCTGTTTATCTTGTGCACAACAAGAAGCTAGAGAAACCCCCGCTCCTAATCTGATTTCAGCTGTAGAATATGCAACCCTGAAATCGGAGAATGAGGTGCTGAAGTCATCATTAGCCTTGCAAAAGGAGACAGGAGAAAAATTAAGAACTCAAGTCGATAAGCTTGTGAGTGAGAATGAATGTTTAGGAAACCGGAATGCTCAACTTGGGAGTGAAAAATCGCCAACTTAAAATGTTATTGAAAGGGTGACCGGGCTCTTAGATAAAATGCAGCCCTCGACTCAGGTCCAACAGATTCGTAAGTTACTGTGTTATCCAAATTCCGGAACCCAGACCGGAGATTTTTTTGTCTAATAGTGAGGATGACGAAGAAGATGAGGAGGAAAGGACTTTTACTTTGAAATCCCAAGTTTTTCCTTTACGTCCTCTGGTTAAAACTGAAACTGCAGTTGATGATGGTGATGAAATTCACACCACTGTGCGTACCGTTCCATGGACACCAACCGAGTTAACAAAAATAAGGGAGAAATATTCGAGGCGACCAGAAGAGTCGGCTGTTGAGTACGTGTGGCGAGTTTCTTCTGAAGGGGGGCACAGAATTATGCTGAGTGAGGAAGAAGCAGGAGACTCTTGGGGACCAGGAGTGTTTTTAACCACTATGCCTGGGGATCATAATTATTCCCTAACCGCTCGAGCAGCCTTTTGGGCAAGGGGTATGGATCCGCGAGAGAGGGGGGAGCCGTTAGAGATTAGAGCTACAGGCTACTCTGATCTGTTTGCGGCTGTACGGAAAGCAGCTTGTCTGCAAGCCATGTATGACAGAGAGGAATTTCGGAAATCCCCAATGTCAGCCGCTATCGACCCGGATCGATTAGCCCCTCTCATCCGTGGTCTGCCCGATTGCCTGAAACCGTTCCTTGTTCGCACTCAAGATCGTATACGGGATGCTCGGGGTGCTCATGGGCGGGGCCGTCGTCACTACATGCCCACCTGGAATGTACAGGAAATAGATCAATAAGGGCGCCGAATGGGCTGGGCCAGCCAAACTAGTGAGAAATCCTCCGAACACCCGCGAAAGGTTCGCCAAGTCCAAACTCACACTCAAAACCCTAAATCAGAGGGAAGGTTTAAGCCTGATAAGGACCGAAATGAGTTGTGGCGTAAAGCCCTACAATTAGGGGTGCCCCGACAATTCTTGCGCGGTGACCCTACGGGAGATCTCCGTACGCTAGTCCAATCTCTACCTAGAAAGAATAATGCGGCTGGGGAGAAAAGCCTAACCAGAGAATCCCCAAGCCGTGAGAAAATTGTGCCTTCTGCACCGGAACGTAACTTGATTGATTTGACAGAGTCCCAGCCAAAACACTCCTATCCCCGGGGAGGGCAGTGAGCCACCCTGTCCGGCAGGTACTAGCAATCCAATGGCGCTCTCATAAAGACTCCGAACCCGTTATTGTCATTCCTGTTGGACCCCCGGAAGATATTGGTAAATTTTATTATTGATACCGGAGCCCAAATGTCTGCAATCACTAACGAAACAGCACAACTTCTAGGTATAAATCCCACCCGACGCAGAGTCAACTTCACGGGAATTGATGGTGTGGTAAAAACATGCCCCACTGCAAAAATTAACCTCTGGTTGCCGGGAGAGCAGCGAATGACTAGGGCAGAAGCGTTAGTGGGTGCCTCACGTACTAACCTCCTAGGATTTGACGTACTGCGTGGGCGAATGTGGAAACTCCCAGATGGAGATGGAACTGTGTGGAGTTTTGCAGGACGCAAAAAAGGATTAGACACAGTTAAATTGGGGCTATTAGAAACATCTATACTTTTGCCTCCTTCTAAAATTACCAACGTCTGACAGTACCCACTGCCTGCAGCTGCACTTGCAGGAGCAGACGGGGTGGTATCAGATTTAGAAAAAAGAAACATCATTAAGAGGACTCACGCGCCTTATAATTCACCAGTGTGGCCAGTAAAGAAACCAAAAAGGCAATGGCGTTTCACAGTAGATTACGGAAAATTAAACGCCAACACTGCACCCCTGACCGCTGCGGTTCCTAATATCGCGGGAAATTGTGGCAATGATAAAAGGAGCTGCCCATGCTTGGGTGGCTGCCTTAGATGTTAAAGACATTTTTTTTTATGATTCTCCTCCTTGAGCAGGACAAAGCGCAGTTTGCATTCACATGGAAAGGAGTCCAATATACCTTTAACCGACTTCCACAAGGATACAAACATTCCCCCACTATTGCCCATAATGTTTTGGCTAAAGTGCTATCAGAGATTCCTGTTTCACAGGGATGTACGGTATACCAATATATTGACGACATCTTAATGGGGGAGAGAGAGCCAAGAAAGTGTACAAGACATGATGCAAAACATCCGAAAAACATTATCAGATTTGGGATTGGAAATTCCCGACTCAAAGTGTCAGGGACCCGCACAGGAAGTTAAATTCCTGGGGGGTCTGGTGGATTAAGGGAGCTGCTTCCGTCCCTCAGGATACCCTGAAAAAATAGAGCATGGCCAGAATCCATCCAGCCGTGAAGGAGTTACAGCAAGTCCTGGGACTTTAAGTTATTGGCGTAAAACACATCCCTGGCTTTTCCATCATTGCTCGCCCCCTTTATTGTTTGCTCAAAAAGGTAAAATCCTGCGAGTGGACTGAACAACATACTAATGCACTAGAATTGCTAATAAAAGAGCTAAGGTTATTCCAACAACTTGGCCCCCATACATCCAACTGACCCTGTCCATGTAGAATGGGGGTTCAGTGAACATGGTTCCCGTTGTAATTTATGGCAAAAGGGACCAGCAGGACCGGAGAGACCATTAGAATTTAGCTCTCACGCCTTAATGATACTGAGAGCAGATATTCAGACCTGGAGAAGGGTTTACTGTCCCTGGTGAGAGCGTTGCAACGAGCAGAGCAGATAAGGAGAGAACAGAGCGTGATTGTTCGGGGCCCTTTTCGACTCCTAGATGTGGTCCGTAAAGGGACAGCACCGCCAGCCGGCATTGCCCAGAAACCCACAGTTCGAAAGTGGTATGCTTATTGAGAAGGCATTAATGATATCATGCCAATCTCTGAAGGTAGTATCAAAGTATCCATGCTCCAGAAGGATAGAGATGATGCCCTATTGTTCCAATCCCCACCAAACAGACCATCTCCAATCCAAGAAGCACCTCCTTTGAGGGACAGCAGTGATCTTACAGGAGTGTGGTTTACTGGTGCGTCATCTCACCGTGAGAACAGCAAGTGGAAATACAAGGCCGTAGCACTGGAAGTAGCAGCGGGGGAAAGAGCACTTGAAACAGGAGAAGGTAGGGCACAAGTAGGGGAACTCAGAGCCGTCCTACTAGCTGCACAACATGGGGCTACTTACATTTACGCTGAGTCATATGCTGTTTTTAAAGGAGCCACTGAATGGATAGGACACTGGGCAGCAATGATTGGCAGGTGAATAGAGTCCCAATCTGGGAGACAGATACCTGGAAGCAACTGTTGGAAATAGGAGGACAGAGACCATTGCACATTGCTTGGGTAAAAGGCCACGATCGTTCAAACTCGATCACTGCTCAGTTCAACCAACAGGTAGATAGCCTCACGCGGCTACAACAAATTGACATTGTAGATGACGGTCGGGAATGGGAACGCTTACTCGAATGGTTACATATTAAGCCTGGCCATACAGGCCGTACTGATCTGTATCAGGAAGGTCTAGCCCGGGGGTGGCCTGTGTCAGTTAAGCTGTGCGAACAAAATAGTAACTGCCTGGTCACAATGTCGCCTACGACTCAGCAAAGATCATCCGAGTAAGGCGCTTCCCTTACACATGCGGGACAAGAAAGCGTTTTGGCATTCATGGCAGCTTGATTATATTGGGCCCTTGAGATCATCAGGTGGGAAAAGATATGTCCTGGTAGGAGTGGAGATTATCTCCAGCCTCAGTATGGCCAGCAGTTTCAAACCAGCTACCAGGGACAACACAGTGAAAGGCCTAAAAGGGTGGCTCAGCACACTTCCCCTTCCCGAGGAAATCCAGAGTGATAACGGTTCACACTTTACGGCTTCGGTGGTACAAGATTGGGCCAAAGAAGAAGGGATTCGATGGGTATTTCATACTCCCTATTATTCTCAGGCTAATGGCATTGTTGAATGCACCAACGGATTGATTAAGCGTTTTGCAAAAACTCATAAATCATAAGGGAAGGTGAAGAAGGCACCTTGCCCACTGACATTCGAAAAGTAATATGGGATAATGCAATTGAGTTTGAGAGAAAATTTCAGTCCAGGTGGTATCTGGTTAATTTCACCTACGATCCCACTGAGAGCAAAGCCACAGCTTTTGCCTTAACGATACGCAATGCCTCAGTATACACCATATAGCCAATCATCGCACTGGGGTTGAATCACCAAGGAGCTCTACTCTATCCAACACAGCACAGAGGTTGGGCACGACAAAATGAGACTAAATGGCAAACTGCTGATGTTGACGCATGCGTTTCACGAGACCAACAAGGATTCATTTGTGAGAGTAATACTCTCAAAGCACAAGACCTTTGTCTTGACACCAACCAGAATGTTTGTCACTTTGAGACACATCCCGATGAAACCCCAGAGACTGTGCTTGTCTAGATTGGGAAAGGGTGCGTTAGCATGAGGTCTCCCTGTAGTCGTGTATTACAGACGACAAAGGCTTGAGACCATGGCCACTCTGGGTCTCTCTGACTACAAACAACAGGGAATAAAAAGGTAAAACTGAATAGCATCAATTCCATCTGCCAATTCGTCATTTTAGAATTTGGGCCTCCAGGTAGCCATACATCATAAAAGTAGTATTATTGCCAGGTTCAATGTCAGGATTCCCTGGAGACATTCAAAGGTAGCGTAGGCCAATCCGTCTGTACAGCTCATCCAAGGTTCCTGTAAGACATAAAGGAAAAGAAAATCTGCTCGGTCTTATTCGACCGACGGGGTTAAAAAGAAGGTGCGATCCACCGGGTGCTGATCCGGTGCATCTTCCCTGAACAATCCTTGGCTTCCCATGCATAGGGATTTTTGGGAGTAGCTAGCACCATTGGCACCGTCCCATTTTGAGGCATTTTCACTAGCACAGGTAGTCCAGGGTGAAATCTTCCAGGGTATTTTCCCGGTTCATTGGCAGCCTTTGGAGAGATAATATTGGCAGGCACACAGAAAGCTTTCATTTTAGGACAGCCATCTCCACTCCATCTGTTATTTAGTTGATAGATGGCATCATCCAATCGCAAATGCCAACCAGGTTCATGACTTTTTGCAAAACGCTTAACCAATCTATTGGTGCGTTCAACAATGCCATTAGCCTGGGGATAATAGGGAGTATGAAATACCCATCGAATCCCTTCTTCTTTGGCCCAATCTTGTACCACCGAAGCCGTAAAGTGTGAACCGTTATCACTCTGGATTTCCTCGGGAAGGGGAAGTGTGCTGAGCCACCCTTTTAGGCCTTTCACTGTGTTGTCCCTGGTAGCTGGTTTGAAACTGCTGGCCATACTGAGGCTGGAGATAATCTCCACTCCTACCAGGACATATCTTTTCCCACCTGATGATCTCAAGGGCCCAATATAATCAAGCTGCCATGAATGCCACAACGCTTTCTTGTCCCGCATGTGTAAGGGAGGCGCCTTACTCGGATGATCTTTGCTGAGTCGTAGGCGACATTGTGACCAGGCAGTTACTATTTGTTCGCACAGCTTAACCGACACAAGCCACCCACCTTCCCGATACAGGTCAGGACGGCCTGTGCGGCCACGTTTAACATGTAACGATTCAAGTAAGCGTTCCCATTCCCGACCATCATCTACAATGTCAATTTGTTGTAGCCGCGTGAGGCCATCTACCTGTTGGTTGAACTGAGCAGTGATCGAGTTTGAACGATCGTGGCCTTTTACCCAAGCAATGTGCAATGGTCTCTGTCCTCCTATTTCCAACAGTTGCTTCCAATTATCTGTCTCCCAAACTGGGACTCTATTCACCTGCCAATCATTGGCTGCCCAGTGTCCTAGCCATTCAGTGGCTCCTTTAAAAACAGCATATGACTCAGCGTAAAAGGAGGTGGCTCCATGTTGTGCAGCTAGTAGGACAGCTCTGAGTTCCCCTACTTGTTCCCCTACCCTCCCCTGTTTCAATCGCTCTTTCTCCCGTTGTTACTTCCAGTGCTACGGCCTTATATTTCCACTTATTTTTTTAACGGTGAGATGACGCACCAGTAAACCACACTCCTGTAGATCACTGCTGTCCCTCAAAGGAGGTGCTTCTTGGATCGGAGATGGTCTATTTGGTGGGGATTGGAACAATAGGGCACCATCTATATCCTTTGGTATCCTTGTGAAGTAGCCTTGGATACTTTAACACTGCCTTCAGAGACTGGCTTGATTTCATTAATGCCTTCTAAATAAGCATACCACTTTCGAACTGTAGGTCTCTGGGCAATGCCAGCTGGTGGTGGTGTCCCTTTACGGACCACATCTGGGAGGCGAAAAGGTCCCAGGAAAGATCACGCTCTGTTCTCTCCTTATCTGCTCTGCTCGTTGCAACGCTCGCACTAGGGACAGTAAACCCTTCTCCAGGTCTGAATATCTGCTCTCAGTATCATTGAAGGAGTGGGAGCAAAATTCTAATGGTCTCTCCGGTCCTGCTGGTCCCTTCTGCCATAAATTACAACGGGAACCATGTTCACTGAACCCCCATTCTACATGGACAGGGTCAGTTGGATGTATAGGACCAAGCTGTTGGAATAACCTTAGCTCCTTTATTAGTAATTGCAGAGCATTAGTGTGTTGTTCAGTCCACACCCAGGATTTACCCCTTTTTGGCAAGCTATGAAGGGGCGAGCAATGATGGAAAAGCCAGGGACGTGTTTACGCCAATAACTTAAAGTCCCAGGACTTGCTGTAACTCCTTCACGCTGGATGGATTCTGGCCATGCTCTATTTTTTCCAGGGTATCCTGAGGGACAGAAGCAGCTCCCTTAATCCACCAGACCCCCAGGAATTTAACTTCCTGTGCGGGTCCCTGACACTTTGAGTTGGGAATTTCCAATCCCAAATCTGATAATGTTTTTCGGATGTTTTCCATCATGTCTTGTACACTTTCTTAGTTCTCTCCCCTATTAAGATGTCATCAATAATATATTGGTATACTGTACATCCCTGTGAAACAGGAATCTCTGATAGCGCTTTAGCTAAAGCATTATGGGCAATAGTGGGGGAATGTTTGTATCCTTGCGGAAAGCGGTTAAAGGTATATTGGACTCCTTTCCATGTGAATGCAAACTGCGCTTTGTCCTGCTCAAGGAGGGGAATCATAAAAAAATATGTCTTTAACATCTAAGGCAACCCTCCAAGGATGGGCAGCTCCTTGTACCATTGTCACAATTTCCGCGATAGTCGGAACCGCAGCAGTCAGCGATGCAGTGTTGGCATCCAACTTTTGGTAATCTACTGTGAACAGCTATTGCCTTTTTGGTTTCTTTACTGGCCACACCGGTGAAAAATAAGGCGAGTGAATCCTCTTAATGATGTCCCTTTTTTCTAAATCTGATACCACTCTGTCTGCTCCTGCAACAGCAGCTGCAGGCAGTGGATACTACAGGACAGCAGAGATTTGGAGGGAAAGGTATGGAAGTTTCCAATAGACTCAATTTCACTGTGTCTATTACTTTTTCAAATCCTGCAAAACTTCACACTGTGGAGACATCATTAAGAAAAGTCATTAAGAAAACCCCGGGCGGCAGGCTGTCGTGCCGCCTTCAGCCTCAACACCACCCTTTCCCACTTGGCGCCACACCAGGCACAAAAATGGCCATACGGCTGGAGATGGGTCCCCCGCCCAAAGAGCCAGCAGGGAAAACTATGCCTTCTTCTAAAGCTCTTTGGGAACCGCTTGCGTAGCCGCACAGACCTGGGGGGCTGCGGGCTTTCCTGCTGCCTTCAGCCTCAAAGCCACCCTTTCCCACTTGGCGCCGCGCCAGGCACCAAAATGGCCATACGGCTGGAGATGGGTCCCATGCCCAAAGAGCCAGCAAGGAAAACTATGCCTTGTTCTAAAGCTCTTTGAGAACCACTTGCGTAGCCCGAAAGACCTGGGGGCTGCGGGCTTTCCTGCTGCCTTCAGCCTCAACAACACCCTTTCCCACTTCGTGCCGCGCTAGGCATAAAAATGGACATACAGCTAGAGATGGGTCCCACGCCCAAAGAGCCAACAGGGAAAACTATGCCTTTTTCTAAAGCTCTTTGGGAAACGCTTGTGTACCCCCACAGACCTGGGGGCTGCGGGTTTTCCTGCTGCCTTCAGCCTGGACAACACCCTTTCCCACTAGGTGCCGCGCCAGGCACAAAAATGGCCATATGGCTGGAGATGGGTCCCCCGCCCAAAGAGCCAGCAGGGAAAACTATGCCTTCTTCTGAAGCTCTTTGGGAATCGCTTGCGTTGTCGCACAGACCTGGGGGCTGCGGGCTGTCCTGCTGCCTTCAGCCTCAAAACCACCCTTTTCCACTTGGTGCCGGGCCAGGCACAAAAATGGCCTATGGCTAGAGATGGGTCCCCCGCCCAAGGAGCCAGCAGGGAAAACTATGCCTTGTTCTAAACCTCTTTGGGAACCGCTTGCGTAGCCCCACAGACCTGGGGTCTGCGGGCTGTCCTGCTGCCTTCAGCCTCGACACCACCCTTTCCCACTTGGCGCCGCGCCAGGCACCAAAATGGCCATACGGCTAGACATGGGTGCCCCGCCCAAAGAGCCAGCAGGGAAAACTATGCCTTGTTCTAAAGCTCTTTGGGAACCACTTGCGTTGTCCCACAGACCTGGGGGCTGCGGGCTTTCCTGCTGCCTTCAGCCTCAAAACCACCCTTGCCCACTTGGCGCCGTACCAGGCACAAAAATGTCCTATGGATAGAGATTGGTCCCACGCCCAAAGAGCCAGCAGGGAAAACTATGCCTTGCTCTAAAGCTCTTTGGGAACCGCTTGCGTAGCCCCAGAGACCTGAGGGCTGCGGGCTTTCCTGCTGCCTTCAGCCTCAAAGCCACCCTTTCCCACTTGGCGCCGCGCCAGGCACCAAAATGGCCATATGGGTGGAGATGGGTCCCACGCCCAAAGAGCCAGCAGGGAAAACTCTGCCTTGTTCTAAAGGTCTTTGGGAACCGCTTGCGTAGCCCCACAGACCTGGGGGCTGCGGGCTTTCCTGGTGCCTTCAGCCTCAAAACCACCCTTTTCAACTTGGTGCCCGGCAAGGCACAAAAAGGGCCTATGGCTAGAGATGGGTCCCACGCCCAAAGACCCATCAGGGAAAACTATGCCTTGTTCTAAAGCTCTTTGGGAACCGCTTGCGTAGCCCACAGACCTGGGGGCTGCAGGCTTTCCTGCTGCCTTCTCACTCAAAACCACCCTTTCACACTTGGCGCCGCGCCAAGCACAAAAATGGCCATACAGCTGGAGATGGGTCCCATGCCCAAAGAGCCAGCAGGGAAAACTATGCCTTGTTCTAAAGCTCTTTGGGAACCGGTTGCGTAGCCCCACAGACCTGGGGGCTGCAGGATTTCCTGCTGCCTTCAGGCTCGACAACACCCTTTCCCACTTGGCGCCGCGCCAGGCACAAAAATGGCCATATGGCTGGAGATGGGTCACCCGCCCAAAGAGCCAGCAGGGAAACCTATGCCTTGTTCTAAAGCTATTTGGGAACCGCTTGTGTAGCCCCACAGACCTGGGGGCTGCGGGCTTTCCTGCTGCCTTCAGCCTCGACACCACCCTTTCCCACTTGGCGCCGCGCCAGGCGCAAAAATGGCCTATGGCTGGAGATGGTCCCCCGCCCAAGGAGCCAGCAGGGAAAACTATGCCTTGTTCTAAAGCTCTTTGGGAACCGCTTGCTTAGCCCCACAGACCTGGGAGCTGCAGGCTTTCCTGCTGCCTTCAGCCTCAAAGCTACCCTTTCCCACTTGGCGCCGCATCAGGCACAAAAATGGCCTATGGCTGGAGATGGGTCCAATGCCCAAAGAGCCAGCAAGGAAAATTATGCCTTGTTCTAAAGCTCTTTGAGAACCGCTTGTGTAGCCCCACAGACCTGGGGGCTGCGGGCTTTCCTGCTGCCTTCAGCCTCGACACCAGCCTTTCCCACTTGGCTCCGCGCCAGGCACAAAAATGGCCTATGGCTGGAGATGGGTCCCATGCCGAAAGAGCCAGCAAGGAAAACTAGGCCTTGTTCTAAAGGTCTTTGGGAACCGCTTGCGTAGCCCCACAGACCTGGGGGCTGCGGGCTTTCCTGCTGCCTTCAGCCTCAAAAACACCCTTTCCCACTTGGCGCCGCGCCAGGCACCAAAATGGCCATATGGCTGGAGATGGGTCCCACGCCCAAAGAGCCAGCAGGGAAAACTATGCCTTGTTCTAAAGCTCTTTGGGAACCGCTTGCGTAGCCCCACAGACCTGGGGGCTGCGGGCTTTCCTGCTGCCTTCTCACTCAAAACCACCCTTTCACACTTGGCGCCGGGCCAGGCACAAAAATGGCCATACAGCTGGAGATGGGTCCCATGCCCAAAGAGCCAGCAGGGAAAACTATGCCTTGTTCTAAAGCTCTTTGGGAACCGCTTGCGTAGCCGCACTGACCTGGGGGCTGCAGGATTTCCTGCTGCCTTCAGGCTCGACAACACCCTTTCCCACTTTGCGCCGCGCCAGGCACAAAAATGGCCATATGGCTGGATATGGGTCACCCGCCGAAAGAGCCAGCAGGGAAAACTATGCCTTGTTCTAAATCTATTTGGGAACCGCTTGCGTAGCCCCACAGACCTGGGGGCTGCGGGCTTTCCTGCTGCCTTCAGCCTCGACACCACCCTTTCCCACTTGGCGCCGCGCCAGGCACAAAAATGGCCTATGGCTGGAGATGGGTCCCCCGCCCAAGGAGCCAGCAGGGAAAACTATGCCTTGTTCTAAAGCTCTTTGGGAACCGCTTGCTTAGCCCCACAGACCTGGGAGCTGCAGGCTTTCCTGCTGCCTTCAGCCTCAAAGCCACCCTTTCCCAATTGGCGCCGTGCCAGGCACAAAAATGGCCTATGGCTGGAGATGGGTCCCATGCCCAAAGAGCCAGCAAGGAAAACTATGCCTTGTTCTAAAGCTCTTTGGGAACCGCTTGCGTAGCCCCACAGACGTGGGGGCTACAGGCTTTCCTGCTGCCTTCAGCCTCGACAACACCCTTTCCCACCTGGCGCCGCGCCAGGCACCAAAATGGCCATATGGCTGGAGATGGGTCCCACGCCCAAAGAGCCAGCAGGGAAAACTCTGCCTTGTTCTAAAGCTCTTTGGGAACCGCTTGCGTAGCCCCACAGACCTGGGGGCTGCGGGCTTTCCTGCTGCCTTCAGCCTCAAAACCACCCTTGCCCACTTGGTGCCGGGCCAGGCACAAAAAGGGCCTATGGCTAGAGATGGGTCCCCTGCCCAAGGAGCCATCAGGGAAAACTATGCCTTGTTCTAAGGGTATTTGGGAACCGCTTGCGTAGCCCCACAGACCTGGGGGCTGCGGGCTTTCCTGCTGCCTTCAGCCTCGACACCACCCTTTCCCACTTGGCGCCGCGCCAGGCACCAAAATGGCCATACGGCTAGACATGGGTGCCCCGCCCAAAGAGCCAGCAGGGAAAACTATGCCTTGTTCTAAAGCTATTTGGGAACCGCTTGCGTTGTCCCACAGACCTGGGGGCTGCGGGCTTTCCTGCTGCCTTCAGGCTCGACAACACCCTTTCCCACTTGGCGCCGCGCCAGGCACAAAAATGGCCATATGGCTGGAGATGGGTCACCCGCCCAAAGAGCCAGCAGGGAAAACTATGCCTTGTTCATAAGCTATTTGGGAACCGCTTGTGTAGCCCCACAGACCTGGGGGCTGCGGGCTTTCCTGCTGCCTTCAGCCTCGACACCACCCTTTCCCACTTGGCGCCGCGCCAGGCGCAAAAATGGCCTATGGCTGGAGATGGTCCCCCGCCCAAGGAGCCAGCAGGGAAAACTATGCCTTGTTCTAAAGCTCTTTGGGAACCGCTTGCTTAGCCCCACAGACCTGGGAGCTGCAGGCTTTCCTGCTGCCTTCAGCCTCAAAGCCACCCTTTCCCACTTGGCGCAGCATCAGGCACAAAAATGGCCTATGGCTGGAGATGGGTCCAATGCCCAAAGAGCCAGCAAGGAAAACTATGCCTTGTTCTAAAGCTCTTTGAGAACCGCTTGTGTAGCCCCACAGACCTGGGGGCTGCGGGCTTTCCTGCTGCCTTCAGCCTCGACACCACCCTTTCCCACTTGGCGCCGCATCAGGCACAAAAATGGCCTATGGCTGGAGATGGGTCCCATGCCGAAAGAGCCAGCAAGGAAAACTAGGCCTTGTTCTAAAGGTCTTTGGGAACCGCTTGCGTAGCCCCACAGACCTGGGGGCTGCGGGCTTTCCTGCTGCCTTCAGCCTCAAAAACACCCTTTCCCACTTGGCGCCGCGCCAGGCACCAAAATG
The DNA here is from genome assembly GCF_028500815.1 of Rissa tridactyla. NCBI lineage: Eukaryota > Metazoa > Chordata > Aves > Charadriiformes > Laridae > Rissa > Rissa tridactyla. The sequence goes on along the minus strand of NW_026529343.1, from coordinate 272,385 downwards.
GCCATATGGCTGGAGAGGAGTCCCACGCCCAAAGAGCCAGCAGGGAAAACTATGCCTTGTTCTAAAGCTATTTGGGAACCGCTTGCGTAGCCCCACAGACCTGGGGGCTGCGGGTTTTCCTGCTGCCTTCAGCCTCAACAATACCCTTTCGCACTTGGCGCCGCGCCAGGCACAAAAATGGCCATACAGCTGGAGATGGGTCCCATGCCCAAAGAGCCAGCAGGGAAAACTATGCCTTGTTCTAAAGCTCTTTGGGAACCGGTTGCGTAGCCCCACAGACCTGGGGGCTGCAGGATTTCCTGCTGCCTTCAGGCTCGACAACACCCTTTCCCACTTGGCGCCGCGCCAGGCACAAAAATGGCCATATGGCTGGAGATGGGTCACCCGCCCAAAGAGCCAGCAGGGAAAACTATGCCTTGTTCTAAAGCTATTTGGGAACCGCTTGCGTAGCCCCACAGACCTGGGGGCTGCGGGCTTTCCTGCTGCCTTCAGCCTCGACACCACCCTTTCCCACTTGGCGCCGCGCCAGGCACAAAAATGGCCTATGGCTGGAGATGGGTCCCCCGCCCAAGGAGCCAGCAGGGAAAACTATGCCTTGTTCTAAAGCTCTTTGGGAACCGCTTGCGTTGTCCCACAGACCTGGGGGCTGCGGGCTTTCCTGCTGCCTTCAGCCTCAAAACCACCCTTGCCCACTTGGCGCCGTACCAGGCACAAAAATGTCCTATGGCTGGAGATTGGTCCCACGCCCAAAGAGCCAGCAGGGAAAACTATGCCTTGTTCTAAAGCTCTTTGGGAACAGCTTGCGTAGCCCACAGACCTGGGGGCTGCGGGCTTTCCTGCTGCCTTTACACTCAAAACCACCCTTTCCCACTTGGCGCCGCGCCAGGCACAAAAATGGCCATACAGCTGGAGATGGGTCCCATGCCCAAAGAGCCAGCAGGGAAAACTATGCCTTGTTCTAAAGCTATTTGGGAACCGGTTGCGTAGCCCCACAGACCTGGGGGCTGCAGGATTTCCTGCTGCCTTCAGGCTCGACAACACCCTTTCCCACTTGGCGCCGCGCCAGGCACAAAAATGGCCATATGGCTGGAGATGGGTCACCCGCCCAAAGAGCCAGCAGGGAAAACTATGCCTTGTTCAAAAGCTATTTGGGAACCGCTTGTGTAGCCCCACAGACCTGGGGGCTGCGGGCTTTCCTGCTGCCTTCAGCCTCGACACCACCCTTTCCCACTTGGCGCCGCGCCAGGCGCAAAAATGGCCTATGGCTGGAGATGGTCCCCCGCCCAAGGAGCCAGCAGGGAAAACTATGCCTTGTTCTAAAGCTCTTTGGGAACCGCTTGCTTAGCCCCACAGACCTGGGAGCTGCAGGCTTTCCTGCTGCCTTCAGCCTCAAAGCCACCCTTTCCCACTTGGCGCAGCATCAGGCACAAAAATGGCCTATGGCTGGAGATGGGTCCAATGCCCAAAGAGCCAGCAAGGAAAACTATGCCTTGTTCTAAAGCTCTTTGAGAACCGCTTGTGTAGCCCCACAGACCTGGGGGCTGCGGGCTTTCCTGCTGCCTTCAGCCTCGACACCACCCTTTCCCACTTGGCGCCGCATCAGGCACAAAAATGGCCTATGGCTGGAGATGGGTCCCATGCCGAAAGAGCCAGCAAGGAAAACTAGGCCTTGTTCTAAAGGTCTTTGGGAACCGCTTGCGTAGCCCCACAGACCTGGGGGCTGCGGGCTTTCCTGCTGCCTTCAGCCTCAAAAACACCCTTTCCCACTTGGCGCCGCGCCAGGCACCAAAATGGCCATATGGCTGGAGATGAGTCCCACGCCCAAAGAGCCAGCAGGGAAAACTATGCCTTGTTCTAAAGCTATTTGGGAACCGCTTGCGTAGCCCCACAGACCTGGGGGCTGCGGGCTTTCCTGCTGCCTTCAGCCTCAACAATACCCTTTCGCACTTGGCGCCGCGCCAGGCACAAAAATGGCCATACAGCTGGAGATGGGTCCCATGCCCAAAGAGCCAGCAGGGAAAACTATGCCTTGTTCTAAAGCTCTTTGGGAACCGCTTGCGTAGCCCCACAGACCTGGGGGCTGCAGGATTTCCTGCTGCCTTCAGGCTCGACAACACCCTTTCCCACTTGGCGCCGCGCCAGGCACAAAAATGGCCATATGGCTGGAGATGGGTCACCCGCCCAAAGAGCCAGCAGGGAAAACTATGCCTTGTTCTAAAGCTATTTGGGAACCGCTTGCGTAGCCCCACAGACCTGGGGGCTGCGGGCTTTCCTGCTGCCTTCAGCCTCGACACCACCCTTTCCCACTTGGCGCCGCGCCAGGCACAAAAATGGCCTATGGCTGGAGATGGGTCCCCCGCCCAAGGAGCCAGCAGGGAAAACTATGCCTTGTTCTAAAGCTCTTTGGGAACCGCTTGCGTTGTCCCACAGACCTGGGGGCTGCGGGCTTTCCTGCTGCCTTCAGCCTCAAAACCACCCTTGCCCACTTGGCGCCGTACCAGGCACAAAAATGTCCTATGGCTGGAGATTGGTCCCACGCCCAAAGAGCCAGCAGGGAAAACTATGCCTTGTTCTAAAGCTCTTTGGGAACCGCTTGCGTAGCCCACAGACCTGGGGGCTGCGGGCTTTCCTGCTGCCTTTACACTCAAAACCACCCTTTCCCACTTGGCGCCGCGCCAGGCACAAAAATGGCCATACAGCTGGAGATGGGTCCCATGCCCAAAGAGCCAGCAGGGAAAACTATGCCTTGTTCTAAAGCTATTTGGGAACCGGTTGCGTAGCCCCACAGACCTGGGGGCTGCAGGATTTCCTGCTGCCTTCAGGCTCGACAACACCCTTTCCCACTTGGCGCCGCGCCAGGCACAAAAATGGCCATATGGCTGGAGATGGGTCACCCGCCCAAAGAGCCAGCAGGGAAAACTATGCCTTGTTCAAAAGCTATTTGGGAACCGCTTGTGTAGCCCCACAGACCTGGGGGCTGCGGGCTTTCCTGCTGCCTTCAGCCTCGACACCACCCTTTCCCACTTGGCGCCGCGCCAGGCGCAAAAATGGCCTATGGCTGGAGATGGTCCCCCGCCCAAGGAGCCAGCAGGGAAAACTATGCCTTGTTCTAAAGCTCTTTGGGAACCGCTTGCTTAGCCCCACAGACCTGGGAGCTGCAGGCTTTCCTGCTGCCTTCAGCCTCAAAGCCACCCTTTCCCACTTGGCGCCGCATCAGGCACAAAAATGGCCTATGGCTGGAGATGGGTCCAATGCCCAAAGAGCCAGCAAGGAAAACTATGCCTTGTTCTAAAGCTCTTTGAGAACCGCTTGTGTAGCCCCACAGACCTGGGGGCTGCGGGCTTTCCTGCTGCCTTCAGCCTCGACACCACCCTTTCCAACTTGGCGCCGCATCAGGCACAAAAATGGCCTATGGCTGGAGATGGGTCCCATGCCGAAAGAGCCAGCAAGGAAAACTAGGCCTTGTTCTAAAGGTCTTTGGGAACCGCTTGCGTAGCCCCACAGACCTGGGGGCTGCGGGCTTTCCTGCTGCCTTCAGCCTCAAAAACACCCTTTCCCACTTGGCGCCGCGCCAGGCACCAAAATGGCCATATGGCTGGAGATGAGTCCCACGCCCAAAGAGCCAGCAGGGAAAACTATGCCTTGTTCTAAAGCTCTTTGGGAACCGCTTGCGTAGCCCCACAGACCTGGGGGCTGCGGGCTTTCCTGCTGCCTTCAGCCTCAACAACACCCTTTCCCACTTGGCGCCGCGCCAGGGACAAAAATGGCCATACAGCTGGAGATGGGTCCCATGCCCAAAGAGCCAGCAGGGAAAACTATGCCTTGTTCTAAAGCTCTTTGGGAACCACTTGCATAGCCCGAAAGACGTGGGGGCTGCGGGCTTTCCTGCTGCCTTCAGCCTCAACAACACCCTTTCCCACTTCGTGCCGCGCTAGGCATAAAAATGGACATACAGCTGGAGATGGGTCCCACGCCCAAAGAGCCAACAGGGAAAACTATGCCTTTTTCTAAAGCTCTTTGGGAAACGCTTGTGTACCCCCACAGACCTGGGGGCTGCGGGTTTTCCTGCTGCCTTCAGCCTGGACAACACCCTTTCCCACTAGGTGCCGCGCCAGGCACAAAAATGGCCATATGGCTGGAGATGGGTCCCCCGCCCAAAGAGCCAGCAGGGAAAACTATGCCTTCTTCTGAAGCTCTTTGGGAATCGCTTGCGTTGTCGCACAGACCTGGGGGCTGCGGGCTGTCCTGCTGCCTTCAGCCTCGACACCACCCTTTCCCACTTGGTGCCGGGCCAGGCACAAAAATGGCCTATGGCTAGAGATGGGTCCCCCGCCCAAGGAGCCAGCAGGGAAAACTATGCCTTGTTCTAAACCTCTTTGGGAACCGCTTGCGTAGCCACACAGACCTGGGGTCTGCGGGCTGTCCTGCTACCTTCAGCCTCGACACCACCCTTTCCCACTTGGCGCCGCGCCAGGCACAAAAATGGCCATACGGCTAGACATGGGTGCCCCGCCCAAAGAGCCAGCAGGGAAAACTATGCCTTGTTCTAAAGCTCTTTGGGAACCGCTTGCGTTGTCCCACAGACCTGGGGGCTGCGGGCTTTCCTGCTGCCTTCAGCCTCAAAACCACCCTTGCCCACTTGGCGCCGTACCAGGCACAAAAATGTCCTATGGCTAGAGATTGGTCCCACGCCCAAACAGCCAGCAGGGAAAACTATGCCTTGTTCTAAAGCTCTTTGGGAACCGCTTGCGTAGCCCCAGAGACCTGAGGGCTGCGGGCTTTCCTGCTGCCTTCAGCCTCAAAGCCACCCTTTCCCACTTGGCGCCGCGCCAGGCACCAAAATGGCCATATGGGTGGAGATGGGTCCCACGCCCAAAGAGCCAGCAGGGAAAACTCTGCCTTGTTCTAAAGGTCTTTGGGAACCGCTTGCGTAGCCCCACAGACCTGGGGGCTGCGGGCTTTCCTGGTGCCTTCAGCCTCAAAACCACCCTTTTCAACTTGTTGCCCGGCAAGGCACAAAAAGGGCCTATGGCTAGAGATGGGTCCCACGCCCAAAGACCCATCAGGGAAAACTATGCCTTGTTCTAAAGCTCTTTGGGAACCGGTTGCGTAGCCCCACAGACCAGGGGGCTGCAGGCTTTCCTGCTGCCTTCAGGCTCGACAACACCCTTTCCCACTTGGCGGTGTGCCAGGCACAAAAATGGCCATATGGCTGGAGATGGGTCCCATGCCCAAAGAGCCAGCAGGGAAAACTATGCCTTGTTCTAAAGCTATTTGGGAACCGCTTGCTTAGCCCCACAGACCTGGGGGCTGCGGGCTTTCCTGCTCCCTTCAGCCTCAACAACACCCTTTCCCACTTGGCGCCGCATCAGGCACAAAAATGGCCTATGGCTGGAGATGGGTCCAATGCCCAAAGAGCCAGCAAGGAAAACTGTGCCTTGTTCTAAAGCTCTTTGAGAACCGCTTGTGTAGCCCCACAGACCTGGGGGCTGCAGGATTTCCTGCTGCCTTCAGGCTCGACAACACCCTTTCCCACTTGGCGCCGCGCCAGGCACAAAAATGGCCATATGGCTGGAGATGGGTCACCCGCCCAAAGAGCCAGCAGGGAAAACTATGCCTTGTTCTAAAGCTATCTGGGAACCGCTTGCGTAGCCCCACAGACCTGGGGGCTGCGGGCTTTCCTGCTGCCTTCAGCCTCGACACCACCCTTTCCCACTTGGCGCCGCGCCAGGCACAAAAATGGCCTATGGCTGGAGATGGGTCCCCCGCCGAAGGAGCCAGCAGGGAAAACTATGCCTTGTTCTAAAGCTCTTTGGGAACCGCTTGCTTAGCCCCACAGACCTGGGAGCTGCAGGCTTTCCTGCTGCCTTCAGCCTCAAAGCCACTCTTTCCCACTTGGCGCCGCGCCAGGCACAAAAATGGCCTATGGCTGGAGATGGGTCCCATGCCCAAAGAGCCAGCAAGGAAAACTATGCCTTGTTCTAAAGCTCTTTGGGAACCGCTTGCGTAGCCCCACAGACGTGGGGGCTGCAGGCTTTCCTGCTGCCTTCAGCCTCGACAACACCCTTTCCCACTTGGCGCCGCGCCAGGCACCAAAATGGCCATATGGCTGGAGATGGGTCCCACGCCCAAAGAGCCAGCAGGGAAAACTCTGCCTTGTTCTAAAGCTCTTTGGGAACCGCTTGCGTAGCCCCACAGACCTGGGGGCTGCGGGCTTTCCTGCTGCCTTCAGCCTCAAAACCACCCTTTCCCACTTGGTGCCGGGCCAGGCACAAAAAGGGCCTATGGCTAGAGATTGGTCCCACGCCCAAAGAGCCAGCAGGGAAAACTCTGCCTTGTTCTAAAGGTCTTTGGGAACCGCTTGCGTAGCCCCACAGACCTGGGGGCTGCGGGCTTTCCTGGTGCCTTCAGCCTCAAAACCACCCTTTTCAACTTGGTGCCGGGCAAGGAACAAAAAGGGCCTATGGCTAGAGATGGGTCCCACGCCCAAAGACCCATCAGGGAAAACTATGCCTTGTTCTAAAGCTCTTTGGTAATCGCTTGCGTAGCCCCACACACCTGGGGGCTGCGGGCTTTCCTGCTGCCTTCTCACTCAAAACTACCCTTTCACACTTGGCGCCGCGCCAGGCACAAAAATGGCCATATGGGTGGAGATGGGTCCCACGCCCAAAGAGCCAGCAGGGAAAACTCTGCCTTGTTCTAAAGGTCTTTGGGAACCGCTTGCGTAGCCCCACAGACCTGGGGGCTGCGGGCTTTCCTGGTGCCTTCAGCCTCAAAACCACCCTTTTCAACTTGTTGCCCGGCAAGGCACAAAAAGGGCCTATGGCTAGAGATGGGTCCCACGCCCAAAGACCCATCAGGGAAAACTATGCCTTGTTCTAAAGCTCTTTGGGAACCGGTTGCGTAGCCCCACAGACCAGGGGGCTGCAGGCTTTCCTGCTGCCTTCAGGCTCGACAACACCCTTTCCCACTTGGCGGTGTGCCAGGCACAAAAATGGCCATATGGCTGGAGATGGGTCCCATGCCCAAAGAGCCAGCAGGGAAAACTATGCCTTGTTCTAAAGCTATTTGGGAACCGCTTGCTTAGCCCCACAGACCTGGGGGCTGCGGGCTTTCCTGCTCCCTTCAGCCTCAACAACACCCTTTCCCACTTGGCGCCGCATCAGGCACAAAAATGGCCTATGGCTGGAGATGGGTCCAATGCCCAAAGAGCCAGCAAGGAAAACTGTGCCTTGTTCTAAAGCTCTTTGAGAACCGCTTGTGTAGCCCCACAGACCTGGGGGCTGCAGGATTTCCTGCTGCCTTCAGGCTCGACAACACCCTTTCCCACTTGGCGCCGCGCCAGGCACAAAAATGGCCATATGGCTGGAGATGGGTCACCCGCCCAAAGAGCCAGCAGGGAAAACTATGCCTTGTTCTAAAGCTATCTGGGAACCGCTTGCGTAGCCCCACAGACCTGGGGGCTGCGGGCTTTCCTGCTGCCTTCAGCCTCGACACCACCCTTTCCCACTTGGCGCCGCGCCAGGCACAAAAATGGCCTATGGCTGGAGATGGGTCCCCCGCCGAAGGAGCCAGCAGGGAAAACTATGCCTTGTTCTAAAGCTCTTTGGGAACCGCTTGCTTAGCCCCACAGACCTGGGAGCTGCAGGCTTTCCTGCTGCCTTCAGCCTCAAAGCCACTCTTTCCCACTTGGCGCCGCGCCAGGCACAAAAATGGCCTATGGCTGGAGATGGGTCCCATGCCCAAAGAGCCAGCAAGGAAAACTATGCCTTGTTCTAAAGCTCTTTGGGAACCGCTTGCGTAGCCCCACAGACGTGGGGGCTGCAGGCTTTCCTGCTGCCTTCAGCCTCGACAACACCCTTTCCCACTTGGCGCCGCGCCAGGCACCAAAATGGCCATATGGCTGGAGATGGGTCCCACGCCCAAAGAGCCAGCAGGGAAAACTCTGCCTTGTTCTAAAGCTCTTTGGGAACCGCTTGCGTAGCCCCACAGACCTGGGGGCTGCGGGCTTTCCTGCTGCCTTCAGCCTCAAAACCACCCTTTCCCACTTGGTGCCGGGCCAGGCACAAAAAGGGCCTATGGCTAGAGATTGGTCCCACGCCCAAAGAGCCAGCAGGGAAAACTCTGCCTTGTTCTAAAGGTCTTTGGGAACCGCTTGCGTAGCCCCACAGACCTGGGGGCTGCGGGCTTTCCTGGTGCCTTCAGCCTCAAAACCACCCTTTTCAACTTGGTGCCGGGCAAGGAACAAAAAGGGCCTATGGCTAGAGATGGGTCCCACGCCCAAAGACCCATCAGGGAAAACTATGCCTTGTTCTAAAGCTCTTTGGTAATCGCTTGCGTAGCCCCACACACCTGGGGGCTGCGGGCTTTCCTGCTGCCTTCTCACTCAAAACTACCCTTTCACACTTGGCGCCGCGCCAGGCACAAAAATGGCCATACAGCTGGAGATGGGTCCCATGCCCAAAGAGCCAGCAGGGAAAACTATGCCTTGTTCTAAAGCTCTTTGGGAACCGGTTGCGTAGCCCCACAGACCTGGGGGCTGCAGGATTTCCTGCTGCCTTCAGGCTCGACAACACCCTTTCCCACTTGGCGCCGCGCCAGGCGCAAAAATGGCCTATGGCTGGAGATGGTCCCCCGCCCAAGGAGCCAGCAGGGAAAACTATGCCTTGTTCTAAACCTCTTTGGGAACCGCTTGCTTAGCCCCACAGACCTGGGAGCTGCAGGCTTTCCTGCTGCCTTCAGCCTCAAAGCCACCCTTTCCAACTTGGCGCCGCGTCAGGCACAAAAATGGCCTATGGCTGGAGATGGGTCCCATGCCCAAAGAGCCAGCAAGGAAAACTATGCCTTCTTCTAAAGCTCTTTGGGAACCGCTTGCGTAGCCCCACAGACGTGGGGGCTGCAGGCTTTCCTGCTGCCTTCAGCCTCGACACCACCCTTTCCCACTTGGCGCCGCGCCAGGCACAAAAATGGCCTATGGCTGGAGATGGGTCCCCCGCCCAAAGAGCCAGCAGGGAAAACTATGCCTTGTTCTAAAGCTCTTTGGGAACCGCTTACGTAGCCCCACAGACCTGGGGTCTGCGGGCTTTCCTGCTGCCTTCAGCCTCAAAGCCACCCTTTCCCACTTGGCGCCGCGCCAGGCACCAAAATGGCCTATGGCTGGAGATGGGTCCCACGCCCAAAGAGCCAGCAGAGAAAACTCTGCCTTGTTCTAAAGGTCTTTGGGAACCGCTTGCGTAGCCCCACAGACCTGGGAGCTGCGGGCTTTCCTGCTGCCTTCAGCCTCAACAACACCCTTTCCCACTTGGTGCCGCGCCAGGCACAAAAAGGGCCTATGGCTAGACATGGGTGCCCCGCCCAAAGAGCCAGCAGGGAAAACTATGCCTTGTTCTAAAGCTCTTTGGGAACCGCTTGCGTTGTCCCACAGACCTGGGGGCTGCGGGCTTTCCTGCTGCCTTCAGCCTCGACACCACCCTTGCCCACTTGGCGCCGTACCAGGCACAAAAATGGCCTATGGCTAGAGATTGGTCCCACGCCCAAAGAGCCAGCAGGGAAAACTATGCCTTGTTCTAAACCTCTTTGGGAACCGCTTGCGTAGCCCCACAGACCTGGGGGCTGCAGGATTTCCTGCTGCCTTCAGGCTCGACAACACCCTTTCCCACTTGGCGCCGCGTCAGGCACAAAAATGGCCTATGGCTGGAGATGGGTCCCATGCCCAAAGAGCCAGCAAGGAAAACTATGCCTTCTTCTAAAGCTCTTTGGGAACCGCTTGCGTAGCCCCACAGACGTGGGGGCTGCAGGCTTTCCTGCTGCCTTCAGCCTCGACACCACCCTTTCCCACTTGGCGCCGCGCCAGGCACAAAAATGGCCTATGGCTGGAGATGGGTCCCCCGCCCAAAGAGCCAGCAGGGAAAACTATGCCTTGTTCTAAAGCTCTTTGGGAACCGCTTACGTAGCCCCACAGACCTGGGGTCTGCGGGCTTTCCTGCTGCCTTCAGCCTCAAAGCCACCCTTTCCCACTTGGCGCCGCGCCAGGCACCAAAATGGCCTATGGCTGGAGATGGGTCCCACGCCCAAAGAGCCAGCAGAGAAAACTCTGCCTTGTTCTAAAGGTCTTTGGGAACCGCTTGCGTAGCCCCACAGACCTGGGAGCTGCGGGCTTTCCTGCTGCCTTCAGCCTCAACAACACCCTTTCCCACTTGGTGCCGCGCCAGGCACAAAAAGGGCCTATGGCTAGACATGGGTGCCCCGCCCAAAGAGCCAGCAGGGAAAACTATGCCTTGTTCTAAAGCTCTTTGGGAACCGCTTGCGTTGTCCCACAGACCTGGGGGCTGCGGGCTTTCCTGCTGCCTTCAGCCTCGACACCACCCTTGCCCACTTGGCGCCGTACCAGGCACAAAAATGGCCTATGGCTAGAGATTGGTCCCACGCCCAAAGAGCCAGCAGGGAAAACTATGCCTTGTTCTAAACCTCTTTGGGAACCGCTTGCGTAGCCCCACAGACCTGGGGGCTGCAGGATTTCCTGCTGCCTTCAGGCTCGACAACACCCTTTCCCACTTGGCGCCGCGTCAGGCACAAAAATGGCCTATGGCTGGAGATGGGTCCCATGCCCAAAGAGCCAGCAAGGAAAACTATGCCTTCTTCTAAAGCTCTTTGGGAACCGCTTGCGTAGCCCCACAGACGTGGGGGCTGCAGGCTTTCCTGCTGCCTTCAGCCTCGACACCACCCTTTCCCACTTGGCGCCGCGCCAGGCACAAAAATGGCCTATGGCTGGAGATGGGTCCCCCGCCCAAAGAGCCAGCAGGGAAAACTATGCCTTGTTCTAAAGCTCTTTGGGAACCGCTTACGTAGCCCCACAGACCTGGGGTCTGCGGGCTTTCCTGCTGCCTTCAGCCTCAAAGCCACCCTTTCCCACTTGGCGCCGCGCCAGGCACCAAAATGGCCTATGGCTGGAGATGGGTCCCACGCCCAAAGAGCCAGCAGGGAAAACTCTGCCTTGTTCTAAAGGTCTTTGGGAACCGCTTGCGTAGCCCCACAGACCTGGGAGCTGCGGGCTTTCCTGCTGCCTTCAGCCTCAACAACACCCTTTCCCACTTGGTGCCGCGCCAGGCACAAAAAGGGCCTATGGCTAGACATGGGTGCCCCGCCCAAAGAGCCAGCAGGGAAAACTATGCCTTGTTCTAAAGCTCTTTGGGAACCGCTTGCGTTGTCCCACAGACCTGGGGGCTGCGGGCTTTCCTGGTGCCTTCAGCCGCAAAACCACCCTTTTCAACTTGGTGCCGGGCAAGGCACAAAAAGGGCCTATGGCTAGAGATGGGTCCCACGCCCAAAGACCCATCAGGGAAAACTATGCCTTGTTCTAAAGCTCTTTGGTAATCGCTTGCGTAGCCCCACAGACCTGGGGGCTGCGGGCTTTCCTGCTGCCTTCTCACTCAAAACCACCCTTTCACACTTGGCGCCGCGCCAGGCACAAAAATGGCCATACAGCTGGAGATGGGTCCCATGCCCAAAGAGCCAGCAGGGAAAACTATGCCTTGTTCTAAAGCTCTTTGGGAACCGGTTGCGTAGCCCCACAGACCTGGGGGCTGCAGGATTTCCTGCTGCCTTCAGGCTCGACAACACCCTTTCCCACTTGGCGCCGCGCCAGGCACAAAAATGGCCATATGGCTGGAGATGGGTCACCCGCCCAAAGAGCCAGCAGGGAAAACTATGCCTTGTTCTAAAGCTATTTGGGAACCGCTTGCGTAGCCCCACAGACCTGGGGGCTGCAGGCTTTCCTGCTGTCTTCTCACTCAAAAACACCCTTTCCCACTTGGCGCCGCGCCAGGCACAAAAATGGCCATACGGCTGGAGATGGGTCCCACGCCCAAAGAGCCTGCAGGGAAAACTTTGTCTACAGTCAGTCAAGGTCGACGTATTCAACACTGATAAGAAAGATCACATGTGTTCTTTTGGTGAGGGATATCAAGTGGAAATCCTTCTCGTGGAGTGATCAAGCGATTTAAACTTTTCGTCATAATCCAAAGTCTAACATGCAAAACAATTGTCTAAGCAAAGCACAATACAGTGACTATTAGTAAAACAACAACAGAGTGAAGCATCTTGTTATAAAGTCCTGTAACTGTCGGTGACCATCCAAAAAGAGTATCTCCCCATCTATGTCCTCCGCCTCTCTTCACTCTTTCCAACGCTTGGTGTATTTCTTCAACCTGATGATGGACGGTAATCAAAGTTGTCTGTCTATTTTCTTGGGCCTCTTTCAAGAGTCGCTTCAATTCATTGTGTTTTAGCAGCTTCTTCACCAGGGAGAGATTCATTCCGATAGGGGTAGGCAACAATCTCGAATCAACGTGTAATTAGGTTGTAGCAATTGAAAAGACGTAACAGGAGCTTAATAATTGAAGTCGCATCCCGTAAGTTTGTGTTAGTAAAGTTCAAACACAAAGATTTGAGTGATTACTATGTCATCTCTGAATACAAGACTACAGGGAGACCTCATGCTAACGCACCCTTTCCCAATCTAGACAAGCACAGTCTCTGGGGTTTCATCGGGATGTGTCTCAAAGTGACAAACATTCTGGTTGGTGTCAAGACAAAGGTCTTGTGCTTTGAGAGTATTACTCTCACAAATGAATCCTCGTTGGTCTCGTGAAACGCATGCGTCAACATCAGCAGTTTGCCATTTAGTCTCATTTTGTCGTGCCCAACCTCTGTGCTGTGTTGGATAGAGTAGAGCTCCTTGGTGATTCAACCCCAGTGCGATGATTGGCTATATGGTGTATACTGAGGCATTGCGTATCGTTAAGGCAAAAGCTGTGGCTTTGCTCTCAGTGGGATCGTAGGTGAAATTAACCAGATACCACCTGGACTGAAATCTTTTCTCAAATTCAATTGCGTTATCCCATATTACTTTTCGAATTTCGGTGGGCAAGGTGCCTTCTTCACCTTCCCTTATGATTGCGGCTGTCATAGATTGCATCCACAATTGGGCTTGGATACAACTAAGAGCCAAGGAAACATTGGTTTGGGTTGTACCAAGTGCATCTGTGATCAGCTGATGGTCTTTTTCACCCGTTTCTTCCCATTGAGGCAATATATTCGATAAAAGCCCTTGGTGGTTTCCCAATGCTAATAGAGAGGACCGTAGGGGATGTCTTAATTTGTCCAGATCAGTAGTGGTTGTGACTAGTTTGTTGGCAAGTATCTCAGCATCTATACTATTCAAGACTCCCAGGCCTGTTCCTAAGATACCAGTCGCATCCCTCTTCCGTCCGTGTGAAGTGGCAAGAGTTCGTTTGCGTAACCATGCTGACCATTCTGCATAAGATGTACTCAGGAACGGTAAGCAGGTGGGTTTGATCGCAGAGATTTTAATCTGCATTGACAATTCTGCTCGTTTGAGGGAATATGTGGGATTAAACAGTACCTGTTGTTGACCTGCGTTTGTTTAATAACGTAAGGGCCAATGTTGAAAATGTAAGGAGTTAGTCTAATGGAGGGCTTAGAAAAGAGAGAGGTGGTTTTTTTTCTCTTAGAAGAGCGAGCCTTTGAGAGTTTGTGGGGTGTAGGTTCTGGATTCATTTCAGCAAGTTCAGGTGTATTTGAGTCAATCATAAATGCAAATAACAATTCTGTGCCCTTGTAGCCCCAAATACAGTACACTACTGTAGGTTTGATGAAAGTGAAATTGTGCCAGCAATCTGAATTTGGCTCCATAATTTTTGTAACAATCAGTGTTGTATTTGTCCGCTTTGGTAGAGTCTACATAGATGGTTTTAATTACAGTTGGCCTGTGGTGATTAGACCCGTCGATAAATCGGCAACCAATGTGTGTTCTTGTGGAATAATTACTAAATTGGCCAAGAATACAAAAATACAGCATTGTTCACACATTAAGGAAAGTCATAAAATCAAGAGGCTTCTGAGGTAGAATACAGCCGCAGCTAGCACACGAAGAATGCAACAGCTGTGATTCCCTGTACAAGGTTGTTTGCGAAACTACACGAGGGATGGAACGGAACGCGCTTGTTCCGTGGCCTTCCCTTGTGACGAATAGCAGATATGGGGACGAGATGGTACTACGGAACTGATAAGCGGCCTACACGCTACCCGAGCCAACATTTCGTCAAATGTTGATGAAATGCTGTCCTTTTGTGCGAACTTTGCTCACCACAATGTACCAAAACACACCTCCATCCCGGAGGCTATCCGCCCCCGAGGTGTGAACACTCCTCCTTGAGTACATTAATCATAATAAAAGTACATATGACTAAAGTCACTCAAACTCCACTTTGAAGATAAAAAAATAATATAAAAATAGCCCAAGAGAGAGGGGATGTCAGGGAAGACACCATCGCGAAGAATCCCACCGCTGTTTTCTGGGATCAGTCGACGGGCTGAGCCTTTCTTCCCCCCCATAAGGATGCCTTTGGGTAAGACTTTGATTACACCGAGTGCTTTCTCGGGGACTCTAGAAATTTCTCTAGAGAATCTCTACCCTACATTTATAGCCAGGCTGTATCGTTTATAATTTTGTCGCGCGTTTGTATATTTAACAATGTCTTTATTTGCACGTGCTTTGCAGACAGTGTATTTATCACCGGCAATCCTAAAGAACCTGTATATCTGTTGTTTAAATAAACTGCACTGTTTCAGTAGCTAGTCGTTTCGCTTTCTCACTGAACGCGACCAAAACTTGAGAGAGGCCGTGCTGGTTCAGGAGCACGACTAGACTGAAGGTGCAGCCCACTATTAGTGTCTCCAAATCGTACTAGTTTAACACATATTAAACGCGATTGGCCTGATAGTGCTGAATTGGGCATCACTCAGAATTGAAACCCAGCCGCACCTGGCCTCCCACCTCGGTGAGGAGTGTTAGAACGCAAGGGGGTTTATCTTCTGCCAAAACCGCTTGGCCCCGTTTCACGCAACAGACTTTGGCGTAGTCGGCAGGATTGCCATGGATAAACTGCTGCAAAAATATGATTGTGCCCCTTCCCAGGCTGGGAAGGAGTGGGCCCAAAAATTTTGGAAGGATGAAGAGAAAGTGGTGGAACGTATTGAAGAGCGTCGGGTTTCACAGAAGCTCAGAGCGGGGAAAGGCAAGGGTGTGATTTGTGCGGTGTTAGGCGCCTGTTTATCTTGTGCACAACAAGAAGCTAGAGAAACCCCCGCTCCTAATCTGATTTCAGCTGTAGAATATGCAACCCTGAAATCGGAGAATGAGGTGCTGAAGTCATCATTAGCCTTGCAAAAGGAGACAGGAGAAAAATTAAGAACTCAAGTCGATAAGCTTGTGAGTGAGAATGAATGTTTAGGAAACCGGAATGCTCAACTTGGGAGTGAAAAATCGCCAACTTAAAATGTTATTGAAAGGGTGACCGGGCTCTTAGATAAAATGCAGCCCTCGACTCAGGTCCAACAGATTCGTAAGTTACTGTGTTATCCAAATTCCGGAACCCAGACCGGAGATTTTTTTGTCTAATAGTGAGGATGACGAAGAAGATGAGGAGGAAAGGACTTTTACTTTGAAATCCCAAGTTTTTCCTTTACGTCCTCTGGTTAAAACTGAAACTGCAGTTGATGATGGTGATGAAATTCACACCACTGTGCGTACCGTTCCATGGACACCAACCGAGTTAACAAAAATAAGGGAGAAATATTCGAGGCGACCAGAAGAGTCGGCTGTTGAGTACGTGTGGCGAGTTTCTTCTGAAGGGGGGCACAGAATTATGCTGAGTGAGGAAGAAGCAGGAGACTCTTGGGGACCAGGAGTGTTTTTAACCACTATGCCTGGGGATCATAATTATTCCCTAACCGCTCGAGCAGCCTTTTGGGCAAGGGGTATGGATCCGCGAGAGAGGGGGGAGCCGTTAGAGATTAGAGCTACAGGCTACTCTGATCTGTTTGCGGCTGTACGGAAAGCAGCTTGTCTGCAAGCCATGTATGACAGAGAGGAATTTCGGAAATCCCCAATGTCAGCCGCTATCGACCCGGATCGATTAGCCCCTCTCATCCGTGGTCTGCCCGATTGCCTGAAACCGTTCCTTGTTCGCACTCAAGATCGTATACGGGATGCTCGGGGTGCTCATGGGCGGGGCCGTCGTCACTACATGCCCACCTGGAATGTACAGGAAATAGATCAATAAGGGCGCCGAATGGGCTGGGCCAGCCAAACTAGTGAGAAATCCTCCGAACACCCGCGAAAGGTTCGCCAAGTCCAAACTCACACTCAAAACCCTAAATCAGAGGGAAGGTTTAAGCCTGATAAGGACCGAAATGAGTTGTGGCGTAAAGCCCTACAATTAGGGGTGCCCCGACAATTCTTGCGCGGTGACCCTACGGGAGATCTCCGTACGCTAGTCCAATCTCTACCTAGAAAGAATAATGCGGCTGGGGAGAAAAGCCTAACCAGAGAATCCCCAAGCCGTGAGAAAATTGTGCCTTCTGCACCGGAACGTAACTTGATTGATTTGACAGAGTCCCAGCCAAAACACTCCTATCCCCGGGGAGGGCAGTGAGCCACCCTGTCCGGCAGGTACTAGCAATCCAATGGCGCTCTCATAAAGACTCCGAACCCGTTATTGTCATTCCTGTTGGACCCCCGGAAGATATTGGTAAATTTTATTATTGATACCGGAGCCCAAATGTCTGCAATCACTAACGAAACAGCACAACTTCTAGGTATAAATCCCACCCGACGCAGAGTCAACTTCACGGGAATTGATGGTGTGGTAAAAACATGCCCCACTGCAAAAATTAACCTCTGGTTGCCGGGAGAGCAGCGAATGACTAGGGCAGAAGCGTTAGTGGGTGCCTCACGTACTAACCTCCTAGGATTTGACGTACTGCGTGGGCGAATGTGGAAACTCCCAGATGGAGATGGAACTGTGTGGAGTTTTGCAGGACGCAAAAAAGGATTAGACACAGTTAAATTGGGGCTATTAGAAACATCTATACTTTTGCCTCCTTCTAAAATTACCAACGTCTGACAGTACCCACTGCCTGCAGCTGCACTTGCAGGAGCAGACGGGGTGGTATCAGATTTAGAAAAAAGAAACATCATTAAGAGGACTCACGCGCCTTATAATTCACCAGTGTGGCCAGTAAAGAAACCAAAAAGGCAATGGCGTTTCACAGTAGATTACGGAAAATTAAACGCCAACACTGCACCCCTGACCGCTGCGGTTCCTAATATCGCGGAAATTGTGGCAATGATAAAAGGAGCTGCCCATGCTTGGGTGGCTGCCTTAGATGTTAAAGACATTTTTTTTTTATGATTCTCCTCCTTGAGCAGGACAAAGCGCAGTTTGCATTCACATGGAAAGGAGTCCAATATACCTTTAACCGCTTTCCGCAAGGATACAAACATTCCCCCACTATTGCCCATAATGTTTTGGCTAAAGTGCTATCAGAGATTCCTGTTTCACAGGGATGTACGGTATACCAATATATTGACGACATCTTAATGGGGGAGAGAGAGCCAAGAAAGTGTACAAGACATGATGCAAAACATCCGAAAAACATTATCAGATTTGGGATTGGAAATTCCCGACTCAAAGTGTCAGGGACCCGCACAGGAAGTTAAATTCCTGGGGGGTCTGGTGGATTAAGGGAGCTGCTTCCGTCCCTCAGGATACCCTGAAAAAATAGAGCATGGCCAGAATCCATCCAGCGTGAAGGAGTTACAGCAAGTCCTGGGACTTTAAGTTATTGGCGTAAACACATCCCTGGCTTTTCCATCATTGCTCGCCCCCTTTATTGTTTGCTCAAAAAAGGTAAATCCTGCGAGTGGACTGAACAACATACTAATGCACTAGAATTGCTAATAAAAGAGCTAAGGTTATTCCAACAACTTGGCCCCATACATCCAACTGACCCTGTCCATGTAGAATGGGGGTTCAGTGAACATGGTTCCCGTTGTAATTTATGGCAAAAGGGACCAGCAGGACCGGAGAGACCATTAGAATTTAGCTCTCACGCCTTAATGATACTGAGAGCAGATATTCAGACCTGGAGAAGGGTTTACTGTCCCTGGTGAGAGCGTTGCAACGAGCAGAGCAGATAAGGAGAGAACAGAGCGTGATTGTTCGGGGCCCTTTTCGACTCCTAGATGTGGTCCGTAAAGGGACAGCACCGCCAGCCGGCATTGCCCAGAAACCCACAGTTCGAAAGTGGTATGCTTATTGAGAAGGCATTAATGATATCATGCCAATCTCTGAAGGTAGTATCAAAGTATCCATGCTCCAGAAGGATAGAGATGATGCCCTATTGTTCCAATCCCCACCAAACAGACCATCTCCAATCCAAGAAGCACCTCCTTTGAGGGACAGCAGTGATCTTACAGGAGTGTGGTTTACTGGTGCGTCATCTCACCGTGAGAACAGCAAGTGGAAATACAAGGCCGTAGCACTGGAAGTAGCAGCGGGGGAAAGAGCACTTGAAACAGGAGAAGGTAGGGCACAAGTAGGGGAACTCAGAGCCGTCCTACTAGCTGCACAACATGGGGCTACTTACATTTACGCTGAGTCATATGCTGTTTTTAAAGGAGCCACTGAATGGATAGGACACTGGGCAGCCAATGATTGGCAGGTGAATAGAGTCCCAATCTGGGAGACAGATAGCTGGAAGCAACTGTTGGAAATAGGAGGACAGAGACCATTGCACATTGCTTGGGTAAAAGGCCACGATCGTTCAAACTCGATCACTGCTCAGTTCAACCAACAGGTAGATAGCCTCACGCGGCTACAACAAATTGACATTGTAGATGACGGTCGGGAATGGGAACGCTTACTCGAATGGTTACATATTAAGCCTGGCCATACAGGCCGTACTGATCTGTATCAGGAAGGTCTAGCCCGGGGGTGGCCTGTGTCAGTTAAGCTGTGCGAACAAATAGTAACTGCCTGGTCACAATGTCGCCTACGACTCAGCAAAGATCATCCGAGTAAGGCGCTTCCCTTACACATGCGGGACAAGAAAGCGTTTTGGCATTCATGGCAGCTTGATTATATTGGGCCCTTGAGATCATCAGGTGGGAAAAGATATGTCCTGGTAGGAGTGGAGATTATCTCCAGCCTCAGTATGGCCAGCAGTTTCAAACCAGCTACCAGGGACAACACAGTGAAAGGCCTAAAAGGGTGGCTCAGCACACTTCCCCTTCCCGAGGAAATCCAGAGTGATAACGGTTCACACTTTACGGCTTCGGTGGTACAAGATTGGGCCAAAGAAGAAGGGATTCGATGGGTATTTCATACTCCCTATTATTCTCAGGCTAATGGCATTGTTGAATGCACCAACGGATTGATTAAGCGTTTTGCAAAAACTCATAAATCATAAGGGAAGGTGAAGAAGGCACCTTGCCCACTGACATTCGAAAAGTAATATGGGATAATGCAATTGAGTTTGAGAGAAAATTTCAGTCCAGGTGGTATCTGGTTAATTTCACCTACGATCCCACTGAGAGCAAAGCCACAGCTTTTGCCTTAACGATACGCAATGCCTCAGTATACACCATATAGCCAATCATCGCACTGGGGTTGAATCACCAAGGAGCTCTACTCTATCCAACACAGCACAGAGGTTGGGCACGACAAAATGAGACTAAATGGCAAACTGCTGATGTTGACGCATGCGTTTCACGAGACCAACAAGGATTCATTTGTGAGAGTAATACTCTCAAAGCACAAGACCTTTGTCTTGACACCAACCAGAATGTTTGTCACTTTGAGACACATCCCGATGAAACCCCAGAGACTGTGCTTGTCTAGATTGGGAAAGGGTGCGTTAGCATGAGGTCTCCCTGTAGTCTTGTATTACAGACGACAAAGGCTTGAGACCATGGCCACTCTGGGTCTCTCTGACTACAAACAACAGGGAATAAAAAGGTAAAACTGAATAGCATCAATTCCATCTGCCAATTCGTCATTTTAGAATTTGGGCCTCCAGGTAGCCATACATCATAAAAGTAGTATTATTGCCAGGTTCAATGTCAGGATTCCCTGGAGACATTCAAAGGTAGCGTAGGCCAATCCGTCTGTACAGCTCATCCAAGGTTCCTGTAAGACATAAAGGAAAAGAAAATCTGCTCGGTCTTATTCGACCGACGGGGTTAAAAAGAAGGTGCGATCCACCGGGTGCTGATCCGGTGCATCTTCCCTGAACAATCCTTGGCTTCCCATGCATAGGGATTTTTGGGAGTAGCTAGCACCATTGGCACCGTCCCATTTTGAGGCATTTTCACTAGCACAGGTAGTCCAGGGTGAAATCTTCCAGGGTATTTTCCCGGTTCATTGGCAGCCTTTGGAGAGATAATATTGGCAGGCACACAGAAAGCTTTCATTTTAGGACAGCCGTCTCCACTCCATCTGTTATTTAGTTGATAGATGGCATCATCCAATCGCAAATGCCAACCAGGTTCATGACTTTTTGCAAAACGCTTAACCAATCTATTGGTGCGTTCAACAATGCCATTAGCCTGAGGATAATAGGGAGTATGAAATACCCATCGAATCCCTTCTTCTTTGGCCCAATCTTGTACCACCGAAGCCGTAAAGTGTGAACCGTTATCACTCTGGATTTCCTCGGGAAGGGGAAGTGTGCTGAGCCACCCTTTTAGGCCTTTCACTGTGTTGTCCCTGGTAGCTGGTTTGAAACTGCTGGCCATACTGAGGCTGGAGATAATCTCCACTCCTACCAGGACATATCTTTTCCCACCTGATGATCTCAAGGGCCCAATATAATCAAGCTGCCATGAATGCCACAACGCTTTCTTGTCCCGCATGTGTAAGGGAGGCGCCTTACTCGGATGATCTTTGCTGAGTCGTAGGCGACATTGTGACCAGGCAGTTACTATTTGTTCGCACAGCTTAACCGACACAAGCCACCCACCTTCCCGATACAGGTCAGGACGGCCTGTGCGGCCACGTTTAACATGTAACGATTCAAGTAAGCGTTCCCATTCCCGACCATCATCTACAATGTCAATTTGTTGTAGCCGCGTGAGGCCATCTACCTGTTGGTTGAACTGAGCAGTGATCGAGTTTGAACGATCGTGGCCTTTTACCCAAGCAATGTGCAATGGTCTCTGTCCTCCTATTTCCAACAGTTGCTTCCAATTATCTGTCTCCCAAACTGGGACTCTATTCACCTGCCAATCATTGGCTGCCCAGTGTCCTAGCCATTCAGTGGCTCCTTTAAAAACAGCATATGACTCAGCGTAAAAGGAGGTGGCTCCATGTTGTGCAGCTAGTAGGACAGCTCTGAGGTCCCCTACCCTCCCCTGTTTCAATCGCTCTTTCTCCCGTTGTTACTTCCGGTGCTACGGCCTTATATTTCCACTTATTTTTTTCACAGTGAGATGACGCACCAGTAAACCACACTCCTGTAGATCACTGCTGTCCCTCAAAGGAGGTGCTTCTTGGATCGGAGATGGTCTATTTGGTGGGGATTGGAACAATAGGGCACCATCTATATCCTTTGGTATCCTTGTGAAGTAGCCTTGGATACTTTAACACTGCCTTCAGAGACTGGCTTGATTTCATTAATGCCTTCTAAATAAGCATACCACTTTCGAACTGTAGGTCTCTGGGCAATGCCAGCTGGTGGTGGTGTCCCTTTACGGACCACATCTGGGAGGCGAAAAGGTCCCAGGAAAGATCACGCTCTGTTCTCTCCTTATCTGCTCTGCTCGTTGCAACGCTCGCACTAGGGACAGTAAACCCTTCTCCAGGTCTGAATATCTGCTCTCAGTATCATTGAAGGAGTGGGAGCAAAATTCTAATGGTCTCTCCGGTCCTGCTGGTCCCTTCTGCCATAAATTACAACGGGAACCATGTTCACTGAACCCCCATTCTACATGGACAGGGTCAGTTGGATGTATAGGACGAAGCTGTTGGAATAACCTTAGCTCCTTTATTAGTAATTGCAGAGCATTAGTGTGTTGTTCAATCCACACCCAGGATTTACCCTTTTTTGGCAAGCTATGAAGGGGCGAGCAATGATGGAAAAGCCAGGGACGTGTTTACGCCAATAACTTAAAGTCCCAGGACTTGCTGTAACTCCTTCACGCTGGATGGATTCTGGCCATGCTCTATTTTTTCCAGGGTATCCTGAGGGACAGAAGCAGCTCCCTTAATCCACCAGACCCCCAGGAATTTAACTTCCTGTGCGGGTCCCTGACACTTTGAGTCGGGAATTTCCAATCCCAAATCTGATAATGTTTTTCAGATGTTTTCCATCATGTCTTGTACACTTTCTTAGTTCTCTCCCCTATTAAGATGTCATCAATAATATATTGGTATACTGTACATCCCTGTGAAACAGGAATCTCTGATAGCACTTTAGCTAAAGCATTATGGGCAATAGTGGGGGAATGTTTGTATCCTTGCGGAAAGCGGTTAAAGGTATATTGGACTCCTTTCCATGTGAATGCAAACTGCGCTTTGTCCTGCTCAAGGAGGGGAATCATAAAAAAATATGTCTTTAACATCTAAGGCAACCCTCCAAGGATGGGCAGCTCCTTGTATCATTGTCACAATTTCCGCGATAGTCGGAACCGCAGCAGTCAGCGATGCAGTGTTGGCATCCAACTTTTGGTAATCTACTGTGAACAGCTATTGCCTTTTTGGTTTCTTTACTGGCCACACCGGTGAAAAATAAGGCGAGTGAATCCTCTTAATGATGTCCCTTTTTTCTAAATCTGATACCACTCTGTCTGCTCCTGCAACAGCAGCTGCAGGCAGTGGATACTACAGGAGAGCAGAGATTTGGAGGGAAAGGTATGGAAGTTTCCAATAGACTCAATTTCACTGTGTCTATTACTTTTTCAAATCCTGCAAAACTTCACACTGTGGAGACATCATTAAGAAAAGTCATTAAGAAAACCCCGGGCGGCAGGCTGTCGTGGCGCCTTCAGCCTCAACACCACCCTTTCCCTCTGGGCGCCGCGCCAGGCACAAAAATGGCCATACGGCTGGAGATGGGTCCCCCGCCCAAAGAGCCAGCAGGGAAAACTATGCCTTGTTCTAAAGCTCTTTGGGAACCACTTGCGTAGCCCCACAGACCTGGGGGCTGCAGACTTTGCTGCTGCCTTCAGCCTCAAAACCACCCTTTCCCACTTGGCGCCGCGCCAGACACAAAAATGGCTATACGGATGGACATGGGTCCCCTTCCCAAAGAGCCAGCAGGGAGAACTATGCCTCGTACTAAGGCTCTTCGGGAACCGCTTGCGTAGCCCCACAGACCTGGGGGCTGCGGGCTTTCCTGCTGCCTTCAGCCTCAACGCCACCCTTTCCCACTTGGCGCCGCGCCAGGCAGCAAAATGGCCATATGGCTGGAGATGGGTCCCACGCCCAAAGAGCCAGCAGGGAAAACTCTGCCTTGTTCTAAAGGTCTTTGGGAACCGCTTGCGTTGTCGCACAGACCTGGGGGCTGCGGGCTTTCCTGCTGCCTTCAGCCTCAAAACCACCCTTTTCCACTTGGCGCCGGGCCAGGCACAAAAAGGGCCTATGGCTAGAGATGGGTGCCCTGTCCAGGGAGCCATCAGGGAAAACTATGCCTTGTTCTAAAGCTATTTGGGAACCGCTTGCGTTGTCCCACAGACCTGGGGCCTGCGGGCTTTCCTGCTGCCTTCAGCCTCAAAGCCACCCTTTCCCACTTGGCGCCGCGCCAGGCACCAAAATGGCCATACGGCCAGACATGGGTCCCACGCCCAAAGAGCCAGCAGGGAAAACTCTGCCTTGTTCTAAAGGTCTTTGGGAACCGCTTGCGTTGTCGCACAGACCTGGGGGCTGCAGGATTTCCTGCTGCCTTCAGCCTCAAAACCACCCTTGCCCACTTGGCGCCGTGCCAGGCACAAAAATGTCCTATGGCTAGAGATTGCTCCCACGCTCAAAGAGCCAGCAGGGAAAACTATGCCTTGTTCTAAAGCTCTTTGGGAACTGCTTGCGTAGCCCCACAGACCTGGGGGCTGCGGGCTTTCCTGCTGCCTTCAGCCTCAAAACCACCCTTTTCAACTTGGTGCCGGGCCAGGCACAAAAAGGACCTATGGCTAGAGATGGGTCCCACGCCCAAAGAGCCAGCAGGGAAAACTATGCCTTGTTCTAAAGCCCTTTGGAAACCACTTGCGTAGCTCCACAGACCTGGGGGCTGCGGGCTTTCCTGCTGCCTTCATCCTCAAAGCCACCCTTTCCCACTTGGCTCCGCGCCAGGCACAAAAATGGCCATAAGGCTAGAGATGTGTGCCACGCCCAAAGAGCCAGCAGGGAAAATTATGCCTTCTTCTAAAGCTCTTTGGGAACCGCTTACGTAGCCCCACAGACCTGGGGGCTGCAGGCTTTCCTGCTGCCTTCAGCCTCAAAGCCACCCTTTCCCACTTGGCGCCGCGCCAGGCACCAAAATGGCCTATGGCTGGACATGGGTCCCATGCCCAAGGAGCCAGCAGGGAAAACTATGCCTTGTTCTAAAGCTCTTTGAGAACCGCTTGTGTAGCCCCACAGACCTGGGGGCTGCGGGCTTTCCTGCTGCCTTCAGCCTCGACACCACCCTTTCCCACTTGGCGCCGCATCAGGCACAAAAATGGCCTATGGCTGGAGATGGGTCCCATGCCCAAAGAGCCAGCAAGGAAAACTAGGCCTTGTTCTAAAGCTATTTGGGAACCGCTTGCGTAGCCCCACAGACCTGGGGGCTGCGGGCTTTCCTGCTGCCTTCTCACTCAAAACCACCCTTTCCCACTTGGCGCCGCGCCAGGCACCAAAATGGCCATATGGCTGGAGATGGGTCCCATGCCCAAAGAGCCAGCAGGGAAAACTATGCCTTGTTCTAAAGCTCTTTGGGAACCGCTTGCGTAGCCGCACAGACCTGGTGGCTGCAGGATTTCCTGCTGCCTTCAGGCTCGACAACACCCTTTCCCACTTGGCGCCGCGCCAGGCACAAAAATGGCCATATGGCTGGAGATGGGTCACCCGCCCAAAGAGCCAGCAGGGAAAACTATGCCTTGTTCTAAAGCTATTTGGGAACCGCTTGCGTAGCCCCACAGACCTGGGGGCTGCGGGCTTTCGTGCTGCCTTCAGCCTCAAAGCCACCCTTTCCCACTTGGCGCCGCGCCAGGCATAAAAATGGCCTATGGCTGGAGATGGGTCCCATGCCCAAAGAGCCAGCAAGGAAAACTAGGCCTTGTTCTAAAGGTCTTTGGGAACCGCTTGCGTAGCCCCACAGACCTGGGGGCTGCGGGCTTTCCTGCTGCCTTCAGCCTCGACACCACCCTTTCCCACTTGGCGCCGCATCAGGCACAAAAATGGCCTATGGCTGGAGATGGGTCCCATGCCCAAAGAGCCAGCAAGGAAAACTAGGCCTTGTACTAAAGGTCTTTGGGAACCGCTTGCGTAGCCCCACAGACCTGGGGGCTGCGGGCTTTCCTGCTGCCTTCTCACTCAAAACCACCCTTTCCCACTTGGCGCCGCGCCAGGCACAAAAATGGCCATATGGCTGGAGATGGGTCCCATGCCCAAAGAGCCAGCAGGGAAAACTATGCCTTGTTCTAAAGCTCTTTGGGAACCGCTTGCATAGCCGCACAGACCTGGTGGCTGCAGGATTTCCTGCTGCCTTCAGGCTCGACAACACCCTTTCCCACTTGGCGCCGCGCCAGGCACAAAAATGGCCATATGGCTGGAGATGGGTCACCCGCCCAAAGAGCCAGCAGGGAAAACTATGCCTTGTTCTAAAGCTATTTGGGAACCGCTTGCGTAGCCCCACAGACCTGGGGGCTGCGGGCTTTCGTGCTGCCTTCAGCCTCGACACCACCCTTTCCCACTTGGCGCCGCGCCAGGCATAAAAATGGCCTATGGCTGGAGATGGGTCCCCCGCCCAAGGAGCCAGCAGGGAAAACTATGCCTTGTTCTAAAGCTCTTTGGGAACCGCTTGCTTAGCCCCACAGACCTGGGAGCTGCAGGCTTTCCTGCTGCCTTCAGCCTCAAAACAACCCTTGCCTACTTGGCGCCGTACCAGACACAAAAATGTCCTATGGCTAGAGATTGGTCCCACACCCAAAGAGCCAGCAGGGAAAACTATGCCTTGTTCTAAAGCTCTTTGGGAACCGCTTGCGTAGCCCCACAGACCTGAGGGCTGCGGGCTTTCCTGCTGCCTTCAGCCTCAAAGCCACCCTTTCCCACTTGGCGCCGCGCCAGGCACCAAAATGGCCATATGGGTGGAGATGGGTCCCACGCCCAAAGAGCCAGCAGGGAAAACTCTGCCTTGTTCTAAAGGTCTTTGGGAACCGCTTGCGTAGCCCCACAGACCTGGGGGCTGCGGGCTTTCCTGGTGCCTTCAGCCTCAAAACCACCCTTTCCCACTTGGCGCCGCGCCAGGCACAAAAATGGCCATACAGCTGGAGATGGGTCCCATGCCCAAAGAGCCAGCAGGGAAAACTATGCCTTGTTCTAAAGCTCTTTGGGAACCGGTTGCGTAGCCCCACAGACCTGGGGGCTGCAGGATTTCCTGCTGCCTTCAGGCTCGACAACACCCTTTCCCACTTGGCGGTGCGCCAGGCACAAAAATGGCCATATGGCTGGAGATGGGTAACCCGCCCAAAGAGCCAGCAGGGAAAACTATGCCTTGTTCTAAAGCTATTTGGGAACCGCTTGCGTAGCTCCACAGACCTGGGGGCTGCGGGCTTTCCTGCTGTCTTCAGCCTCGACACCACCCTTTCCCACTTGGCGCCGCGCCAGGCGCAAAAATGGCCTATGGCTGGAGATGGTCCCCCGCCCAAGGAGCCAGCAGGGATAACTATGCCTTGTTCTAAAGCTCTTTGGGAACCGCTTGCTTAGCCCCACAGACCTGGGAGCTGCAGGCTTTCCTGCTGCCTTCAGCCTCAAAGCCACCCTTTCCCACTTGGCGCCGCATCAGGCACAAAAATGGCCTATGGCTGGAGATGGGTCCCATGCCCAAAGAGCCAGCAAGGAAAACTATGCCTTCTTCTAAAGCTCTTTGGGAACCGCTTGCGTAGCCCCACAGACCTGGGGGCTGCGGACTTTCCTGCTGCCTTCAGCCTCGACACCACCCTTACCCACTTGGCGCCGCGCTAGGCACAAAAATGGCCTATGGCTGGAGATGGGTACCCCGCCCAAGGAGCCAGCAGGGAAAACTATGCCTTGTTCTAAAGCTCTTTGAGAACCGCTTGCTTAGCCCCACAGACCTGGGAGCTGCGGGCTTTCCTGCTCCCTTCAGCCTCAACAACACCCTTTCCCATTAGGTGCCGCGCCAGGCACAAAAATGGCCATATGGCTGGAGATGGGTCCCATGCCCAAAGAGCCAGCAAGGAAAACTATGCCTTGTTCTAAAGCTCTTTGAGAACCACTTGCGTAGCCCGAAAGACCTGGGGGCTGCGGGCTTTCCTGCTGCCTTCAGCCTCAACAACACCCTTTCCCACTTGGCGCCGCGCCAGGCATAAAAATGGACATACAGCTAGAGATGGGTCCCACGCCCAAAGAGCCAACAGGGAAAACTATGCCTTTTTCTAAAGCTCTTTGGGAAACGCTTGTGTACCCCCACAGACCTGGGGGCTGCGGGTTTTCCTGCTGCCTTCAGCCTGGACAACACCCTTTCCCACTAGGTGCCGCGCCAGGCACAAAAATGGCCATATGTCTGGAGATGGGTCCCCCGCCCAAAGAGCCAGCAGGGAAAACTATGCCTTCTTCTAAAGCTCTTTGGGAATCGCTTGCGTTGTCGCACAGACCTGGGGGCTGCGGGCTGTCCTGCTGCCTTCAGCCTCAAAACCACCCTTTTCCACTTGGTGCCGGGCCAGGCACAAAAA
Source organism: Rissa tridactyla (assembly GCF_028500815.1). Lineage (NCBI taxonomy): Eukaryota > Metazoa > Chordata > Aves > Charadriiformes > Laridae > Rissa > Rissa tridactyla. Next base: position 244,580 of record NW_026529343.1, on the reverse strand, counting down.
TGGCCTATGGCTAGAGATGGGTCCCCAGCCCAAGGAGCCAGCAGGGAAAACTATGCCTTGTTCTAAACCTCTTTGGGAACCGCTTGCGTAGCCCCACAGACCTGGGTGCTGCGGGCTTTCCTGCTGCCTTCAGCCTCAACGCCACCCTTTCCCACTTGGCGCCGCGCCAGGCAGCAAAATGGCCATATGGGTGGAGATGGGTCCCCCGCCCAAAGAGCCAGCAGGGAAAACTATGCCTTGTTCTAAAGCTCTTTGGGAACCGCTTGCCTTGTCCCACAGATCTGGGGGCTGCGGGCTTTCCTGCTGCCTTCAGCCTCAAAACCACCCTTTCCCACTTGGCGCCGTGCCAGGCACAAAAATGTCCTATGCCTAGAGATTGGTCACACGCCCAAAGAGCCAGCAGGGAAAACTATGCCTTGTTCTAAACCTCTTTGGGAACCGCTTGCGTAGCCCCACAGACCTGGGGGCTGCGGGCTTTCCTGCTGCCTTCAGCCTCAACAACACCCTTTCCCACTTGGCGCCGCGCCAGGCACAAAAATGGCCGTACGGCTGGAGATGGGTCCCACGCCCAAAGAGCCAGCAGGGAAAACTATGCCTTGTTCTAAAGCTCTTTGGGAACCACTTGCGTAGCCCCACAGACCTGGGGGCTGCGGGCTTTCCTGCTGCCTTCAGCCTCGACACCACCCTTTCCCACTTGGCGCCGCGCCAGGCACAAAAATGGCTATACGGATGGACATGGGTCCCCTTCCCAAAGAGCCAGCAGGGAGAACTATGCCTCGTACTAAGGCTCTTTGGGAACCGCTTTCGTAGCCCCACAGACCTGGGGGCTGCGGGCTTTCCTGCTGCCTTCAGCCTCGACACTACCCTTTCCCACTTGGCGCCGCGCCAGGCACAAAAATGGCCATACGGCTGGAGATGGGTCCCCCGCCCAAAGAGCCAGCAGGGAAAACTATGCCTTGTTCTAAGGCTCTTTGGGAACCGCTTGCGTAGCCCAACAGACCTGGGGGCTGCAGGCTTTCCTGCTGCCTTCAGCCTCAAAACCACCCTTTCCCACTGGGCACCGCGCCAGGCACAAAAATGGCCATATGGCTGGAGATGGGTCCCCCGCCCAAGGAGCCATTAGGGAAAACTCTGCCTTGTTCTAAAGGTCTTTGGGAACCGCTTGCGTAGCCCCACAGACCTGGGGGCTGCGGGTTTTCCTGCTGCCTTCAGCCTCAAAAACACCCTTTCACACTTGGCGCCGCGCCAGGCACCAAAATGGCCATATGGCTGGAGATGGGTCCCACGCCCAAAGAGCCAGCAGGGAAAACTCTGCCTTGTTCTAAAGGTCTTTGGGAACCGCTTGCGTTGTCGCACAGACCTGGGGGCTGCAGACTTTCCTGCTGCCTTCAGCCTCAAAACCACCCTTTTCCACTTGGCGCCGGGCCAGGCACAAAAAGGGCCTATGGCTAGAGATGGGTGCCCTGTCCAGGGAGCCATCAGGGAAAACTATGCCTTGTTCTAAGGCTATTTGGGAACCGCTTGCGTAGCCCCACAGACCTGGGGGCTGCGGGCTTTCCTGCTGCCTTCAGCCTCGACAACACCCTTTCCCACTTGGCGCCGTGCCAGGCACCAAAATGGCCATACGGCTAGACATGGGTGCCCCGCCCAAAGAGCCAGCAGGGAAAACTATGCCTTGTTCTAAAGCTCTTTGGGAACCGCTTGCGTTGTCCCACAGACCTGGGGCCTGCGGGCTTTCTTGCTGCCTTCAGCCTCAAAGCCACCCTTTCCCACTTGGCGCCGCGCCAGGCACCAAAATGGCCATATGGCTGGAGATGGGTCCCCTGCCCAAAGAGCCAGCAGGGAAAACTCTGCCTTGTTCTAAAGGTCTTTGGGAACCGCTTGCGTAGCCCCACAGATCTGGGGGCTGCGGGCTTTCCTGCTGCCTTCAGCCTCAAAGCCACCCTTTCCCACTTGGCGCCGCGCCAGACACAAAAATGGCCATATGGCTGGAGATGGGTCCCACGCCCAAAGAGCCAGCAGGGAAAACTCTGCCTTGTTCTAAAGGTCTTTGTGAACCGCTTGCGTTGTCGCACAGACCAGGGGGCTGCGGGATTTCCTGCTGCCTTCAGCCTCAAAACCACCCTTGCCCACTTGGCGCCGTGCCAGGCACAAAAATGTCCTATGGCTAGAGATTGGTCCCACGCCCAAAGAGCCAGCAGGGAAAACTATGCCTTGTTCTAAAGCTCTTTGGGAACCGCTTGCGTAGCCCCACAGACCTGGGGGCTGCGGGCTTTCCTGCTGCCTTCAGCCTCAAAGCCACCCTTTCCCACTTGGCGCCGCGCCAGGCACCAAAATGGCCATATGGGTGGAGATGGGTCCCCCGCCCAAAGAGCCAGCAGGGAAAACTCTGCCTTGTTCTAAAGGTCTTTGGGAACCGCTTGCGTAGCCCCACAGACCTGGGGGCTGCGGGCTTTCCTGCTGCCTTCAGCCTCGACAACACCCTTTTCAACTTGGTGCCGGGCCAGGCACAAAAAGGGCCTATGGCTAGAGATGGGTCCCACGCCCAAAGACCCATCAGGGAAAACTATGCCTTGTTCTAAAGCTCTTTGGGAACCGCTTGCGTAGCCCCACAGACCTGGGGGCTGCGGGCTTTCCTGCTGCCTTCAGCCTCAAAGCCACCCTTTCCCACTTGGCGCCGCGCCAGGCACCAAAATGGCCATATGGGTGGAGATGGGTCCCACGCCCAAAGAGCCAGCAGGGAAAACTATGCCTTGTTCTAAAGCTCTTTGGGAACCGCTTGCTTAGCCCCACAGACCTGGGGGCTGCGGGCTTTCCTGGTGCCTTCAGCCTCAAAACCACCCTTTCCCACTTGGCGCCGCGCCAGGCACAAAAATGGCCATACAGCTGGAGATGGGTCCCATGCCCAAAGAGCCAGCAGGGAAAACTATGCCTTGTTCTAAAGCTCTTTGGGAACCGGTTGCGTAGCCCCACAGACCTGGGGGCTGCAGGATTTCCTGCTGCCTTCAGGCTCGACAACACCCTTTCCCACTTGGCGGTGCGCCAGGCACAAAAATGGCCATATGGCTGGAGATGGGTAACCCGCCCAAAGAGCCAGCAGGGAAAACTATGCCTTGTTCTAAAGCTATTTGGGAACCGCTTGCGTAGCTCCACAGACCTGGGGGCTGCGGGCTTTCCTGCTGTCTTCAGCCTCGACACCACCCTTTCCCACTTGGCGCCGCGCCAGGTGCAAAAATGGCCTATGGCTGGAGATGGTCCCCCGCCCAAGGAGCCAGCAGGGATAACTATGCCTTGTTCTAAAGCTCTTTGGGAACCGCTTGCTTAGCCCCACAGACCTGGGAGCTGCAGGCTTTCCTGCTGCCTTCAGCCTCAAAGCCACCCTTTCCCACTTGGCGCCGCATCAGGCACAAAAATGGCCTATGGCTGGAGATGGGTCCCATGCCCAAAGAGCCAGCAAGGAAAACTATGCCTTCTTCTAAAGCTCTTTGGGAACCGCTTGCGTAGCCCCACAGACCTGGGGGCTGCAGGCTTTCCTGCTGCCTTCAGCCTCAAAACCACCCTTTCCCACTTGGCGCCGCGCCAGGCACAAAAATGGCCTATGGCTGGAGATGGGTCCCCCGCCCAAAGAGCCAGCAGGGAAAACTATGCCTTGTTCTAAAGCTCTTTGGGAACCGCTTACGTAGCCCCACAGACCTGGGGGCTGCGGGCTTTCCTGCTGCCTTCAGCCTCAAAGCCACCCTTTCCCACTTGGCGCCGCGCCAGGCATCAAAATGGCCTATGGCTGGAGATGGGTCCCACGCCCAAAGAGCCAGCAGGGAAAACTCTGCCTTGTTCTAAAGGTCTTTGGGAACCGCTTGCGTAGCCCCACAGACGTGGGGGCTGCGGACTTTCCTGCTGCTTTCAGCCTCGACACCACCCTTTCCCACTTGGCGCCGCGCCAGGCACAAAAATGGCCTATGGCTGGAGATGGGTCCCCCGCCCAAGGAGCCAGCAGGGAAAACTATGCCTTGTTCTAAAGCTCTTTGGGAACCGCTTGCTTAGCCCCACAGACCTGGGAGCTGCGGGCTTTCCTGCTCCCTTCAGCCTCAACAACACCCTTTCCCATTAGGTGCCGCGCCAGGCACAAAAATGGCCATATGGCTGGAGATGGGTCCCATGCCCAAAGAGCCAGCAAGGAAAACTATGCCTTGTTCTAAAGCTCTTTGAGAACCACTTGCATAGCCCGAAAGACGTGGGGGCTGCGGGCTTTCCTGCTGCCTTCAGCCTCAACAACACCCTTTCCCACTTCGTGCCGCGCCAGGCATAAAAATGGACATAAAGCTAGAGATGGGTCCCACGCCCAAAGAGCCAACAGGGAAAACTATGCCTTTTTCTAAAGCTCTTTGGGAAACGCTTGTGTACCCCCACAGACCTGGGGGCTGCGGGTTTTCCTGCTGCCTTCAGCCTGGACAACACCCTTTCCCACTAGGTGCCGCGCCAGGCACAAAAATGGCCATATGTCTGGAGATGGGTCCCCCGCCCAAAGAGCCAGCAGGGAAAACTATGCCTTCTTCTAAAGCTCTTTGGGAATCGCTTGCGTTGTCGCACAGACCTGGGGGCTGCGGGCTGTCCTGCTGCCTTCAGCCTCAAAACCACCCTTTTCCACTTGGTGCCGGGCCAGGCACAAAAATGGCCTATGGCTAGAGATGGGTCCCCCGCCCAAGGAGCCAGCAGGGAAAACTATGCCTTGTTCTAAACCTCTTTGGGAACCGCTTGCGTAGCCCCACAGACCTGGGTGCTGCGGGCTTTCCTGCTGCCTTCAGCCTCAACGCCACCCTTTCCCACTTGGCGCCGCGCCAGGCAGCAAAATGGCCATATGGGTGGAGATGGGTCCCCCGCCCAAAGAGCCAGCAGGGAAAACTATGCCTTGTTCTAAAGCTCTTTGGGAACCGCTTGCGTTGTCCCACAGATCTGGGGGCTGCGGGCTTTCCTGCTGCCTTCAGCCTCAAAACCACCCTTTCCCACTTGGCGCCGTGCCAGGCACAAAAATGTCCTATGCCTAGAGATTGGTCACACGCCCAAAGAGCCAGCAGGGAAAACTATGCCTTGTTCTAAACCTCTTTGGGAACCGCTTGCGTAGCCCCACAGACCTGGGGGCTGCGGGCTTTCCTGCTGCCTTCAGCCTCAACAACACCCTTTCCCACTTGGCGCCGAGCCAGGCACAAAAATGGCCGTACGGCTGGAGATGGGTCCCACGCCCAAAGAGCCAGCAGGGAAAACTATGCCTTGTTCTAAAGCTCTTTGGGAACCACTTGCGTAGCCCCACAGACCTGGGGGCTGCAGGCTTTCCTGCTGCCTTCAGCCTCAAAACCACCCTTTCCCACTTGGCGCCGCGCCAGACACAAAAATGGCTATACGGATGGACATGGGTCCCCTGCCCAAAGAGCCAGCAGGGAGAACTATGCCTCGTACTAAGGCTCTTTGGGAACCGCTTTCGTAGCCCCACAGACCTGGGGGCTGCGGGCTTTCCTGCTGCCTTCAGCCTCGACACTACCCTTTCCCACTTGGCGCCGCGCCAGGCACAAAAATGGCCATACGGCTGGAGATGGGTCAGCCGCCCAAAGAGCCAGCAGGGAAAACTATGCCTTGTTCTAAGGCTCTTTGGGAACCGCTTGCGTAGCCCCACAGACCTGGGGGCTGCAGGCTTTCCTGCTGCCTTCAGCCTCAAAACCACCCTTTCCCACTGGGCACCGCGCCAGGCACAAAAATGGCCATATGGCTGGAGATGGGTCCCCCGCCCAAGGAGCCATTAGGGAAAACTCTGCCTTGTTCTAAAGGTCTTTGGGAACCGCTTGCGTAGCCCCACAGACCTGGGGGCTGCGGGTTTTCCTGCTGCCTTCAGCCTCAAAAACACCCTTTCACACTTGGCGCCGCGCCAGGCACCAAAATGGCCATATGGCTGGAGATGGGTCCCACGCCCAAAGAGCCAGCAGGGAAAACTCTGCCTTGTTCTAAAGATCTTTGGGAACCGCTTGCGTTGTCGCACAGACCTGGGGGCTGCAGACTTTCCTGCTGCCTTCAGCCTCAAAACCACCCTTTTCCACTTGGCGCCGGGCCAGGCACAAAAAGGGCCTATGGCTAGAGATGGGTGCCCTGTCCAGGGAGCCATCAGGGAAAACTATGCCTTGTTCTAAGGCTATTTGGGAACCGCTTGCGTAGCCCCACAGACCTGGGGGCTGCGGGCTTTCCTGCTGCCTTCAGCCTCGACAACACCCTTTCCCACTTGGCGCCGTGCCAGGCACCAAAATGGCCATACGGCTAGACATGGGTGCCCCGCCCAAAGAGCCAGCAGGGAAAACTATGCCTTGTTCTAAAGCTCTTTGGGAACCGCTTGCGTTGTCCCACAGACCTGGGGCCTGCGGGCTTTCTTGCTGCCTTCAGCCTCAAAGCCACCCTTTCCCACTTGGCGCCGCGCCAGGCACCAAAATGGCCATATGGCTGGAGATGGGTCCCCTGCCCAAAGAGCCAGTAGGGAAAACTCTGCCTTGTTCTAAAGGTCTTTGGGAACCGCTTGCGTAGCCCCACAGACCTGGGGGCTGCGGGCTTTCCTGCTGCCTTCAGCCTCAAAGCCACCCTTTCCCACTTGGCGCCGCGCCAGACACAAAAATGGCCATATGGCTGGAGATGGGTCCCACGCCCAAAGAGCCAGCAGGGAAAACTCTGCCTTGTTCTAAAGGTCTTTGGGAACCGCTTGCGTTGTCGCACAGACCTGGGGGCTGCGGGATTTCCTGCTGCCTTCAGCCTCAAAACCACCCTTGCCCACTTGGCGCCGTGCCAGGCACAAAAATGTCCTATGGCTAGAGATTGGTCCCACGCCCAAAGAGCCAGCAGGGAAAACTATGCCTTGTTCTAAAGGTCTTTGGGAACCGCTTGCGTAGCCCCACAGACCTGGGGGCTGCGGGCTTTCCTGCTGCCTTCAGCCTCAAAGCCACCCTTTCCCACTTGGCGCCGCGCCAGGCACCAAAATGGCCATATGGGTGGAGATGGGTCCCCCGCCCAAAGAGCCAGCAGGGAAAACTCTGCCTTGTTCTAAAGGTCTTTGGGAACCGCTTGCGTAGCCCCACAGACCTGGGGGCTGCGGGCTTTCCTGCTGCCTTCAGCCTCAAAACCACCCTTTTCAACTTGGTGCCGGGCCAGGCACAAAAAGGGCCTATGGCTAGAGATGGGTCCCACGCCCAAAGACACATCAGGGAAAACTATGCCTTGTTCTAAAGCTCTTTGGGAACCGCTTGCGTAGCCCCACAGACCTGGGGGCTGCGGGCTTTCCTGCTGCCTTCTCACTCAAAACCACCCTTTCACACTTGGCGCCGCGCCAGGCACAAAAATGGCCATACAGCTGGAGATGGGTCCGATGCCCAAAGAGGCAGCAGGGAAAACTATGCCTTGTTCTAAAGCTCTTTGGGAACCGCTTGCGTAGCCGCACAGACCTGGGGGCTGCAGGATTTCCTGCTGCCTTCAGCCTCGACACCACCCTTTCCCACTTGGCGCCGCGCCAGGCACAAAAATGGCCTATGGCTGGAGATGGGTCCCCCGCCCAAAGAGCCAGCAGGGAAAACTATGCCTTGTTCTAGAGCTCTTTGGGAACCGCTTGCGTTGCCCCACAGACCTGGGGGCTGCCGGCTTTCCTGCTGCCTTCAGCCTCGACACCACCCTTTCCCACTTGGCGCCACGCCATGCACAAAAAAGGCGTATGGCTGGAGATGGGTCTCCCGCCCAAAGAGCCAGCAGGGAAAACTATGCCTTGTTCTAAAGCTCTTTGGGAACCGCTTGCGTAGCCACATAGACCTGGGGGCTGCGGGCTTTCCTGCTGCCTTCAGCCTCAAAGACACCCTCTAGAACTTGGCGCCGCGTCAGGCACAAAAATGGCAATACGGCTGGACATGGCTGCCACGCCCAAAGAGCCAGCAGGGAAAAATATGCCTTGTTCTAAAGCTCTTTGGGAACCGCTTGCGTAGCCCAACAGTCCTGGGGGTTGTGGGCTTTCCTGCTGCCTTCAGCCTCGACACCACCCTTTCCCACTTGGCGCCGCGCCAGGCACAAAAATGGCCATACGGCTGGAGATGAGTCCCCTGCCCAAAGAGCCAGCAGGGAAAACTATGCCTTGTTCTAAAGCTCTTTGGGAACCGCTTGCGTAGCCCCAGAGACCTGGGGGCTGCGGGCTTTCCTGCTGCCTTCAGCCTCAACAACACCCTTTCCCACTTGGCGCCGCGCCAGGCACAAAAATGGCCGTACGGCTGGAGATGGGTCCCACGCCCAAAGAGCCAGCAGGGAAAACTATGCCTTGTTCTAAAGCTCTTTGGGAACCACTTGCGTAGCCCCACAGACCTGGGGGCTGCGGGCTTTCCTGCTGCCTTCAGCCTCAAAACCACCCTTTCCCACTTGGCGCCGCGCCAGACACAAAAATGGCTATACGGATGGACATGGGTCCCCTTCCCAAAGAGCCAGCAGGGAGAACTATGCCTCGTACTAAGGCTCTTTGGGAACCGCTTTCGTAGCCCCACAGACCTGGGGGCTGTGGGCTTTCCTGCTGCCTTCAGCCTCGACACTACCCTTTCCCACTTGGCGCCGCGCCAGGCACAAAAATGGCCATACGGCTGGAGATGGGTCCCCCGCCCAAAGAGCCAGCAGGGAAAACTATGCCTTGTTCTAAGGCTCTTTGGGAACCGCTTGCGTAGCCCAACAGACCTGGGGGCTGCGGGTTTTCCTGCTGCCTTCAGCCTCAAAAACACCCTTTCCCACTTGGCGCCGCGCCAGGCACCAAAATGGCCATATGGCTGGAGATGGGTCCCACGCCCAAAGAGCCAGCAGGGAAAACTCTGCCTTGTTCTAAAGGTCTTTGGGAACCGCTTGCGTTGTCGCACAGACCTGGGGGCTGCAGACTTTCCTGCTGCCTTCAGCCTCAAAACCACCCTTTTCCACTTGGCGCCGGGCCAGGCACAAAAAGGGCCTATGGCTAGAGATGGGTGCCCTGTCCAGGGAGCCATCAGGGAAAACTATGCCTTGTTCTAAGGCTATTTGGGAACCGCTTGCGTAGCCCCACAGACCTGGGGGCTGCGGGCTTTCCTGCTGCCTTCAGCCTCGACAACACCCTTTCCCACTTGGCGCCGTGCCAGGCACCAAAATGGCCATACGGCTAGACATGGGTGCCCCGCCCAAAGAGCCAGCAGGGAAAACTATGCCTTGTTCTAAAGCTCTTTGGGAACCGCTTGCGTTGTCCCACAGACCTGGGGCCTGCGGGCTTTCTTGCTGCCTTCAGCCTCAAAGCCACCCTTTCCCACTTGGCGCCGCGCCAGGCACCAAAATGGCCATATGGCTGGAGATGGGTCCCCTGCCCAAAGAGCCAGCAGGGAAAACTCTGCCTTGTTCTAAAGGTCTTTGGGAACCGCTTGCGTAGCCCCACAGACCTGGGGGCTGCGGGCTTTCCTGCTGCCTTCAGCCTCAAAGCCACCCTTTCCCACTTGGCGCCGCGCCAGACACAAAAATGGCCATATGGCTGGAGATGGGTCCCACGCCCAAAGAGCCAGCAGGGAAAACTCTGCCTTGTTCTAAAGGTCTTTGGGAACCGCTTGCGTTGTCGCACAGACCTGGGGGCTGCGGGATTTCCTGCTGCCTTCAGCCTCAAAACCACCCTTGCCCACTTGGCGCCGTGCCAGGCACAAAAATGTCCTATGGCTAGAGATTGGTCCCACGCCCAAAGACCCATCAGGGAAAACTATGCCTTGTTCTAAAGGTCTTTGGGAACCGCTTGCGTAGCCCCACAGACCTGGGGGCTGCGGGCTTTCCTGCTGCCTTCTCACTCAAAACCACCCTTTCACACTTGGCGCCGCGCCAGGCACAAAAATGGCCATACAGCTGGAGATGGGTCCCATGCCCAAAGAGCCAGCAGGGAAAACTATGCCTTGTTCTAAAGCTCTTTGGGAACCGCTTGCGTAGCCGCACAGACCTGGGGGCTGCAGGATTTCCTGCTGCCTTCAGCCTCGACACCACCCTTTCCCACTTGGCGCCGCGCCAGGCACAAAAATGGCCTACGGCTGGAGATGGGTCCCCCGCCCAAAGAGCCAGCAGGGAAAACTATGCCTTGTTCTAGAGCTCTTTGGGAACCGCTTGCGTTGCCCCACAGACCTGGGGGCTGCCGGCTTTCCTGCTGCCTTCAGCCTCGACACCACCCTTTCCCACTTGGCGCCACGCCATGCACAAAAAAGGCGTATGGCTGGAGATGGGTCCCCTGCCCAAAGAGCCAGCAGGGAAAACTATGCCTTGTTCTAAAGCTCTTTGGGAACCGCTTGCGTAGCCACATAGACCTGGGGGCTGCGGGCTTTCCTGCTGCCTTCAGCCTCAAAGACACCCTCTAGAACTTGGCGCCGCGTCAGGCACAAAAATGGCAATACGGCTGGACATGGCTGCCACGCCCAAAGAGCCAGCAGGGAAAACTATGCCTTGTTCTAAAGCTCTTTGGGAACCGCTTGCGTAGCCCAACAGTCCTGGGGGTTGTGGGCTTTCCTGCTGCCTTCAGCCTCGACACCACCCTTTCCCACTTGGCGCCGCGCCAGGCACAAAAATGGCCATACGGCTGGAGATGAGTCCCCTGCCCAAAGAGCCAGCAGGGAAAACTATGCCTTGTTCTAAAGCTCTTTGGGATCCGCTTGCGTAGCCCCAGAGACCTGGGGGCTGCGGGCTTTCCTGCTGCCTTCAGCCTCAACAACACCCTTTCCCACTTGGCGCCGCGCCAGGCACAAAAATGGCCGTACGGCTGGAGATGGGTCCCACGCCCAAAGAGCCAGCAGGGAGAACTATGCCTCGTACTAAGGCTCTTTGGGAACCGCTTTCGTAGCCCCACAGACCTGGGGGCTGCGGGCTTTCCTGCTGCCTTCAGCCTCGACACTACCCTTTCCCACTTGGCGCCGCGCCAGGCACAAAAATGGCCATACGGCTGGAGATGGGTCCCCCGCCCAAAGAGCCAGCAGGGAAAACTATGCCTTGTTCTAAGGCTCTTTGGGAACCGCTTGCGTAGCCCAACAGACCTGGGGGCTGCAGGCTTTCCTGCTGCCTTCAGCCTCAAAACCACCCTTTCCCACTGGGCACCGCGCCAGGCACAAAAATGGCCATATGGCTGGAGATGGGTCCCCCGCCCAAGGAGCCATTAGGGAAAACTCTGCCTTGTTCTAAAGGTCTTTGGGAACCGCTTGCGTAGCCCCACAGACCTGGGGGCTGCGGGTTTTCCTGCTGCCTTCAGCCTCAAAAACACCCTTTCCCACTTGGCGCCGCGCCAGGCACCAAAATGGCCATATGGCTGGAGATGGGTCCCACGCCCAAAGAGCCAGCAGGGAAAACTCTGCCTTGTTCTAAAGGTCTTTGGGAACCGCTTGCTTAGCCCCACAGACCTGGGGGCTGCGGGTTTTCCTGCTGCCTTCAGCCTCAAAAACACCCTTTCCCACTTGGAGCCGCGCCAGGCACCAAAAAGGCCATATGGCTGGAGATGGGTCCCACGCCCAAAGAGCCAGCAGGGAAAACTCTGCCTTGTTCTAAAGGTCTTTGGGAACCGCTTGCGTTGTCGCACAGACCTGGGGGCTGCGGGCTTTCCTGCTGCCTTCAGCCTCAAAACCACCCTTTTCCACTTGGCGCCGGGCCAGGCACAAAAAGGGCCTATGGCTAGAGATGGGTGCCCTGTCCAGGGAGCCATCAGGGAAAACTATGCCTTGTTCTAAGGCTATTTGGGAACCGCTTGCGTAGCCTCACAGACCTGGGGCTGCGGGCTTTCCTGCTGCCTTCAGCCTCGACAACACCCTTTCCCACTTGGCGCCGTGCCAGGCACCAAAATGGCCATACGGCTAGACATGGGTGCCCCACACAAAGAGCCAGCAGGGAAAACTATGCCTTGTTCTAAAGCTCTTTGGGAACCGCTTGCGTTGTCCCACAGACCTTGGGCCTGCGGGCTTTCCTGCTGCCTTCAGCCTCAAAGCCACCCTTTCCCACTTGGCGCCGCGCCAGGCACCAAAATGGCCATATGGCTGGAGATGGGTCCCCTGCCCAAAGAGCCAGCAGGGAAAACTCTGCCTTGTTCTAAAGGTCTTTGGGAACCGCTTGCCTAGCCCCACAGACCTGGGGGCTGCGGGCTTTCCTGCTGCCTTCAGCCTCAAAGCCACCCTTTCCCACTTGGCGCCGTGCCAGACACAAAAATGGCCATATGGCTGGAGATGGGTCCCACGCCCAAAGAGACAGCAGGGAAAACTCTGCCTTGTTCTAAAGGTCTTTGGGAACCGCTTGCGTTGTCGCACAGACCTGGGGGCTGCGGGATTTCCTGCTGCCTTCAGCCTCAAAGCCACCCTTGCCCACTTGGCGCCGTGCCAGGCACAAAAATGTCCTATGGCTAGAGATTGGTCCCACGCCCAAAGAGCCAGCAGGGAAAACTATGCCTTGTTCTAAAGCTCTTTGGGAACCGCTTGCGTAGCCCCACAGACCTGGGGGCTGCGGGCTTTCCTGGTGCCTTCAGCCTCAAAACCACCCTTTTCAACTTGGTGCCGGGCCAGGCACAAAAAGGGCCTATGGCTAGAGATGGGTCCCACGCCCAAAGACCCATCAGGGAAAACTATGCCTTGTTCTAAACCTCTTTGGGAACCGCTTGCGTAGCCCCACAGACCTGGGTGCTGCGGGCTTTCCTGCTGCCTTCTCACTCAAAACCACCCTTTCACACTTGGCGCCGCGCCAGGCACAAAAATGGCCATACGGCTGGAGATGGGTCCCCCGCCCAAAGAGCCAGCAGGGAAAACTATGCCTTGTTCTAAAGCTCTTTGGGAACCGCTTGCGTAGCCGCACAGACCTGGGGGCTGCAGGATTTCCTGCTGCCTTCCGCCTCGACACCACCCTTTCCCACTTGGCGCCGCGCCAGGCACAAAAATGGCCTATGGCTGGAGATGGGTCCCCCGCCCAAAGAGCCAGCAGGGAAAACTATGCCTTGTTCTAGAGCTCTTTGGGAACCGCTTGCGTTGCCCCACAGACCTGGGGGCTGCCGGCTTTCCTGCTGCCTTCAGCCTCGACACCACCCTTTCCCACTTGGCGCCACGCCATGCACAAAAAAGGCGTATGGCTGGAGATGGGTCCCCTGCCCAAAGAGCCAGCAAGGAAAACTATGCCTTGTTCTAAAGCTCTTTGGGAACCGCTTGCGTAGCCACATAGACCTGGGGGCTGCGGGCTTTCCTGCTGCCTTCAGCCTCAAAGACACCCTCTAGAACTTGGCGCCGCGTCAGGCACTAAAATGGCAATACGGCTGGACATGGCTGCCACGCCCAAAGAGCCAGCAGGGAAAAATATGCCTTGTTCTAAAGCTCTTTGGGAACCGCTTGCGTAGCCCAACAGTCCTGGGGGTTCTGGGCTTTCCTGCTGCCTTCAGCCTCGACACCACCCTTTCCCACTTGGCGCCGCGCCAGGCACAAAAATGGCCATACGGCTGGAGATGAGTCCCCTGCCCAAAGAGCCAGCAGGGAAAACTATGCCTTGTTCTAAAGCTCTTTGGGAACCGCTTGCGTAGCCCCAGAGACCTGGGGGCTGCGGGCTTTCCTGCTGCCTTCAGCCTCAACAACACCCTTTCCCACTTGGCGCCGCGCCAGGCACAAAAATGGCCGTACGGCTGGAGATGGGTCCCCCGCCCAAAGAGCCAGCAGGGAAAACTATGTCTTGTTCTAAAGCTCTTTGGGAACCACTTGCGTAGCCCCACAGACCTGGGGGCTGCGGGCTTTCCTGCTGCCTTCAGCCTCAAAACCACCCTTTCCCACTTGGCGCCGCGCCAGACACAAAAATGGCTATACGGATGGACATGGGTCCCCTTCCCAAAGAGCCAGCAGGGAGAACTATGCCTCGTACTAAGGCTCTTTGGGAACCGCTTTCGTAGCCCCACAGACCTGAGGGCTGCAGACTTTCCTGCTGCCTTCAGCCTCAAAACCACCCTTTTCCACTTGGCGCCGGGCCAGGCACAAAAAGGGCCTATGGCTAGAGATGGGTGCCCTGTCCAGGGAGCCATCAGGGAAAACTATGCCTTGTTCTAAGGCTATTTGGGAACCGCTTGCGTAGCCCCACAGACCTGGGGGCTGCGGGCTTTCCTGCTGCCTTCAGCCTCGACAACACCCTTTCCCACTTGGCGCCGTGCCAGGCACCAAAATGGCCATACGGCTAGACATGGGTGCCCCGCCCAAAGAGCCAGCAGGGAAAAATATGCCTTGTTCTAAAGCTCTTTGGGAACCGCTTGCGTTGTCCCACAGACCTGGGGCCTGCGGGCTTTCTTGCTGCCTTCATCCTCAAAGCCACCCTTTCCCACTTGGCGCCGCGCCAGGCACCAAAATGGCCATATGGCTGGAGATGGGTCCCCTGCCCAAAGAGCCAGCAGGGAAAACTCTGCCTTGTTCTAAAGGTCTTTGGGAACCGCTTGCGTAGCCCCACAGACCTGGGGGCTGCGGGCTTTCCTGCTGCCTTCAGCCTCAAAGCCACCCTTTCCCACTTGGCGCCGCGCCAGACACAAAAATGGCCATATGGCTGGAGATGGGTCCCACGCCCAAAGAGCCAGCAGGGAAAACTCTGCCTTGTTCTAAAGGTCTTTGGGAACCGCTTGCGTTGTCGCACAGACCTGGGGGCTGCGGGCTTTCCTGCTGCCTTCAGCCTCAAAGCCACCCTTTCCCACTTGGCGCCGCGCCAGGCACCAAAATGGCCATATGGGTGGAGATGGGTCCCACGCCCAAAGAGCCAGCAGGGAAAACTCTGCCTTGTTCTAAAGGTCTTTGGGAACCGCTTGCGTAGCCCCACAGACCTGGGGGCTGCGGGCTTTCCTGCTGCCTTCAGCCTCAAAACCACCCTTTTCAACTTGGTGCCGGGCCAGGCACAAAAAGGGCCTATGGCTAGAGATGGGTCCCACGCCCAAAGACCCATCAGGGAAAACTATGCCTTGTTCTAAAGCTCTTTGGGAACCGCTTGCGTAGCCCCACAGACCTGGGGGCTGCGGGCTTTCCTGCTGCCTTCTCACTCAAAACCACCCTTTCACACTTGGCGCCGCGCCAGGCACAAAAATGGCCATACAGCTGGAGATGGGTCCCATGCCCAAAGAGCCAGCAGGGAAAACTATGCCTTGTTCTAAAGCTCTTTGGGAACCGCTTGCGTAGCCGCACAGACCTGGGGGCTGCAGGATTTCCTGCTGCCTTCAGCCTCGACACCACCCTTTCCCACTTGGCGCCGCGCCAGACACAAAAATGGCCTATGGCTGGAGATGGGTCCCCCGCCCAAAGAGCCAGCAGGGAAAACTATGCCTTGTTCTAGAGCTCTTTGGGAACCGCTTGCGTTGCCCCACAGACCTGGGGGCTGCCGGCTTTCCTGCTGCCTTCAGCCTCGACACCACCCTTTCCCACTTGGCGCCACGCCATGCACCAAAAAGGCGTATGGCTGGAGATGGGTCCCCTGCCCAAAGAG
Organism: Rissa tridactyla; assembly: GCF_028500815.1. Lineage (NCBI taxonomy): Eukaryota > Metazoa > Chordata > Aves > Charadriiformes > Laridae > Rissa > Rissa tridactyla. The sequence continues at coordinate 229,094 of NW_026529343.1, read as the reverse complement.
CCAGCAGGGAAAACTATGCCTTGTTCTAAAGCTCTTTGGGAACCGCTTGCGTAGCCACATAGACCTGGGGGCTGCGGGCTTTCCTGCTGCCTTCAGCCTCAAAGACACCCTCTAGAACTTGGCGCCGCGTCAGGCACAAAAATGGCAATACGGCTGGACATGGCTGCCACGCCCAAAGAGCCAGCAGGGAAAAATATGCCTTGTTCTAAAGCTCTTTGGGAACCGCTTGCGTAGCCCAACAGACCTGGGGGTTGTGGGCTTTCCTGCTGCCTTCAGCCTCGACACCACCCTTTCCCACTTGGCGCCGCGCCAGGCACAAAAATGGCCATACGGCTGGAGATGAGTCCCCTGCCCAAAGAGCCAGCAGGGAAAACTATGCCTTGTTTTAAAGCTCTTTGGGAACCGCTTGCGTAGCCCCAGAGACCTGGGGGCTGCGGGCTTTCCTGCTGCCTTCAGCCTCAACAACACCCTTTCCCACTTGGCGCCGCGCCAGGCACAAAAATGGCCGTACGGCTGGAGATGGGTCCCACGCCCAAAGAGCCAGCAGGGAAAACTATGCCTTGTTCTAAAGCTCTTTGGGAACCACTTGCGTAGCCCCACAGACCTGGGGGCTGCGGGCTTTCCTGCTGCCTTCAGCCTCAAAACAACCCTTTCCCAGTTGGCGCCGCGCCAGACACAAAAATGGCTATACGGATGGACATGGGTCCCCTTCCCAAAGAGCCAGCAGGGAGAACTATGCCTTGTTCTAAAGCTCTTTGGGAACCGCTTTCGTAGCCCCACAGACCTGGGGGCTGCGGGCTTTCCTGCTGCCTTCAGCCTCGACACTACCCTTTCCCACTTGGCGCCGCGCTAGGCACAAAAATGGCCATACGGCTGGAGATGGGTCCCCCGCCCAAAGAGCCAGCAGGGAAAACTATGCCTTGTTCTAAGGCTCTTTGGGAACCGCTTGCGTAGCCCAACAGACCTGGGGGCTGCGGGCTTTCCTGCTGCCTTCAGCCTCAAAACCACCCTTTCCCACTGGGCACCGCGCCAGGCACAAAAATGGCCATATGGCTGGAGATGGGTCCCCCGCCCAAGGAGCCATTAGGGAAAACTATGCCTTGTTCTAAAGCTCTTTGGGAACCGCTTGCGTAGCCCCACAGACGTGGGGGCTGCGGGCTTTCCTGCTGCCTTCAGCCTCAACGCCACCCTTTCCCACTTGGTGCCGCGCCAGGCACAAAAATGGCCATATGGCTGGAGATGGGTTCCACGCCCAAAGAGCCAGCAGGGAAAACTATGCCTTGTTCTAAAGCTCTTTGGGAACCGCTTGCGTAGCCCCACAGACCTGGGGGCTGCGGGTTTTCCTGCTGCCTTCAGCCTCAAAAACACCCTTTCCCACTTGGCGCCGCGCCAGGCACCAAAATGGCCATATGGCTGGAGATGGGTCCCACGCCCAAAGAGCCAGCAGGGAAAACTCTGCCTTGTTCTAAAGGTCTTTGGGAACCGCTTGCGTTGTCGCACAGACCTGGGGGCTGCGGGCTTTCCTGCTGCCTTCAGCCTCAAAACCACCCTTTTCCACTTGGCGCCGGGCCAGGCACAAAAAGGGCCTATGGCTAGAGATGGGTGCCCTGTCCAGGGAGCCATCAGGGAAAACTATGCCTTGTTCTAAGGCTATTTGGGAACCGCTTGCGTTGCCCCACAGACCTGGGGGCTGCGGGCTTTCCTGCTGCCTTCAGCCTCGACAACACCCTTTCCCACTTGGCGCCGTGCCAGGCACCAAAATGGCCATACGGCTAGACATGGGTGCCCCGCCCAAAGAGCCAGCAGGGAAAACTATGCCTTGTTCTAAAGCTCTTTGGGAACCGCTTGCGTTGTCCCACAGACCTTGGGCCTGCGGGCTTTCCTGCTGCCTTCAGCCTCGACACCACCCTTTCCCACTTGGCGCCGCGCCAGGCACCAAAATGGCCATATGGCTGGAGATGGGTCCCCTGCCCAAAGAGCCAGCAGGGAAAACTCTGCCTTGTTCTAAAGGTCTTTGGGAACCGCTTGCGTAGCCCCACAGACCTGGGGGCTGCGGGCTTTCCTGCTGCCTTCAGCCTCAAAGCCACCCTTTCCCACTTGGCGCCGCGCCAGACACAAAAATGGCCATATGGCTGGAGATGAGTCCCACGCCCAAAGAGCCAGCAGGGAAAACTATGCCTTGTTCTAAAGGTCTTTGGGAACCGCTTGCGTTGTCGCACAGACCTGGGGGCTGCGGGATTTCCTGCTGCCTTCAGCCTCAAAGCAACCCTTGCCCACTTGGCGCCGTGCCAGGCACAAAAATGTCGTATGGCTAGAGATTGGTCCCACGCCCAAAGAGCCAGCAGGGAAAACTATGCCTTGTTCTAAAGCTCTTTGGGAACCGCTTGCGTAGCCCCACAGACCTGGGGGCTGCGGGCTTTCCTGGTGCCTTCAGCCTCAAAACCACCCTTTTCAACTTGTTGCCGGGCCAGGCACAAAAAGGGCCTATGGCTAGAGATGGGTCCCACGCCCAAAGACCCATCAGGGAAAACTATGCCTTGTTCTAAAGCTCTTTGGGAAACGCTTGCCTAGCCCCAGAGACGTGGGGGCTGCGGGCTTTCCTGCTGCCTTCTCACTCAAAACCACCCTTTCACACTTGGCGCCGCGCCAGGCACAAAAATGGCCATACGGCTGGAGATGGGTCCCCCGCCCAAAGAGCCAGCAGGGAAAACTATGCCTTGTTCTAAAGCTCTTTGGGAACCGCTTGCGTAGCCGCACAGACCTGGGGGCTGCAGGATTTCCTGCTGCCTTCAGCCTCGACACCACCCTTTCCCACTTGGCGCCGCGCCAGGCACAAATATGGCCTATGGCTGGAGATGGGTCCCCCGCCCAAAGAGCCAGCAGGGAAAACTATGCCTTGTTCTAGAGCTCTTTGGGAACCGCTTGCGTTGCCCCACAGACCTGGGGGCTGCCGGCTTTCCTGCTGCCTTCAGCCTCGACACCACCCTTTCCCACTTGGCGCCACGCCATGCACAAAAAAGGCGTATGGCTGGAGATGGGTCCCCTGCCCAAAGAGCCAGCAAGGAAAACTATGCCTTGTTCTAAAGCTCTTTGGGAACCGCTTGCGTAGCCACATAGACCTGGGGGCTGCGGGCTTTCCTGCTGCCTTCAGCCTCAAAGACACCCTCTAGAACTTGGCGCCGCGTCAGGCACTAAAATGGCAATACGGCTGGACATGGCTGCCACGCCCAAAGAGCCAGCAGGGAAAAATATGCCTTGTTCTAAAGCTCTTTGGGAACCGCTTGCGTAGCCCAACAGTCCTGGGGGTTCTGGGCTTTCCTGCTGCCTTCAGCCTCGACACCACCCTTTCCCACTTGGCGCCGCGCCAGGCACAAAAATGGCCATACGGCTGGAGATGAGTCCCCTGCCCAAAGAGCCAGCAGGGAAAACTATGCCTTGTTCTAAAGCTCTTTGGGAACCGCTTGCGTAGCCCCACAGACCTGGGGGCTGCGGGCCTTCCTGCTGCCTTCAGCCTCAAAGCCACCCTTTCCCACTTGGCGCCGTGCCAGGCACAAAAATGGCCGTACGGCTGGAGATGGGTCCCCCGCCCAAAGAGCCATCAGGGAAAACTATGCCTTGTTCTAAAGCTCTTTGGGAACCACTTGCGTAGCCCCACAGACCTGGGGGCTGCAGACTTTGCTGCTGCCTTCAGCCTCAAAACCACCCTTTCCCACTTGGCGCCGCGCCAGACACAAAAATGGCTATACGGATGGACATGGGTCCCCTTCCCAAAGAGCCAGCAGGGAGAACTATGCCTCGTACTAAGGCTTTTTGGGAACCGCTTTCGTAGCCCCACAGACCTGGGGGCTGCGGGCTTTCCTGCTGCCTTCAGCCTCGACACTACCCTTTCCCACTTGGCGCCGCGCTAGGCACAAAAATGGCCATAGGGCTGGAGATGGGTCCCCCGCCCAAAGAGCCAGCAGGGAAAACTATCCCTTGTTCTAAGGCTCTTTGGGAACCGCTTGCGTAGCCCAACAGACCTGGGGGCTGCAGGCTTTCCTGCTGCCTTCAGCCTCAAAACCACCCTTTCCTACTGGGCACCGCGCCAGGCACAAAAATGGCCATATGGCTGGAGATGGGTCCCCCGCCCAAGGAGCCATTAGGGAAAACTATGCCTTGTTCTAAAGCTCTTTGGGAACCGCTTGCGTAGCCCCAGAGACCTGGGGGCTGCGGGCTTTCCTGCTGCCTTCAGCCTCAACGCCACCCTTTCCCACTTGGCGCCGCGCCAGGCACCAAAATGGCCATACAGCTGGAGATGGGTCCCACGCCCAAAGAGCCAGCAGGGAAAACTATGCCTTGTTCTAAAGCTCTTTGGGAACCGGTTGCGCAGCCCCACAGACCTGGGGGCTGCAGTATTTCCTGCTGCCTTCAGGCTCGACAACACCCTTTCCCACTTGGCGCTACGCCAGGCACAAAAATGGCCATATGGCTGGAGATGGGTCACCCGCCCAAAGAGCCAGCAGGGAAAACTATGCCTTGTTCTAAAGCTCTTTGGGAACCGCTTGCGTAGCCCCACAGACCTGGGGGCTGCGGGCTTTCCTGCTGCCTTCAGCCTCGACACCACCCTTTCCCACTTGGCGCCGCGCCAGGCGCAAAAATGGCCTATGGCTGGAGATGGTCCCCCGCCCAAGGAGCCAGCAGGGAAAACTATGCCTTGTTCTAAAGCTCTTTGGGAACCGCTTGCGTAGCCCCACAGACCTGGGAGCTGCAGGCTTTCCTGCTGCCTTCAGCCTCAAAGCCACCCTTTCCCACTTGGCGCCGCATCAGGCACAAAAATGGCCTATGGCTGGAGATGGGTCCCATGCCCAAAGAGCCAGCAAGGAAAACTATGCCTTCTTCTAAAGCCCTTTGGGAACCGCTTGCGTAGCCCCACAGACCTGGGGGCTGCGGGCTTTCCTGCTGCCTTCAGCCTCAAAGCCACCCTTTCCCACTTGGCGCCGCGCCAGGCAGCAAAACGGCCTATGGCTGGAGATGGGTCCCACGCCCAAAGAGCCAGCAGGGAAAACTATGCCTTGTTCTAAAGCTCTTTGGGAACCGCTTGCGTTGCCCCACAGACCTGGGGGCTGCCGGCTTTCCTGCTGCCTTCAGCCTCGACACCACCCTTTCCCACTTGGCGCCACGCCATGCACAAAAAAGGCGTATGGCTGGAGATGGGTCCCCTGCCCAAAGAGCCAGCAGGGAAAATTATGCCTTGTTCTAAAGCTCTTTGGGAACCGCTTGCGTGGCCCCAGAGACCTGGGGGCTGCGGGCTTTCCTGCTGCCTTCAGCCTCAAAGACACCCTCTAGAACTTGGCGCCGCGTCAGGCACAAAAATGGCAATACGGCTGGACATGGCTGCCACGCCCAAAGAGCCAGCAGGGAAAAATATGCCTTGTTCTAAAGCTCTTTGGGAACCGCTTGCGTAGCCCAACAGTCCTGGGGGCTTCGGGCCTTGCTGCTGCCTTCAGCCTCGACACCACCCTTTCCCACTTGGCGCCGCGCCAGGCACAAAAATGGCCATACGGCTGGAGATGAGTCCCCTGCCCAAAGAGCCAGCAGGGAAAACTATGCCTTGTTCTAAAGCTCTTTGGGAACCGCTTGCGTAGCCCCACAGACCTGGGGGCTGCGGGCCTTCCTGCTGCCTTCAGCCTCAAAACCACCCTTTCCCACTTGGCGCCGCGCCAGACACAAAAATGGCTATACGGATGGACATGGGTCCCCTTCCCAAAGAGCCAGCAGGGAGAACTATGCCTCGTACTAAGGCTCTTTGGGAACCGCTTTCGTAGCCCCACAGACCTGGGGGCTGCGGGCTTTCCTGCTGCCTTCAGCCTCGACACTACCCTTTCCCACTTGGCGCCGCGCTAGGCACAAAAATGGCCATACGGCTGGAGATGGGTCCCCCGCCCAAAGAGCCAGCAGGGAATACTATGCCTTGTTCTAAAGCTCTTTGGGAACCGCTTGCGTAGCCCAACAGACCTGGGGGCTGCAGGCTTTCCTGCTGCCTTCAGCCTCAAAACCACCCTTTCCCACTGGGCACCGCGCCAGGCACAAAAATGGCCATATGGCTGGAGATGGGTCCCCCGCCCAAGGAGCCATTAGGGAAAACTATGCCTTGTTCTAAAGCTCTTTGGGAACCGCTTGCGTAGCCCCACAGACCTGGGGGCTGCGGACTTTCCTGCTGCCTTCAGCCTCGACACCACCCTTTCCCACTTGGCGCCGCGCTAGGCACAAAAATGGCCTATGGCTGGAGATGGGTCCCCCGCCCAAGGAGCCAGCAGGGAAAACTATGCCTTGTTCTAAACCTCTTTGGGAACCGCTTGCTTAGCCCCACAGACCTGGGATCTGCGGGCTTTCCTGCTCCCTTCAGCCTCAACAACACCCTTTCCCATTAGGTGCCGCTCCAGGCACAAAAATGGCCATATGGCTGGAGATGGGTCCCATGCCCAAAGAGCCAGCAAGGAAAACTATGCCTTGTTCTAAAGCTCTTTGAGAACCACTTGCGTAGCCCGAAAGACCTGGGGGCTGCGGGCTTTCCTGCTGCCTTCAGCCTCAACAACACCCTTTCCCACTTCGTGCCGCGCCAGGCATAAAAATGGACATACAGCTAGAGATGGGTCCCACGCCCAAAGAGCCAACAGGGAAAACTATGCCTTTTTCTAAAGCTCTTTGGGAAACGCTTGTGTACCCCCACAGACCTGGGGGCTGCGGGTTTTCCTGCTGCCTTCAGCCTGGACAACACCTTTTCCCACTAGATGCCGCGCCAGGCACAAAAATGGCCATATGGCTGGAGATGGGTCCCCCACCCAAAGAGCCAGCAGGGAAAACTATGCCTTCTTCTAAAGCTCTTTGGGAATCGCTTGCGTTGTCGCACAGACCTGGGGGCTGCGGGCTGTCCTGCTGCCTTCAGCCTCAAAACCACCCTTTTCCACTTGGTGCCGGGCCAGGCACAAAAATGGCCTATGGCTAGAGATGGGTCCCCCGCCCAAGGAGCCAGCAGGGAAAACTATGCCTTGTTCTAAACCTCTTTGGGAACCGCTTGCGTAGCCCCACAGACCTGGGGGCTGCGGGCTGTCCTGCTGCCTTCAGCCTCAAAGCCACCCTTTCCCACTTGGCGCTGCGAAAGGCACCAAAATGGCCATATGGGTGGAGATGGGTCCCCCGCACAAAGAGCCAGCAGGGAAAACTATGCCTTGTTCTAAAGCTCTTTGGGAACCGCTTGCGTTGTCCCACAGATCTGGGGGCTGCGGGCTTTCCTGCTGCCTTCAGCCTCAAAACCACCCTTTACCACTTGGCGCCGTGCCAGGCACAAAAATGTCCTATGCCTAGAGATTGGTCACACGCCCAAAGAGCCAGCAGGGAAAACTATGCCTTGTTCTAAACCTCTTTGGGAACCGCTTGCGTAGCCCCACAGACCTGGGGGCTGCGGGCTTTCCTGCTGCCTTCAGCCTAGACACCACCCTTTTCCACTTGGCGCCGCGCTAGGCACAAAAATGGCCTATGGCTGGAGATGGGTCCCACGCCCAAAGAGCCAGCAGGGAAAACTCTGCCTTGTTCTAAAGGTCTTTGGGAACCGCTTGCGTTGTCGCACAGAGCTGGGGGCTGCGGGCTTTCCTGCTGCCTTCAGCCTAGACACCACCCTTTTCCACTTGGTGCCGGGCCAGGCACAAAAAGGGCCTATGGCTAGAGGTGGGTCCCACGCCCAAAGAGCCAGCAGGGAAAACTATGCCTTGTTCTAAAGCTCTTTGGGAACCGCTTCCGTAGCCCCACAGACCTGGGAACTGCAGGATTTCCTGCTGCCTTCAGCCTCGACACCACCCTTTCCCACTTGGCGCCGCGCCAGGGACAAAAATGGCCATATGGCTGGAGATAGGTCCCCCGCCCAAGGACCCAGCAGGGAAAAATATGCCTTGTTCTAAAGCTCTTTGGGAACCGCTTGCGTAGCCCCACAGATGTGGGGCCTGCGGGATTTCCTGCTGTCTTCTCACTCAAAAACACCCTTTCCAACTTGGCGCCGCGCCAGGCACAAAAATGGTCATACAGCTGGAGATGGGTCACCCGCCCAAAGAGCCAGCAGGGAAAACTATGCCTTGTTCTAAAGCTCTTTGGGAACTGTTGCGTAGCCCCACAGACCTGGGGGCTGCAGGCTTTGCTGCTTCCTTCAGCCTCAAAACCACCCTTTCCCACTTGGCGACGCGACAGGCACAAAAATGGCCATACGGCTAGAGCTGGGTCCCACGCCCAAAGAGCCAGCAGGGAAAACTATGCCTTGTTCTAAAGGTCTTTGGGAACCGCTTGCGTTGTCCCACAGACCTGGGAGGTGCGGGCTTTCCTGCTGCCTTCAACCTCAAAGCCACCCTTTCCCACTTGGCGCCGCGCCAGGCACCAAAATGGCCATATGGCTGGAGATGGGTCCCACGCCCAAAGAGCCAGCAGGGAAAGCTATGCCTTGTTCTAAAGCCCTTTGGGAACCGCTTGCGTAGCCCCACAGACCTGGGGGCTGCGGGCTTTCCTGCTGCCTTCAGCCTCAAAGCCACCCTTTCCCACTTGGCGCCGCGCCAGGCAGCAAAATGGCCTATGGCTGGAGATGGGTCCCACGCCCAAAGAGCCAGGAGGGAAAACTATGCCTTGTTCTAAAGCTCTTTGGGAACCGCTTGCGTTGCCCCACAGACCTGGGGGCTGCCGGCTTTCCTGCTGCCTTCAGCCTCGACACCACCCTTTCCCACTTGGCGCCACGCCATGCACAAAAAAGGCGTATGGCTGGAGATGGGTCCCCTGCCCAAAGAGCCAGCAGGGAAAATTATGCCTTGTTCTAAAGCTCTTTGGGAACCGCTTGCGTGGCCCCAGAGACCTGGGGGCTGCGGGCTTTCCTGCTGCCTTCAGCCTCAAAGACACCCTCTAGAACTTGGCGCCGCGTCAGGCACAAAAATGGCAATACGGCTGGACATGGCTGCCACGCCCAAAGAGCCAGCAGGGAAAAATATGCCTTGTTCTAAAGCTCTTTGGGAACCGCTTGCGTAGCCCAACAGTCCTGGGGGCTTCGGGCCTTGCTGCTGCCTTCAGCCTCGACACCACCCTTTCCCACTTGGCGCCGCGCCAGGCACAAAAATGGCCATACGGCTGGAGATGAGTCCCCTGCCCAAAGAGCCAGCAGGGAAAACTATGCCTTGTTCTAAAGCTCTTTGGGAACCGCTTGCGTAGCCCCACAGACCTGGGGGCTGCGGGCCTTCCTGCTGCCTTCAGCCTCAAAACCACCCTTTCCCACTTGGCGCCGCGCCAGACACAAAAATGGCTATACGGATGGACATGGGTCCCCTTCCCAAAGAGCCAGCAGGGAGAACTATGCCTCGTACTAAGGCTCTTTGGGAACCGCTTTCGTAGCCCCACAGACCTGGGGGCTGCGGGCTTTCCTGCTGCCTTCAGCCTCGACACTACCCTTTCCCACTTGGCGCCGCGCTAGGCACAAAAATGGCCATACGGCTGGAGATGGGTCCCCCGCCCAAAGAGCCAGCAGGGAAAACTATGCCTTGTTCTAATGCTCTTTGGGAACCGCTTGCGTAGCCCAACAGACCTGGGGGCTGCAGGCTTTCCTGCTGCCTTCAGCCTCAAAACCACCCTTTTCCACGTGGTGCCGGGCCAGGCACAAAAAGGGACTATGGCCAGAGATGGGTCCCACGCCCAAAGACCCATTAGGGAAAACTATGCCTTGTTCTAAAGCTCTTTGGGAACCGCTTGCGTAGCCCCACAGACTTGGGGGCTGCGGGCTTTCCTGCTGCCTTCAGCCTCAAAACCACCCTTTCACACTTGGCGCCGCGCCAGGCACAAAAATGGCCATACAGCTGGAGATGCGTCCCATGCCCAAAGAGCCAGCAGGGAAAACTATGCCTTGTTCTAAAGGTCTTTGGGAACCGCTTGCGTAGCCCCACAGACCTGGGGGCTGCAGGATTTCCTTCTGCCTTCAGCCTCGACACCACCCTTTCCCACTTGGCGCCGCGCCAGACACAAAAATGGCCATAAGGCTGGAGATGGGTCACACGCACCAAAGAGCCAGCAGGGAAAACTATGCCTTGTTCTAAAGCTCTTTGAGAACCGCTTGCATAGCCCCACAGACCTGGGGGCTGCAGGCTTTCCTGCTGCCTTCAGCCGCAAAACTACCCTTTCCCACTTGGCGCCGCACCAGGCACAAAAATGGCCGTACGGCTGGAGATGGGTCCCCCGCCCAAAGAGCCAGCAGGGAAAACTATGCCTTTGTCTAAAGCTCTTTGGGAACCGCTTGCGTAGCCCCACAGACCTGGGGGCTGCGGGCTTTCCTGGTGCCTTCAGCCTCAAAACCACCCTTTCCCTCTGGGCGCCGGGACAGGCACAAAAATGGCCATATGGCTGGAGATGTGTGCCACGCGCAAAGAGCCAGCAGGGAAAAATATGCCTTGTTCTAAAGCTCTTTGGGAACCGCTTGCGTAGCCCCACAGACCTGGGGGCTGCAGGCTTTCCTGCTAGCTTCAGCCTCGACACCACCCTTTCCCACTTGGTGCCACGCCAGGCACAAAAATGGCCATACGGCAGGCAATGGGTCCCCCGCACAAGGAGCCAGCAGGGAAAACTATGCCTTGTTCTAAAGCTCTTTGGGAACCGCTTGTGTAGCCCCACAGACCTGGGGGCTGCGGGCTTTGCTGCTGCCTTCAGCCTCGACAACACCCTTTCCCACTTGGCGCCGCGCCATGCACAAAAATCGCCATACGGCTGGAGATTGGTGCCACGCCCAAGGAGTCAGCAGGGAAAACTATGCCTTGTTCTAAGGCTCTTTGGGAACCGCTTGCGTAGCCGAATAGATCTGGGGGCTGCGGGCTTTCCTACTGCCTTCAGGCTCAAAACCACCCTTTCACACTTGGCGCCGCACCATGCACAAAAATGGCCGTACGGCTGGAGATGGGTCCCCCGCCCAAAGAGCCAGCAGGGAAAACTATGCCTTTGTCTAAAGCTCTTTGGGAACCGCTTGCGTAGCCCCACAGACCTGGGGGCTGCAGGCTTTCCTGCTGCCTTCAGCCTCGACACCACCCTTTCCCACTTGGTGCCGCGCCAGGCACATAAAGGGCCATATGGCTGGAGATGTGTGCCACGCCCAAAGAGCCAGCAGGGAAAACTATGCCTTGTTCTAAAGCTCTTTGGGAACCACTTGCGTAGCCCCACAGACCTGGGGGCTGCGGACTTTCCTGCTGCCTTCAGCCTCGACACCACCCTTTCCCACTTGGCGCCCCGCCAGGCACAAAAATGGCCATACGGCAGGCAATGGGTCTCCCGCCCAAGGAGCCATCAGGGAAAACTATGCCTTGTTCTAAAGCTCTTTGGGAACCGCGTGCGTAGCCCCACAGACCTGGGGGCTGCGGGCTTTCCTGCTGCCTTCAGCCTCAAAAACACCCTTTCCCACTTGGCGCCGCTCCAGGCACAAAAATGGCATATGGTGGAGATGGGTCCCATGCCCAAGGAAGCTAGCAGGGAAAACTATGCCTTGTTCTAAAGCTCTTTGGGAACCGCTTGCGTAGCCCCACAGACCTGGGGTTGCGGGTCTTCCTGCTGCCTACAGCCTCGACACAACCCTTTCCCACTTGGCGCCGCGCCAGGCGCAATAATGGCCATACGGCTGGACATGGGCCCCATGCCCAAAGAGCCAGCAGGGAAAACTATGCCTTGTTCTAAAGCTCTTTGGGAACCGCTTGCGTAGCCCCACAGACCTGGGGGCTGCGGGCTTTCCTGCTGCCTTCAGCCTCAACACCACCCTTTCCCACTTGGCACTGCGCCAGGCACAAAAATGGCCTACGGCTAGAGATGAGTCCCCTGCCCAAAGAGCCAGCAGGGAAAACTATGCCTTGTTCTAAAGCTCTTTGGGAACCGCTTGCGTAGCCCCACAGAGCTAGAGGCTGTGGGCTTTCCTGCTGCCTTCAGCCTCAACACCACCCTTTCCCACTTGGCGCCGCGCTAGGCACAAAAATGGCCATACGGCTGGAGATGGGTCTCCCGCCCAAAGAGCCAGCAGGGAAAACTATGCCTTGTTCTAAACCTCTTTGGGAACCGCTTGCGTAGTCCCACAGACCTGGGGGCTGCAGGCTTTCCTGCTGCCTTCAGCCTCGACAACACCCTTTCCCACTTGGCACCGCGCCAGGCACAAAAATGGCCATATGGTTGGAGATGGGTGCCCCGCCCAAAGAGCCAACAGGGAAAACTATGCCTTGTTCTAAAGCTCTTTGGGAACCGCTTGCGTAGCCCCACAGACCTGGGGGCTGCGGTCTTTCCTGCTCCCTTCAGCCTCAACACCACCCTTTCCCACTTGGCGCCGCGCCAGGCACAAAAATGGCCATACGGCTGGAGATGGGTCCCATGCCCAAAGAGCCAGCAGGGAAAACTACGCCTTGTTCTAAAGCTCTTTGGGAACCGCTTGTGTAGCCCCAGAGACCTGGGGGCTGCAGGCTTTGCTGCTGCCTTCAGCCGCAAATCTACCCTTTCCCACTTGGCGCCGCGCCAGGCACAAAAACGGCCATATGGCTGGAGATAGGTCCCCCGCCCAAAGAGCCATTAGGGAAAACTATGCCTTGTTCTAAAGCTCTTTGGGAACTGCTTGCGTAGTCCCACAGATCTGGGGGCTGCAGGCTTTCCTGCTGCCTTCAGCCTCAAAGCCACCCTTTCCCTCTGGGCGCTGCGCTAGGCACAAAAATGGCCATATGGCTGGAGATGGGTCCCCCGCCCAAAGAGCCAGCAGGGAAAACTATGCCATGTTCTAAAGGTCTTTGGGAACCGCTTGCGTAGCCACATAGACCTGGGGGCTGCAGGCTTTCCTGCTGCCTTCAGCCTCAAAGCCACCCTCTAGAACTTAGCGCCGCGCCAGGCACAAAAATGGCCATACGGCTGGACATGGTTGCCACGCCCAAAGAGCCAGCAGGGAAAACTATGCCTTGTTCTAAAGCTCTTTGGGAACCGCTTGTGTTGTCCCACAGACCTGGGGGCTGCGGGCTTTCCTGCTGCCTTCAGCCTCAACAACACCCTTTCCCACTTGGCGCCACGCCATGCACAAAAATGGCCATACGGCTGGGGATGGGTCTCCCGCCCAAAGAGTCAGGAGGGAAAACTGTGCCTTGTTTTAAAGCTCTTTGGGAACCGCTTGCATAGCCCCACAGACCTGGGGGCTGCGGACTTTCCTGCTGCCTTCAGCCTCGACACCACCCTTTCCCACTTGGCGCCGCGCCAGGCACAAAAATGGCCATACGGCTGGAGATGGGTCCCCCGCCCAAGGAGGCAACAGGGAAAACAATGCCTTGTTCTAAAGCTCTTTGGGAACCACTTGCGTAGCCCCACAGACCTGGGGGTGCGGGCTTTCCTGCTGCCTTCAGCCTCGACACCACCCTTTCCCACTTGGCGCCGCGCCAGGCACAAAAATGGCCGTACGGCAGCAATGGGTCTCCCGCCCAAAGAGCCAGCAGGGAAAACTACGCCTTGTTCTAAAGCTCTTTGGGAACCACTTGCATTGTCCCACAGACCTGGGGGCTGCGGGCTTTCCTGCTGCCTTCAGCCTCAAAACCAGCCATTCCCACTTGGCGCCGCGCTAGGCACAAAAATGGCCATACGGATGGAGATGGGTCTCCCGCCCAAAGAGCCTTGAGGGAAAACTATGCTTTGTTCTAAAGCTCTTTGGGAACCGCTTGCGTAGCCCCACAGACCTGGGGGCTGCGGGCTTTCCTGCTCCCTTCAGCCTCGACAACACCCTTTCACACTTGGCGCCACGCCATGCACAAAAATGGCCATACGGCTGGAGATGGGTCCCCCGCCCAAGGAGCCAGCAGGGAAAACTATGCCTTGTTCTAAAGCTCTTTGAGAACCGCTTGCGTAGCCCCACAGACCTGGGGGCTGCAGACTTTGCTGCTGCCTTCAGCCTTGCCACCACCCTTTCCCACTTGGCGCCGCGCCAGGCACAAAAATGGCTATACGGCTGGAGATGGGTGCCCTTCCCAAAGAGCCTGTAGGGAAAACTATGCCTTGTTCTATGGCCCTTTGGGAACCTCTTTCGTAGCCCCACAGACCTGGGGGCTGCGGGCTTCCCTGCTGCCTTCAGCCTCAAAACCACCCTTTACCACTTGCCACCGCACCAGGCACAAAAATGGCCATACGGCTGGAGATGGGTCCCCCGCCCAAAGAGCCAGCAGGGAAAACTATGCCTTGTTCTAAGGCTCTTTGGGAACCGCTTGCGTAGCCCCACAGACCTGGGGGCTGCGGGCATTCCTGCTGCCTTCAACCTCGACACCAGCCTTTCCCTCTGGGAGCCGGTACAGACACAAAAAAGGCCTATGGCTGGAGATGGTTCCCTGGCCCAAAGAGCCAGCAGGAAAAACACTGCCTTGTTCTAAAGGTCTTTGGGAACCGCTTGCGTAGCCCCACAGACCTGGGAGCTGCAGGCTTTCCTGCTGCCTTCAGCCTCAAAACCACCCTTTGTCACTTGGCGCCGCGCCAGGCACAAAAATGGCCATACCGCTGGAGATGGGTCCCTTACCCAAGGAGCCAGCAGGGAAAACTATGCCTTGTTCTAAAGCTCTTTGGGAACCGCTTGCGTAGCCCCACAGACCTGGGGGTTGCAGGTCTTCCTGCTGCCTTCAGCCTCAAAACCACCCTTTCCCACTACGCGCCGCGCTAGGCACAAAAATGGCCATACGGCTGGAGATGGGTCCCCCGCCCAAACAGCCAGCAGGGAAAACTGTGCCTTGTTCTAAAGCTCTTTGGGAACCGCTTGCGTAGCCCCACAGACCTGCGGGCTGCGGGCTTTCCTGCTGCCTTCAGCCTCGACACCAGCCTTTCCCACTTGGCACCGCGCCAAGCACAAAAATGGACATATGGATGGAGATGGGTCCCCCGCCCAAACAGCCAGGAGGGAAAACTGTGCCTTGTTCTAAAGCTCTTTGGGAACCGCTTGCGTAGCCCCACAGACCTGGGGGCTGCGGGCTTTCCTGCTGCCTTCAGCCTCAAAGCCACCCTTTCCCACTTGGCGCCACGCCATGCACAAAAATGGCCATACGGCTGGGGATGGGTCTCCCGCCCAAAGAGTCAGGAGGGAAAACTGTGCCTTGTTTTAAAGCTCTTTGGGAACCGCTTGCATAGCCCCACAGACCTGGGGGCTGCGGACTTTCCTGCTGCCTTCAGCCTCGACACCACCCTTTCCCACTTGGCGCCGCGCCAGGCACAAAAATGGCCATACGGCAGGCAATGGGTCTCCCGCCCAAAGAGCCAGCAGGGAAAACTATGCCTTGTTCTAAAGCTCTTTGGGAACCGCTTGCGTAGCCCCACAGACCTGGGGGCTGCGGACTTTCCGGCTGCCTTCAGCCTCGACACCACCCTTTCCCAATTGGCGCCGCGCCAGGCACAAAAATGGCCATAAGGCTGGAGGTTGGTACCCTGCTAAAGGAGCCAGCAGGGAAAACTATGCCTTGTTCTAAAGCTCTTTGGGAACCGCTTGTGTAGCCCCACAGACTTGGGGGCTGCGCGCTTTCCTGCTGCCTTCAGCCTCGACACCACCCTTTCCCACTTGGCGCCGCGCCAGGCACAAAAATGGCCATACGGCTGGAGATGGGTCTCCCGCCCAAAGAGCCAGCAGGGAAAACTATGCCTTGTTCTAAAGCTCTTTGGGAACCGCTTGCGTAGCCCCACAGACCTGGGGGCTGCGGGCTTTCCTGCTGCCTTCAGCCTCGACACCACCCTTTCCCACTTGGCGCCACGCCATGCACAAAAATGGCCATACGGCTGGGGATGGGTACCCCGCCCAAGGAGCCAGCAGGGAAAACTATGCCTTGTTCTAAAGCTCTTTGGGAACTGCTTGCGTAGCCCCACAGACCTGGGGGCTGCGGGCTTTCCTGCTGCCTTCAGCCTCGACACCACCCTTTCCCACTTGGTGCCGCGCCAGGCACAAAAATGGCCATATGGCTGGAGATGGGTCTCCCGCCCAAGGAGCCAGCAGGGAAAACTATGCCTTGTTCTAAAGCTCTTTGGGAACCGCTTGCTTAGCCCCACAGAGCTAGAGGCTGTGGGCTTGCGTGCTGCCTCAGCCTCAAAACCACCCTTTCCCACTTGGCGCCGCGCCAGACACAAAAATGGCATATGGTGGAGATGGGTCCCATGCCCAAGGAGCCATCAGGGAAAACTATGCCTTGTTCTAAAGCTCTTTGGGAACCGCTTGCGTAGCCCCACAGACCTGGGGGTTGCGGGTCTTCCTGCTGCCTTCAGCCTCGACACCACGCTTTCCCACTTGGCCCCGCGCCAAGCACAAAAATGGCATATGGTGGAAATGGGTCCCATGCCCAAGGAGCCATCAGGGAAAATTATGCCTTCTTCTAAAGCTCTTTGGGAACCACTTGCGTAGCCCCACAGACCTGGGGGCTGCGGACTTTCCTGCTGCCTTCAGCCTCGAAACCACCCTTTCCCACTTGGCACCGCGCCAGGCACAAAAATGGCCATACGGCTGGAGGTTGGTACCCTGCCCAAGGAGCCAGCAGGGAAAACTATGCCTTGTTCTAAAGCTCTTTGGGAACCGCTTGTGTAGCCCCACAGACTTGGGGGCTGCGGGCTTTCCTGCTGCCTTCAGCCTCGACACCACCCTTTCCCACTTGGCGCCGCGCTAGGCACAAAAATGGCCATACGGCTGGAGATGGGTCTCCCGCCCAAAGAGCCAGCAGGGAAAACTATGCCTTGTTCTAAAGCTCTTTGGGAACCGCTTGCGTAGCCCCACAGACCTGGGGGCTGCGGACTTTCCTGCTGCCTTCAGCCTCAAAGCCACCCTTTCCCACTTGGCGCCGTGCCAGGCACAAAAATGGCCGTACGGCTGGAGATGGGTGCCACGGCCTAAGAGCCAGCAGGGAAAACTATGCCTTGTTCTAAAGCTCTTTGGGAACCGCTTGCATTGTCCCACAGACCTGGGGGCTGCAGGCTTTCCTGCTGCCTTCAGCCTCAAAGCCACCCTTTCCCTCTGGACGCCAGGACAGGCACAAAAAAGGCCTATGGCTGGAGATGGGTCCCCCGCCCAAACAGCCAGCAGGGAAAACTATGCCTTGTTCTAAAGCTCTTTGGGAACCGCTTGCATAGCCCCACAGACCTGGGGGCTGCGGGCTTTGCTGCTGCCTTCAGCCTCGACACCACCCTTTCCCACTTGGCGCCGCGCCAGGCACAAAAATGGCCTATGGCTGGAGATGGGTCTCCCGCCCAAAGAGCCAGCAGGGAAAACTATGCCTTGTTCTAAAGCTCTTTGGGAACCGCTTGCGTAGCCCCACAGACCTGGGGGCTGCGGACTTTCCGGCTGCCTTCAGCCTCGACACCAGCCTTTCCCACTTGGCGCCGTGCCAGGCACAAAAATGGCCATATGGCTGGAGATGGGTCCCACGCCCAAAGAGCCTGCAGGGAAAACTTTGTCTACAGTCAGTCAAGGTCGACGTATTGAACACTGATAAGAAAGATCACATGTGTTCTTTTGGTGAGGGATATCAAGTGGAAATCCTTCTCGTGGAGTGATCAAGCGATTTAAACTTTTCATCATAATCCAAAGTCTAACATGCAAAACAATTGTCTAAGCAAAGCACAATACAGTGACTATTAGTAAAACAACAACAGAGTGAAGCATCTTGTTATAAAGTCCTGTAACTGTCGGTGACCATCCAAAAAGAGGATCTCCCCATCTATATCCTCCGCCTCTCTTCACTCTTTCCAACGCTTGGTGTATTTCTTCAACCTGATGATGGACGGTAATCAAAGTTGTCTGTCTATTTTCTTGGGCCTCTTTCAAGAGTCGCTTCAATTCATTGTGTTTTAGCAGCTTCTTCACCAGGGAGAGATTCATTCCGATAGGGGTAGGCAACAATCTCGAATCAACGTGTAATTAGGTTGTAGCAATTGAAAAGACGTAACAGGAGCTTAATAATTGAAGTCGCATCCCGTAAGTTTGTGTTAGTAAAGTTCAAACACAAAGATTTGAGTGATTACTATGTCATCTCTGAATACAAGACTACAGGGAGACCTCATGCTAACGCACCCTTTCCCAATCTAGACAAGCACAGTCTCTGGGGTTTCATCGGGATGTGTCTCAAAGCGACAAGCATTCTGGTTGGTGTCAAGACAAAGGTCTTGTGCTTTGAGAGTATTACTCTCACAAATGAATCCTCGTTGGTCTCGTGAAACGCATGCGTCAACATCAGCAGTTTGCCATTTAGTCTCATTTTGTCGTGCCCAACCTCTGTGCTGTGTTGGATAGAGTAGAGCTCCTTGGTGATTCAACCCCAGTGCGATGATTGGCTATATGGTGTATACTGAGGCATTGCGTATCGTTAAGACAAAAGCTGTGGCTTTGCTCTCAGTGGGATCATAGGTGAAATTAACCAGATACCACCTGGACTGAAATCTTTTCTCAAATTCAATTGCGTTATCCCATATTACTTTTCGAATTTCGGTGGGCAAGGTGCCTTCTTCACCTTCCCTTATGATTGCGGCTGTCATAGATTGCATCCACAATTGGGCTTGGATACAACTAAGAGCCAAGGAAACATTGGTTTGGGTTGTACCAAGTGCATCTGTGATCAGCTGATGGTCTTTTTCACCCGTTTCTTCCCATTGAGGCAATATATTCGATAAAAGCCCTTGGTGGTTTCCCAATGCTAATAGAGAGGACCGTAGGGGATGTCTTAATTTGTCCAGATCAGTAGTGGTTGTGACTAGTTTGTTGGCAAGTATCTCAGCATCTATACTATTCAAGACTCCCAGGCCTGTTCCTAAGATACCAGTCGCATCCCTCTTCCGTCCGTGTGAAGTGGCAAGAGTTCGTTTGCGTAACCATGCTGACCATTCTGCATAAGATGTACTCAGGAACGGTAAGCAGGTGGGTTTGATCGCAGGGATTTTAATCTGCATTGACAATTCTGCTCGTTTGAGGGAATATGTGGGATTAAACAGTACCTGTTGTTGACCTGCGTTTGTTTAATAACGTAAGGGCCAATGTTGAAAATGTAAGGAGTTAGTCTAATGGAGGGCTTAGAAAAGAGAGAGGTGGTTTTTTTTCTCTTAGAAGAGCGAGCCTTTGAGAGTTTGTGGGGTGTAGGTTCTGGATTCATTTCAGCAAGTTCAGGTGTATTTGAGTCAATCATAAATGCAAATAACAATTCTGTGCCCTTGTAGCCCCAAATACAGTACACTACTGTAGGTTTGATGAAAGTGAAATTGTGCCAGCAATCTGAATTTGGCTCCATAATTTTGTAACAATCAGTGTTGTATTTGTCCGCTTTGGTAGAGTCTACATAGATGGTTTTAATTACAGTTGGCCTGTGGTGATTAGACCCGTCGATAAATCGGCAACCAATGTGTGTTCTTGTGGAATAATTACTAAATTGGCCAAGAATACAAAAATACAGCATTGTTCACACATTAAGGAAAGTCATAAAATCAAGAGGCTTCTGAGGTAGAATACAGCCGCAGCTAGCACACGAAGAATGCAACAGCTGTGATTCCCTGTACAAGGTTGTTTGCGAAACTACACGGGGATGGAATGGAACGCGCTTGTTCCGTGGCCTTCCCTTGTGACGAATAGCAGATATGGGGACGAGATGGTACTACGGAACTGATAAGCGGCCTACACGCTACCCGAGCCAACATTTCGTCAAATGTTGATGAAATGCTGTCCTTTTGTGTGAACTTTGCTCACCACAATGTACCAAAACACACCTCCATCCCGGAGGCTATCCGCCCCCGAGGTGTGAACACTCCTCCTTGAGTACATTAATCATAATAAAAGTACATATGACTAAAGTCACTCAAACTCCACTTTGAAGATAAAAAAATAATATAAAAATAGCCCAAGAGAGAGGGGATGTCAGGGAAGACACCATCGCGAAGAATCCCACCGCTGTTTTCTGGGATCAGTCGACGGGCTGAGCCTTTCTTCCCCCCCATAAGGATGCCTTTGGGTAAGACTTTGATTACACCGAGTGCTTTCTCGGGGACTCTAGAAATTTCTCTAGAGAATCTCTACCCTACATTTATAGCCAGGCTGTATCGTTTATAATTTTGTCGCGCGTTTGTATATTTAACAATGTCTTTATTTGCACGTGCTTTGCAGACAGTGTATTTATCACCGGCAATCCTAAAGAACCTGTATATCTGTTGTTTAAATAAACTGCACTGTTTCAGTAGCTAGTCGTTTCGCTTTCTCACTGAACGCGACCAAAACTTGAGAGAGGCCGTGCTGGTTCAGGAGCACGACTAGACTGAAGGTGCAGCCCACTATTAGTGTCTCCAAATCGTACTAGTTTAACACATATTAAACGCGATTGGCCTGATAGTGCTGAATTGGGCATCACTCAGAATTGAAACCCAGCCGCACCTGGCCTCCCACCTCGGTGAGGAGTGTTAGAACGCAAGGGGGTTTATCTTCTGCCAAAACCGCTTGGCCCCGTTTCACGCAACAGAATTTGGCGTAGTCGGCAGGATTGCCATGGATAAACTGCTGCAAAAATATGATTGTGCCCCTTCCCAGGCTGGGAAGGAGTGGGCCCAAAAATTTTGGAAGGATGAAGAGAAAGTGGTGGAACGTATTGAAGAGCGTCGGGTTTCACAGAAGCTCAGAGCGGGGAAAGGCAAGGGTGTGATTTGTGCTGTGTTAGGCGCCTGTTTATCTTGTGCACAACAAGAAGCTAGAGAAACCCCCGCTCCTAATCTGATTTCAGCTGTAGAATATGCAACCCTGAAATCGGAGAATGAGGTGCTGAAGTCATCATTAGCCTTGCAAAAGGAGACAGGAGAAAAATTAAGAACTCAAGTCGATAAGCTTGTGAGTGAGAATGAATGTTTAGGAAACCGGAATGCTCAACTTGGGAGTGAAAAATCGCCAACTTAAAATGTTATTGAAAGGGTGACCGGGCTCTTAGATAAAATGCAGCCCTCGACTCAGGTCCAACAGATTCGTAAGTTACTGTGTTATCCAAATTCCGGAACCCAGACCGGAGATTTTTTTGTCTAATAGTGAGGATGACGAAGAAGATGAGGAGGAAAGGACTTTTACTTTGAAATCCCAAGTTTTTCCTTTACGTCCTCTGGTTAAAACTGAAACTGCAGTTGATGATGGTGATGAAATTCACACCACTGTGCGTACCGTTCCATGGACACCAACCGAGTTAACAAAAATAAGGGAGAAATATTCGAGGCGACCAGAAGAGTCGGCTGTTGAGTACGTGTGGCGAGTTTCTTCTGAAGGGGGGCACAGAATTATGCTGAGTGAGGAAGAAGCAGGAGACTCTTGGGGACCAGGAGTGTTTTTAACCACTATGCCTGGGGATCATAATTATTCCCTAACCGCTCGAGCAGCCTTTTGGGCAAGGGGTATGGATCCGCGAGAGAGGGGGGAGCCGTTAGAGATTAGAGCTACAGGCTACTCTGATCTGTTTGCGGCTGTACGGAAAGCAGCTTGTCTGCAAGCCATGTATGACAGAGAGGAATTTCGGAAATCCCCAATGTCAGCCGCTATCGACCCGGATCGATTAGCCCCTCTCATCCGTGGTCTGCCCGATTGCCTGAAACCGTTCCTTGTTCGCACTCAAGATCGTATACGGGATGCTCGGGGTGCTCATGGGCGGGGCCGTCGTCACTACATGCCCACCTGGAATGTACAGGAAATAGATCAATAAGGGCGCCGAATGGGCTGGGCCAGCCAAACTAGTGAGAAATCCTCCGAACACCCGCGAAAGGTTCGCCAAGTCCAAACTCACACTCAAAACCCTAAATCAGAGGGAAGGTTTAAGCCTGATAAGGACCGAAATGAGTTGTGGCGTAAAGCCCTACAATTAGGGGTGCCCCGACAATTCTTGCGCGGTGACCCTACGGGAGATCTCCGTACGCTAGTCCAATCTCTACCTAGAAAGAATAATGCGGCTGGGGAGAAAAGCCTAACCAGAGAATCCCCAAGCCGTGAGAAAATTGTGCCTTCTGCACCGGAACGTAACTTGATTGATTTGACAGAGTCCCAGCCAAAACACTCCTATCCCCGGGGAGGGCAGTGAGCCACCCTGTCCGGCAGGTACTAGCAATCCAATGGCGCTCTCATAAAGACTCCGAACCCGTTATTGTCATTCCTGTTGGACCCCCGGAAGATATTGGTAAATTTTATTATTGATACCGGAGCCCAAATGTCTGCAATCACTAACGAAACAGCACAACTTCTAGGTATAAATCCCACCCGACGCAGAGTCAACTTCACGGGAATTGATGGTGTGGTAAAAACATGCCCCACTGCAAAAATTAACCTCTGGTTGCCGGGAGAGCAGCGAATGACTAGGGCAGAAGCGTTAGTGGGTGCCTCACGTACTAACCTCCTAGGATTTGACGTACTGCGTGGGCGAATGTGGAAACTCCCAGATGGAGATGGAACTGTGTGGAGTTTTGCAGGACGCAAAAAAGGATTAGACACAGTTAAATTGGGGCTATTAGAAACATCTATACTTTTGCCTCCTTCTAAAATTACCAACGCCTGACAGTACCCACTGCCTGCAGCTGCACTTGCAGGAGCAGACGGGGTGGTATCAGATTTAGAAAAAAGAAACATCATTAAGAGGACTCACGCGCCTTATAATTCACCAGTGTGGCCAGTAAAGAAACCAAAAAGGCAATGGCGTTTCACAGTAGATTACGGAAAATTAAACGCCAACACTGCACCCCTGACCGCTGCGGTTCCTAATATCGCGGAAATTGTGGCAATGATAAAAGGAGCTGCCCATGCTTGGGTGGCTGCCTTAGATGTTAAAGAATATTTTTTTTTATGATTCTCCTCCTTGAGCAGGACAAAGCGCAGTTTGCATTCACATGGAAAGGAGTCCAATATACCTTTAACCGCTTTCCGCAAGGATACAAACATTCCCCCACTATTGCCCATAATGCTTTAGCTAAAGTGCTATCAGAGATTCCTGTTTCACAGGGATGTACGGTATACCAATATATTGACGACATCTTAATAGGGGGAGAGAGAGCCAAGAAAGTGTACAAGACATGATGGAAAACATCTGAAAAACATTATCAGATTTGGGATTGGAAATTCCCGACTCAAAGTGTCAGAGACCCGCACAGGAAGTTAAATTCCTGGGGGGTCTGGTGGATTAAGGGAGCTGCTTCCGTCCCTCAGGATACCCTGAAAAAATAGAGCATGGACAGAATCCATCCAGCGTGAAGGAGTTACAGCAAGTCCTGGGACTTTAAGTTATTGGCGTAAACACATCCCTGGCTTTTCCATCATTGCTCGCCCCCTTTATTGTTTGCTCAAAAAAGGTAAATCCTGCGAGTGGACTGAACAACATACTAATGCACTAGAATTGCTAATAAAAGAGCTAAGGTTATTCCAACAACTTGGCCCCATACATCCAACTGACCCTGTCCATGTAGAATGGGGGTTCAGTGAACATGGTTCCCGTTGTAATTTATGGCAAAAGGGACCAGCAGGACCGGAGAGATCATTAGAATTTAGCTCTCACGCCTTAATGATACTGAGAGCAGATATTCAGACCTGGAGAAGGGTTTACTGTCCCTGGTGCGAGCGTTGCAACGAGCAGAGCAGATAAGGAGAGAACAGAGCGTGATTGTTCGGGGCCCTTTTCGACTCCTAGATGTGGTCCTTAAAGGGACAGCACCGCCAGCCGGTATTGCCCAGAAACCCACAGTTCGAAAGTGGTATGCTTATTGAGAAGGCATTAATGATATCATGCCAATCTCTGAAGGTAGTATCAAAGTATCCATGCTCCAGAAGGATAGAGATGATGCCCTATTGTTCCAATCCCCACCAAACAGACCATCTCCAATCCAAGAAGCACCTCCTTTGAGGGACAGCAGTGATCTTACAGGAGTGTGGTTTACTGGTGCGTCATCTCACCGTGAGAACAGCAAGTGGAAATACAAGGCCGTAGCACTGGAAGTAGCAGCGGGGGAAAGAGCACTTGAAACAGGAGAAGGTAGGGCACAAGTAGGGGAACTCAGAGCCGTCCTACTAGCTGCACAACATGGGGCTACTTACATTTACGCTGAGTCATATGCTGTTTTTAAAGGAGCCACTGAATGGATAGGACACTGGGCAGCCAATGATTGGCAGGTGAATAGAGTCCCAGTCTGGGAGACAGATACCTGGAAGCAACTGTTGGAAATAGGAGGACAGAGAACATTGCACATTGCTTGGGTAAAAGGCCACGATCGTTCAAACTCGATCACTGCTCAGTTCAACCAACAGGTAGATAGCCTCACGCGGCTACAACAAATTGACATTGTAGATGACGGTCGGGAATGGGAACGCTTACTCGAATGGTTACATATTAAGCCTGGCCATACAGGCCGTACTGATCTGTATCAGGAAGGTCTAGCCCGGGGGTGGCCTGTGTCAGTTAAGCTGTGCGAACAAGTAGTAACTGCCTGGTCACAATGTCGCCTACGACTCAGCAAAGATCATCCGAGTAAGGCGCTTCCCTTACACATGCGGGACAAGAAAGCGTTGTGGCATTCATAGCAGCTTGATTATATTGGGCCCTTGAGATCATCAGGTGGGAAAAGATATGTCCTGGTAGGAGTGGAGATTATCTCCAGCCTCAGTATGGCCAGCAGTTTCAAACCAGCTACCAGGGACAACACAGTGAAAGGCCTAAAAGGGTGGTTCAGCACACTTCCCCTTCCCGAGGAAATCCAAAGTGATAACGGTTCACACTTTACGGCTTCGGTGGTACAAGATTGGGCCAAAGAAGAAGGGATTCGATGGGTATTTCATACTCCCTATTATCCTCAGGCTAATGGCATTGTTGAATGCACCAACGGATTGATTAAGCGTTTTGCAAAACCTCATAAATCATAAGGGAAGGTGAAGAAGGCACCTTGCCCACTGACATTCGAAAAGTAATATGGGATAATGCAATTGAGTTTGAGAGAAAATTTCAGTCCAGGTGGTATCTGGTTAATTTCACCTACGATCCCACTGAGAGCAAAGCCACAGCTTTTGCCTTAACGATACGCAATGCCTCAGTATACACCATATAGCCAATCATCGCACTGGGGTTGAATCACCAAGGAGCTCTACTCTATCCAACACAGCACAGAGGTTGGGCACGACAAAATGAGACTAAATGGCAAACTGCTGATGTTGACGCATGCGTTTCACGAGACCAACGAGGATTCATTTGTGAGAGTAATACTCTCAAAGCACAAGACCTTTGTCTTGACACCAACCAGAATGTTTGTCACTTTGAGACACATCCCGATGAAACCCCAGAGACTGTGCTTGTCTAGATTGGGAAAGGGTGCGTTAGCATGAGGTCTCCCTGTAGTCTTGTATTCAGAGATGACATAGTAATCACTCAAATCTTTGTGTTTGAACTTTACTAACACAAACTTACGGGATGCGACTTCAATTATTAAGCTCCTGTTACGTCTTTTCAATTGCTACAACCTAATTACACGTTGATTCGAGATTGTTGCCTACCCCTATCGGAATGAATCTCTCCCTGGTGAAGAAGCTGCTAAAACACAATGAATTGAAGCGACTCTTGAAAGAGGCCCAAGAAAATAGACAGACAACTTTGATTACCGTCCATCATCAGGTTGAAGAAATACACCAAGCGTTGGAAAGAGTGAAGAGAGGCGGAGGACATAGATGGGGAGATACTCTTTTTGGATGGTCACTGACAGTTACAGGACTTTATAACAAGATGCTTCACTCTGTTGTTGTTTTACTAATAGTCACTGTATTGTGCTTTGCTTAGACAATTGTTTTGCATGTTAGACTTTGGATTATGACGAAAAGTTTAAATCGCTTGATCACTCCACGAGAAGGATTTCCACTTGATATCCCTCACCAAAAGAACACATGTGATCTTTCTTATCAGAGTTGAATACGTCGACCTTGACTGACTGTAGACAAAGTTTTCCCTGCAGGCTCTTTGGGCGTGGCACCCATCTCCAGCCGTATGGCCATTTTTGTGCCTGGCGCGGCGCCAAGTGGGAAAGGGTGGTGTCGAGGCTGAAGGCAGCAGGAAAGCCCGCAGCCCCCAGGTCTGTGGGGCTACACAAGCGGTTCCCAAAGAGCCTTAGAACAAGGCATAGTTTTCCCTGCTGACTCCTTGGGCGTGGCACCCATCTCCAACCGTATGGCGATTTTTGTGCATGGTGCGGCGCCAAGTGGGAAAGGGTGGTTTTGACCTGAAGGCAGCAGGAAAGCCCGCAGCCCCCAGATCTATTGGGCTACGCAAGCGGTTCCCAAAGAGCCTTAGAACAAGGCATAGTTTTCCCTGCTGGCTCCTTGGTCGGGGGACCCATTGCCTGCCGTATGGCCATTTTTGTGCCTGGCGTGGCACCAAGTGGGAAAGGGTGGTGTCGAGGCTGAAGCTAGCAGGAAAGCCTGCAGCCCCCAAGTCTGTGGGGCTACGCAAGCGGTTCCCAAAGAGCTTTAGAACAAGGCACAGTCTTCCCTGCTGGCTGTTTGGGCGTGGCACCCATCTCCAGCCGTATGGCCATTTTTGTGCCTGGCGCGGTGCCCAGTGGGAAAGCGTGCTGTCGAGGCTGAAGGCAGCGGGAAAGCCCGCAGCCCCCAGGTCTGTGGGGCTACGCAAGCCGTTCCCAAAGAGCTTTAGAACAAGGCATAGTTTTCCCTGCTGGCTCTTTGGGCATGGGACCCATCTCTAGCCATAGGCCATTTTTCTGCCTGGCGCGGCGCCAAGTGGGAAAGGGTGGTTTTGAGGCTGAAGGCAGCACGAAAGCCCGCAGCCCCCAGGTCTGTGGGGCTACGCAAGCGGTTCCCAAAGAGCTTTAGAACAAGGCATAGTTTTCCCTGCTGGCTCCTTGGGCGGGGGACCCATTGCCTGCCGTATGTCCATTTTTGTGCTTGGCGCGGGGCCAAGTGGGAAAGGCTGGTGTCGAGGCTGAAGGCAGCAGGAAAGCCCGCAGCCCCCAGGTCTGTGGGGCTACGCAAGCGGTTCCCAAAGACCTTTAGAACAAGGCATATTTTTCCCTGCTGGCTCTTTGGGCGTGGCACACATCTCCAGCCATATGGCCATTTTTGGGCCTGGCGCGGCACCAAGTGGGAAAGGGTGGTATCGAGGCTGAAGGCAGCAGGAAAGCCTGCAGCCCCCAGGTCTGTGGGGCTACGCAAGCGGTTCCCAAAGAGCCTTAGAACAAGGCATAGTTTTCCCTGCTAACTCCTTGGGCGTGGCACCCATCTCCAGCCGTATGGCGATTTTTGTGCATGGCGCGGCGCCAAGTGGGAAAGGGTGTTGTCGAGGCTGAAGGCAGCAGGAAAGCCCGCAGCCCCCAGGTCTGTGGGGCTACACAAGCGGTTCCCAAAGAGCTTTAGAACATGGCATAATTTTCCCTGCTGGCTCCTTGGGCGGGGGACCCATTGCCTGCCGTATGGCCATTTTTGTGCCTGGCGTTGCACCAAGTGGGAAAGGGTGGTGTCGAGGCTGAAGCTAGCAGGAAAGCCTGCAGCCCCCAGGTCTGTGGGGCTACGCAAGCGGTTCCCAAAGAGCTTTAGAACAAGGCACAGTTTTCCCTGCTGGCTGTTTGGGCGGGGGATCCATCTCCATCCATATGTCCTTTTTTGTGCTTGGCGCAGCGCCAAGTGGGAAAGGCTGGTGTCGAGGCTGAAGGCAGCAGGAAAGCCCGCAGCCCCCAGGTCTGTGGGGCTACGCAAGCGGTTCCCAAAGACCTTTAGAACAAGGCATAGTTTTCCCTGCTGGCTCTTTGCGCGTGGCACTCATCTCCAGCCATATGGCCATTTTTGGGCCTGGCGCGGCACCAAGTGGGAAAGGTGGTGTCGAGGCTGAAGGCAGCAGGAAAGCCCGCAGCCACCAGGTCTGTGGGGCTACGCAAGCGTTTCCCAAAGAGCTTTAGAACAAGGCATAGTTTTCCCTGCTGGCTCCTTGGGCGGGGGACCCATCTCCAGCCATCGGCCTCTAATGTGCCTGTCCTGGCGCCCAGAGGGAAAGGGTTGTTTTGAGGCTGAAGGCAGCAGGAAAGCCCGCAGCCCCCAGGTCTGTGGGGCTACGCAAGCGGTTCCCAAAGACCTTTAGAACAAGGCATAGTTGTCCCTGCTGGCTCTTTGGGCGTGGCACACATCTCCAGCCATATGGCCATTTTTGGGCCTGGCGCGGCACCAAGTGGGAAAGGGTTGTGTCGAGGCTGAAGCTAGCAGGAAAGCCTGCAGCCCCCAGGTCTGTGGGGCTACGCAAGCGGTTCCCAAAGAGCTTTAGAACAAGGCACAGTTTTCCCTCCTGGCTGTTTGGGCGGGGGATCAATCTCCATCCATATGGCCATTTTAGGGCCTGGCGCGGCACCAAGTGGGAAAGGGTGGTGTCGAGGCTGAAGGCAGCAGGAAAGCCTGCAGCCCCCAGGTCTGTGGGGCTACGCAAGCGGTTCCCAAAGAGCTTTAGAACAAGGCATAGTTTTCCCTGATGGCTCCTTGGGCGGGGGACACATTGCCTGCCATATGGCCATTTTTGTGCCTGGCGTGGCACCAAGTGGGAAAGGGTGGTGTCGAGGCTGAAGCTAGCAGGAAAGCCTGCAGCCCCCAGGTCTGTGGGGCTACACAAGCAGTTCCCAAAGAGCTTTAGAACAAGGCACAGTTTTCCCTCCTGGCTGTTTGGGCGGGGGATCCATCTCCATCCATATGTCCATTTTTGTGCTTGGCGCGGCGCCAAGTGGGAAAGGGTGGCTTTGAGGCTGAAGGCAGCAGGAAAGCCTGCAGCCCCCAGGTCTGTGGGGCTACGCAAGCCGTTCCCAAAGACCTTTAGAACAAGGCATAGTTTTCCCTGCTGGCTCTTTGCACGTGGCACACATCTCCAGCCATATGGCCATTTTTGTGCCCGGCGCGGCGCCAAGTGGGAAAGGGTGTTGTCGAGGCTGAAGGCAGCAGGAAAGCCTGCAGCCCCCAGGTCTGTGGGGCTACGCAAGCGGTTCCCAAAGAGCTTTAGAACAAGGCATTATTTTCCCTGCTGGCTCCTTGGGCGGGGGACCCATCTCCAACCGTATGGCCATTTTTGTGCATGGTGCGGCGCCAAGTGGGAAAGGGTGGTTTTGAGGCTGAAGGCAGCAGGAAAGCCCGCAGCCCCCAGGTCTGTGCGGCTACGCAAGCGGTTCCCAAAGAGCTTTAGAACAAGGCATAGTTTTCCCTGCTGGCTCCTTGGGCGGGGGACCCATCTCCAGCCGTATGGCCATTTTTGTGCCTGGCGCGGCGCCAAGTGGGAAAGGGTGGTTTTGAGGCTGAAGGCAGCAGGAAAGCCCGCAGCCCCCAGGTCTGTGGGGCTACGCACGCGGATCCCAAAGAGCTTTAGAACAAGGCATAGTTTTCCCTGATGGCTCCTTGGGCGGGGGACCCATTGCCTGCCGAATGACCATTTTTGTGCCTGGCGTGGCACCAAGTGGGAAAGGGTGGTGTCGAGGCTGAAGCTAGCAGGAAAGCCTGCAGCCCCCAGGTCTGTGGGACAACGCAAGCGGTTCCCAAAGAGCTTTAGAACAAGGCATAATTTTCCCTGCTGGCTGTTTGGGCGGGGGATCCATCTCCATCCATATGTCCATTTTTGTGTCTGTCCCGGCGCCCAGAGGGAAAGGGTGGTTTTGAGGCTGAAGGCAGCAGGAAAGCCTGCAGCCCCCAGGTCTCTGGGACAATTCAAGCGGTTCCCAAAGAGCTTTAGAACAAGGCATAGTTTTCCCTGCTGGCTCTTTGGGCGGGGGACCCATCTCCAGCCGTAAGGACATTTTTGTGCCTGGCGTGGCACCAAGTGGGAAAGGTTGGCTTTGAGGCTGAAGGCAGCAGGAAAGCCCGCAGCCCCCAGGTCTGTGGGGCTACGCAAGCGGTTCCCAAAGACCTTTAGAACAAGGCATAGTTTTCCCTGCTGGCTCCTTGGGCGGGGGACCCATCTCCAGCCGCATGGCCATTTTTGTGCCTGGCGAGGTGCTAAGTGGGAAAGGGTGGTGTCGAGGCTGAAGGCAGCAGGAAAGCCCGCAGTCCCCAGGTCTCTGGGGCTACGCAAGCGGTTCCCAAAGAGCTTTAGAACAAGGCATAGTTTTCCCTGCTGGCTCCTTGGGCGGTGAACCCATCTCCAGCCATATGTCATTTTTGTGCCTGGCGCGGCGCCAAGTGGGAAAGGGTGGTTTTGAGGCTGAGGCAGCACGCAAGCCCACAGCCTCCAGCTCTGTGGGGCAATGCAAGCGGTTCCCAAAGAGCTTTAGAACAAGGCACAGTTTTCCCTGCTGGCTCCTTGGGCGGGAGACCCATCTCCAGCCGTATGGCCATTATTGTGCCTGGGGCGGTGCCCAGTGGGAAAGGGTGGTGTCGAGGCTGAAGGCAGCAGGAAAGCCCGCAGCCCCCAGGTCTGTGGGGCTACGCAAGCGGTTCCCAAAGAGCTTTAGAACAAGGCATAGTTTTCCCTGCTGGCTCTTTGGGCATGGGACCCATCTCTAGCCATAGGCCATTTTTGTGCCTGGCGCGGCGCCAAGTGGGAAAGGGTGGTTTTGAGGCTGAAGGCAGCACGAAAGCCCGCAGCCCCCAGGTCTGTGGGGCTACGCAAGCGGTTCCCAAAGAGCTTTAGAACAAGGCATAGTTTTCCCTGCTGGCTCCTTGGGCAGGGGACCCATCTCTAGCCATATGGCCATTTTTGTGCATGGTGCGGCGCCAAGTGGGAAAGGGTGGTTTTGACGTGAAGGCAGCAGGAAAGCCCGCAGCCCCCAGATCTATTGGGCTACGCAAGCGGTTCCCAAAGAGCCTTAGAACAAGGCATAGTTTTCCCTGCTGACTCCTTGGGCGTGGCACCCATCTCCAGCCATATGGCGATTTTTGTGCATGGCGCGGCGCCAAGTGGGAAAGGGTGTTGTCGAGGCTGAAGGCAGCAGGAAAGCCCGCAGCCCCCAGGTCTGTGGGGCTACACAAGCGGTTCCCAAAGAGCTTTAGAACATGGCATAGTTTTCCCTGCTGGCTCCTTGGGCGGGGGACCCATTGCCTGCCGTATGGCCATTTTTGTGCCTGGCGTGGCACCAAGTGGGAAAGGGTGGTGTCGAGGCTGAAGCTAGCAGGAAAGCCTGCAGCCCCCAGGTCTGTGGGGCTACGCAAGCGGTTCCCAAATAGCTTTAGAACAAGGCATAGTTTTCCCTGCTGGCTCCTTGGGCGGGGGACCCATCTCCAGCCATCGGCCTTTTATGTGCCTGTCCTGGCGCCCAGAGGGAAAGGGTTGTTTTGAGGCTGAAGGCAGCAGGAAAGCCCGCAGCCCCCAGGTCTCAGGGGCTACGCAAGCGGTTCCCAAAGAGCTTTAGAACAAGGCATAGTTTTCCCTGCTGGCTCCTTGGGCGGGGGACCCATCTCCAGCCCTATGGCCATTTTTGTGCATGGCGCGGCACCAAGTGGGAAAGGGTGGCTTTGAGGCTGAAGGCAGCAGCAAAGCCCGCAGCCCCCAGGTCTGTGGGGCTACGCAAGCGGTTCCCAAAGAGCTTTAGAACAAGGCATAGTTTTCCCTGCTGGCTCCTTGGGCGGGAGACACATCTCCAGCCGTATGGCCATTATTGTGCCTGGCGCGGTGCCCAGTGGGAAAGGGTGGTGTCTAGGCTGAAGGCAGCAGGAAAGCCTGCAGCCCCCAGGTCTGTGGGGCTAGGCAAGCGGTTCCCAAAGAGCTTTAGAACAAGGCATAGTTTTCCCTGCTGGCTCTTTGGGCATGGGACCCATCTCTAGCCATAGGCCATTTTTCTGCCTGGCGCGGCGCCAAGTGGGAAAGGGTGGTTTTGAGGCTGAAGGCAGCACGAAAGCCCGCAGCCCCCAGGTCTGTGGGGCTACGCAAGCGGTTCCCAAAGACCTTTAGAACAAGGCATAGTTTTCCCTGCTGGCTCCTTGGGCGGGGGACCCATTGCCTGCCGTATGGCCATTTTTGTGCATGGTGCGGCGCCAAGTGGGAAAGGGTGGTTTTGAGGCTGAAGGCAGCAGGAAAGCCCGCAGCCCCCAGATCTATTGGGCTACACAAGCGGTTCCCAAAGAGCTTTAGAACAAGGCATAGTTTTCCCTGCTGGCTCCTTGGGCGGGGGACCCATTGCCTGCCGTATGGCCATTTTTGTGCTTGGCGCGGGGCCAAGTGGGAAAGGCTGGTGTCGAGGCTGAAGGCAGCAGGAAAGCCTGCAGCCCCCAGGTCTGTGGGGCTACGCAAGCGGTTCCCAAAGAGCTTTAGAACAAGGCATAGTTTTCCCTGCGTGCTCCTTGGGCAGGGGAACCATCTCCAACCGTATGGCCATTTTTGTGCATGGTGCGGCGCCAAGTGGGAAAGGGTGGTTTTGAGGCTGAAGGCAGCAGGAAAGCCCGCAGCCCCCAGATCTATTGGGCTACGCAAGCGGTTCCCAAAGAGCCTTAGAACAAGGCATAGTTTTCCCTGCTGACTCCTTGGGCAGGCACCCATCTCCAGCCGTATGGCGATTTTTGTGTATGGCGCGGCGCCAAGTGGGAAAGGCTGGTGTCGAGGCTGAAGGCAGAAGGAAAGCCCGCAGCCACCAGGTCTGTGGGGCTACGCAAGCGGTTCCCAAAGACCTTTAGAACAAGGCACAGTTTTCCCTCCTGGCTGTTTGGGCGTGGCACACATCTCCAGCCATATGGCCATTTTTGGGCCTGGAGCGGCACCAAGTGGGAAAGGGTGGTGTCGAGGCTGAATGCAGCAGGAAAGCCTGCAGCCCCCAGGTCTGTGGGGCTACGCACGCGGATCCCAAAGAGCTTTAGAACAAGGCATAGTTTTCCCTGATGGCTCCTTGGGCCGGGGACCCATTGCCTGCCGAATGGCCATTTTTGTGCCTGGCGTGGCACCAAGTGGGAAAGGGTGGTGTCGAGGCTGAAGCTAGCAGGAAAGCCTGCAGCCCCCAGGTCTGTGGGACAACGCAAGCGGTTCCCAAAGAGCTTTAGAACAAGGCATAGTTTTCCCTGCTGGCTGTTTGGGCGGGGGATCCATCTCCATCCATATGTCCATTTTTGTGTCTGTCCCGGCGCCCAGAGGGAAAGGGTGGTTTTGAGGCTGAAGGCAGCAGGAAAGCCTGCAGCCCCCAGGTCTGTGGGACAATTCAAGCGGTTCCCAAAGAGCTTTAGAACAAGGCATAGTTTTCCCTGCTGGCTCCTTGGGCGGGGGACACATCTCCAGCCGTATGGCCATTTTTGTGCATGGCGCGGCACCAAGTGGGAAAGGGTGGCTTTGAGGCTGAAGGCAGCAGCAAAGCCCGCAGCCCCCAGGTCTGTGGGGCTACGCAAGCGGTTCCCAAAGAGCTTTAGAACAAGGCATAGTTTTCCCTGCTGGCTCCTTGGGCGGGAGACCCATCTCCAGCCGTATGGCCATTATTGTGCCTGGCGCGGTGCCCAGTGGGAAAGGGTGGTGTCGAGGCTGAAGGCAGCAGGAAAGCCCGCAGCCCCCAGGTCTGTGGGGCTAGGCAAGCGGTTCCCAAAGAGCTTTAGAACAAGGCATAGTTTTCCCTGCTGGCTCTTTGGGCATGGGACCCATCTCTAGCCATAGGCCATTTTTCTGCCTGGCGCGGCGCCAAGTGGGAAAGGGTGGTTTTGAGGCTGAAGGCAGCACGAAAGCCCGCAGCCCCCAGGTCTGTGGGGCTACGCAAGCGGTTCCCAAAGACCTTTAGAACAAGGCATAGTTTTCCCTGCTGGCTCCTTGGGCGGGGGACCCATTGCCTGCCGTATGGCCATTTTTGTGCATGGTGCGGCGCCAAGTGGGAAAGGGTGGTTTTGAGGCTGAAGGCAGCAGGAAAGCCTGCAGCCCCCAGGTCTGTGGGGCTACGCAAGCGGTTCCCAAAGAGCTTTAGAACAAGGCATAGTTTTCCCTGCTTGCTCCTTGGGCAGGGGAACCATCTCCAACCGTATGGCCATTTTTGTGCATGGTGCGGCGCGAAGTGGGAAAGGGTGGTTTTGAGGCTGAAGGCAGCAGGAAAGCCCGCAGCCCCCAGATCTATTGGGCTACGCAAGCGGTTCCCAAAGAGCCTTAGAACAAGGCATAGTTTTCCCTGCTGACTCCTTGGGCAGGCACCCATCTCCAGCCGTATGGCGATTTTTGTGTATGGCGCGGCGCCAAGTGGGAAAGGCTGGTGTCGAGGCT
Organism: Rissa tridactyla; assembly: GCF_028500815.1. Taxonomy (NCBI): domain Eukaryota; kingdom Metazoa; phylum Chordata; class Aves; order Charadriiformes; family Laridae; genus Rissa; species Rissa tridactyla. Next base: position 194,952 of record NW_026529343.1, on the reverse strand, counting down.
GAAGGCAGCAGGAAAGCCCGCAGCCACCAGGTCTGTGGGGCTACGCAAGCGGTTCCCAAAGACCTTTAGAACAAGGCACAGTTTTCCCTCCTGGCTGTTTGGGCGTGGCACACATCTCCAGCCATATGGCCATTTTTGGGCCTGGAGCGGCACCAAGTGGGAAAGGGTGGTGTCGAGGCTGAATGCAGCAGGAAAGCCTGCAGCCCCCAGGTCTGTGGGGCTACGCAAGCGTTTCCCAAAGAGCTTTAGAACAAGGCATAGTTTTCCCTGCTGGCTCCTTGGTCGGGGGACCCATTGCCTGCCATATGGCCATTTTTGTGCCTGGCGTGGCACCAAGTGGGAAAGGGTAGTGTCGAGGCTGAAGGCAGCAGGAAAGCCTGCAGCCCCCAGGTCTGTGGGGCTACACAAGCGGTTCCCAAAGAGCTTTAGAACAAGGCACAGATTTCCCTCCTGGCTGTTTGGGCGGGGGATCCATCTCCATCCATATGTCCATTTTTGTGCTTGGCGCGGCGCCAAGTGGGAAAGGCTGGTGTCGAGGCTGAGGCAGCAGGAAAGCCTGCAGCCCCCAGGTCTGTGGGGCTACGCAAGCCGTTCCCAAAGACCTTTAGAACAAGGCATAGTTTTCCCTGCTGGCTCTTTGCACGTGGCACACATCTCCAGCCATATGGCCATTTTTGTGCCTGGCGCGGCGCCAAGTGGGAAAGGGTGTTGTCGAGGCTGAAGGCAGCAGGAAAGCCTGCAGCCCCCAGGTCTGTGGGGCTACGCACGCGGATCCCAAAGAGCTTTAGAACAAGGCATAGTTTTCCCTGATGGCTCCTTGGGCCGGGGACCCATTGCCTGCCGAATGGCCATTTTTGTGCCTGGCGTGGCACCAAGTGGGAAAGGGTGGTGTCGAGGCTGAAGCTAGCAGGAAAGCCTGCAGCCCCCAGGTCTGTGGGACAACGCAAGCGGTTCCCAAAGAGCTTTAGAACAAGGCATAGTTTTCCCTGCTGGCTGTTTGGGTGGGGGACCCATCTCCAGCCGTATGGCCATTTTTGTGTCTGTCCCGGCGCCCAGAGGGAAAGGGTGGTTTTGAGGCTGAAGGCAGCAGGAAAGCCTGCAGCCCCCAGGTCTGTGGGACAATTCAAGCGGTTCCCAAAGAGCTTTAGAACAAGGCATAGTTTTCCCTGCTGGCTCCTTGGGCGGGGGACCCATCTCCAGCCGTATGGCCATTTTTGTGCATGGCGCGGCACCAAGTGGGAAAGGGTGGCTTTGAGGCTGAAGGCAGCAGCAAAGCCCGCAGCCCCCAGGTCTGTGGGGCTACGCAAGCGGTTCCCAAAGAGCTTTAGAACAAGGCATAGTTTTCCCTGCTGGCTCCTTGGGCGGGAGACCCATCTCCAGCCGTATGGCCATTATTGTGCCTGGCGCGGTGCCCAGTGGGAAAGGGTGGTGTCGAGGCTGAAGGCAGCAGGAAAGCCTGCAGCCCCCAGGTCTGTGGGGCTACGCAAGCGGTTCCCAAAGACCTTTAGAACAAGGCATAGTTTTCCCTGCTGGCTCTTTGGGCATGGGACCCATCTCCAACCGTATGGCCATTTTTCTGCCTGGCGCGGCGCCAAGTGGGAAAGGGTGGTTTTGAGGCTGAAGGCAGCACGAAAGCCCGCAGCCCCCAGGTCTGTGGGGCTACGCAAGCGGTTCCCAAAGACCTTTAGAACAAGGCATAGTTTTCCCTGCTGGCTCCTTGGGCGGGGGACCCATTGCCTGCCGTATGGCCATTTTTGTGCTTGGCGCGGGGCCAAGTGGGAAAGGGTGGTTTTGAGGCTGAAGGCAGCAGGAAAGCCTGCAGCCCCCAGGTCTGTGGGGCTACGCAAGCGGTTCCCAAAGAGCTTTAGAACAAGGCATAGTTTTCCCTGCTTGCTCCTTGGGCAGGGGACCCATCTCCAACCGTATGGCCATTTTTGTGCTTGGCGCGGGGCCAAGTGGGAAAGGGTGTTGTCGAGGCTGAAGGCAGCAGCAAAGCCCGCAGCCCCCAGGTCTGTGGGGCTACACAAGCGGTTCCCAAAGAGCTTTAGAACAAGGCATAGTTTTCCCTGCTGGCTCCTTGGGCGGGGGACCCATTGCCTGCCGTATGGCCATTTTTGTGCCTGGCGTGGCACCAAGAGGGAAAGGGTGGTGTCGAGGATGAAGCTAGCAGGAAAGCCTGCAGCCCCCAGGTCTGTGGGGCTACGCAAGCGGTTCCCAAAGAGCTTTAGAACAAGGCACAGTTTTCCCTGCTGGCTGTTTGGGCGGGGGATCCATCTCCATCCATATGTCCTTTTTTGTGCTTGGCGCGGCGCCAAGTGGGGAAGGCTGGTGTCGAGGCTGAAGGCAGCAGGAAAGCCCGCAGCCACCAGGTCTGTGGGGCTACGCAAGCGGTTCCCAAAGACCTTTAGAACAAGGCATAGTTTTCCCTGCTGGCTCTTTGGGCGTGGCAGACATCTCCAGCCATATGGCCATTTTTGGGCCTGGAGCGGCACCAAGTGGGAAAGGTGGTGTCGAGGCTGAAGGCAGCAGGAAAGCCTGCAGCCCCCAGGTCTGTGGGGCTACGCAAGCGGTTCCCAAAGAGCTTTAGAACAAGGCATAGTTTTCCCTGCTGGCTCCTTGGGCGGGGGACCCATCTCCAACCGTATGGCCATTTTTGTGCATGGTGCGGCGGTAAGTGGGAAAGGGTGGTGTTGAGGCTGAAGGCAGCAGGAAAGCCCGCAGCCCCCAGGTCTGTTGGGCTACGCAAGTGGTTCCCAAAGAGCTTTAGAACAAGGCATAGTTTTCCCTGCTGGCTCTTTGGGCGGGGGACCCATCTCCAGCCGTATGGCCATTATTGTGCCTGGCGCGGTGCCCAGTGGGAAAGCGTGGTGTCGAGGCTGAAGGCAGCAGGAAAGCCTGCAGCCCCCAGGTCTGTGGGGCTACGCAAGCGGTTCCCAAAGAGCTTTAGAACAAGGCACAGTTTTCCCTCCTGGCTGTTTGGGCGGGGGATCCATCTCCATCCATATGGCCATTTTAGGGCCTGGCGCGGCACCAAGTGGGAAAGGGTGGTGTCGAGGCTGAAGGCAGCAGGAAAGCCTGCAGCCCCCAGGTCTGTGGGGCTACGCAAGCGTTTCCCAAAGAGCTTTAGAACAAGGCATAGTTTTCCCTCCTGGCTCCTTGGTCGGGGGACCCATTGCCTGCCGTATGGCCATTTTTGTGCCTGGCGTGGCACCAAGTGGGAAAGGGTGGTGTCGAGGCTGAAGCTAGCAGGAAAGCCCGCAGCCGCCAGGTCTGTGGGGCTACACAAGCGGTTCCCAAAGAGCTTTAGAACAAGGCACAGTTTTCCCTGCTGGCTGTTTGGGCGGGGGATGCATCTCCATCCATATGTCCTTTTTTGTGCTTGGCGCGGCGCCAAGTGGGAAAGGCTGGTGTCGAGGCTGAAGGCAGCAGGAAAGCCCGCAGCCACCAGGTCTGTGGGGCTACGCAAGCGGTTCCCAAAGAGCTTTAGAACAAGGCATAGTTTTCCCTGCTGGCTCCTTGGGCGGGGGACCCATCTCCAACCGTATGGCCATTTTTGTGCATGGTGCGGCGGCAAGTGGGAAAGGGTGGTGTTGAGGCTGAAGGCAGCAGAAAAGCCCGCAGCCCCCAGGTCTGTTGGGCTACGCAAGTGGTTCCCAAAGAGCCTTAGAACAAGGCACAGTTTTCCCTGCTGGCTCTTTGGGCGGGGGACCAATCTCCAGTCGTATGGCCATTTTTGTGCATGGCGCGGTGCCCAGTTGGAAAGCGTGGTGTCGAGGCTGAAGGCAGCAGGAAAGCCTGCAGCCCCCAGGTCTGTGGGGCTACGCAAGCGTTTCCCAAAGAGCTTTAGAACAAGGCATAGTTTTCCCTGATGGCTCCTTGGGCGGGGGACCCATCTCCAGCCATAGGCCTTTTATGTGCCTGTCCTGGCGCCCAGAGGGAAAGGGTTGTTTTGAGGCTGAAGGCAGCAGGAAAGCCCGCAGCCCGCAGGTCTGTGGGGCTACGCAAGCGGTTCCCAAAGACCTTTAGAACAAGGCATAGTTTTCCCTGCTGGCTCTTTGGGCGTGGCACACATCTCCAGCCATATGGCCATTTTTGGGCCTGGCGCGGCACCAAGTGGGAAAGGGTGGTGTCGAGGCTGAAGCTAGCAGGAAAGCCTGCAGCCCCCAGGTCTGTGGGGCTACGCAAGCGGTTCCCAAAGAGCTTTAGAACAAGGCACAGTTTTCCCTCCTGGCTGTTTGGGCGGGGGATCCATCTCCATCCATATGGCCATTTTAGGGCCTGGCGCGGCACCAAGTGGGAAAGGGTGGTGTCGAGGCTGAAGGCAGCAGGAAAGCCTGCAGCCCCCAGGTCTGTGGGGCTACGCAAGCTTTTCCCAAAGAGCTTTAGAACAAGGCATAGTTTTCCCTGCTGGCTCTTTGGGCGGGGGACCCATCTCCAGCCGTATGGCCATTTTTGTGCATGGCGCGGCACCAAGTGGGAAAGGGTGGCTTTGAGGCTGAAGGCAGCAGCAAAGCCCGCAGCCCCCAGGTCTGTGGGGCTACGCAAGCGGTTCCCAAAGAGCTTTAGAACAAGGCATAGTTTTCCCTGCTGGCTCCTTGGGCGGGGGACCCATCTCCAGCCGCATGGCCATTTTTGTGCCTGGCGCGGTGCTAAGTGGGAAAGGGTGGTGTCGAGGCTGAAGGCAGCAGGAAAGCCCGCAGCCCCCAGGTCTCTGGGGCTACGCAAGCGGTTCCCAAAGAGCTTTAGAACAAGGCATAGTTTTCCCTGCTGGCTCCTTGGGCGGTGGACCCATCTCCAGCCATATGCCATTTTTGTGCCTGGCGCGGCGCCAAGTGGGAAAGGGTGGTTTTGAGGCTGAGGCAGCACGCAAGCCCACAGCCTCCAGCTCTGTGGGGCTACGCAAGCGGTTCCCAAAGAGGTTTAGAACAAGGCATAGTTTTCCCTGCTGGCTCCTTGGGCGGGAGACCCATCTCCAGCCGTATGGCCATTATTGTGCCTGGCGCGGTGCCCAGTGGGAAAGGGTGGTGTCGAGGCTGAAGGCAGCAGGAAAGCCTGCAGCCCCCAGGTCTGTGGGGCTACGCAAGCGGTTCCCAAAGAGCTTTAGAACAAGGCATAGTTTTCCCTGCTGGCTCCTTGGGCGGGGGACCCATCTCCAGCCGTATGGCCATTTTTGTGCATGGCGTGGCGCCAAGTGGGAAAGGGTGGTGTCGAGGCTGAAGGCAGCAGGAAGACACGCAGCTCCCACGTCTCTGGGGCTACGCAAGCGGTTCCCAAAGAGCTTTAGAACAAGGCATAGTTTTCCCTGCTGGCTCTTTGGGCATGGGACCCATCTCTAGCCATAGGCCATTTTTCTGCCTGGCGCGGCGCCAAGTGGGAAAGGGTGGTTTTGAGGCTGAAGGCAGCACGAAAGCCCGCAGCCCCCAGGTCTGTGGGGCTACGCAAGCGGTTCCCAAAGAGCTTTAGAACAAGGCATAGTTTTCCCTGGTGGCTCCTTGGGTGGGGGACCCATTGCCTGCCGTATGGCCATTTTTGTGCTTGGCGCAGGGCCAAGTGGGAAAGGCTGGTGTCGAGGCTGAAGGCAGCAGGAAAGCCTGCAGCCCCCAGGTCTGTGGGGCTAGGCAAGCGGTTCCCAAAGAGCTTTAGAACAAGGCATAGTTTTCCCTGCTGGCTCCTTGGGCGGGGGACCCATCTCCAACCGTATGGCCATTTTTGTGCATGGTGCGGCGGCAAGTGGGAAAGGGTGGTGTTGAGGCTGAAGGCAGCAGGAAAGCCCGCAGCCCCCAGGTCTGTTGGGCTACGCAAGTGGTTCCCAAAGAGCTTTAGAACAAGGCATAGTTTTCCCTGATGGCTCTTTGGGCGGGGGACCCATCTCCAGCCGTATGGCCATTTTTGTGCCTGGCGCGGTGCCCAGTGGGAAAGCGTTGTGTCGAGGCTGAAGGCAGCAGGAAAGCCTGCAGCCCCCAGGTCTGTGGGGCTACGCAAGCGTTTCCCAAAGAGCTTTAGAACAAGGCATAGTTTTCCCTGCTGGCTCCTTGGGCGGGGGACCCATTGCCTGCCGTATGGCCATTTTTGTGCCTGGCGTGGCACCAAGTGGGAAAGGGTGGTGTCGAGGCTGAAGCTAGCAGGAAAGCCTGCAGCCCCCAGGTCTGTGGGGCTACGCAAGCGGTTCCCAAAGAGCTTTAGAACAAGGCATAGTTTTCCCTGCTGGCTCCTTGGGCGGGGGACCCATCTCCAGCCATCGGCCTTTTATGTGCCTGTCCTGGCGCCCAGAGGGAAAGGGTTGTTTTGAGGCTGAAGGCAGCAGGAAAGCCCGCAGCCCCCAGGTCTCAGGGGCTACGCAAGCGGTTCCCAAAGAGCTTTAGAACAAGGCATAGTTTTCCCTGCTGGCTCCTTGGGCGGGGGACCCATCTCCAGCCCTATGGCCATTTTTGTGCATGGCGCGGCACCAAGTGGGAAATAGTGGCTTTGAGGCTGAAGGCAGCAGCAAAGCCCGCAGCCCCCAGGTCTGTGGGGCTACGCAAGCGGTTCCCAAAGAGCTTTAGAACAAGGCATAGTTTTCCCTGCTGGCTCCTTGGGCGGGAGACACATCTCCAGCCGTATGGCCATTATTGTGCCTGGCGCGGTGCCCAGTGGGAAAGGGTGGTGTCTAGGCTGAAGGCAGCAGGAAAGCCTGCAGCCCCCAGGTCTGTGGGGCTAGGCAAGCGGTTCCCAAAGAGCTTTAGAACAAGGCATAGTTTTCCCTGCTGGCTCTTTGGGCATGGGACCCATCTCTAGCCATAGGCCATTTTTCTGCCTGGCGCGGCGCCAAGTGGGAAAGGGTGGTTTTGAGGCTGAAGGCAGCACGAAAGCCCGCAGCCCCCAGGTCTGTGGGGCTACGCAAGCGGTTCCCAAAGACCTTTAGAACAAGGCATAGTTTTCCCTGCTGGCTCCTTGGGCGGGGGACCCATCTCCAGCCGTATGGCCATTTTTGTGCCTGGCGCGGCGCCAAGTGGGAAAGGGTGGTTTTGAGGCTGAAGGCAGCAGGAAAGCCCGCAGCCCCCAGATCTATTGGGCTACACAAGCGGTTCCCAAAGAGCTTTAGAACAAGGCATAGTTTTCCCTGCTGGCTCCTTGTGCGGGGGACCCATTGCCTGCCGTATGGCCATTTTTGTGCCTGGCGTGGCACCAAGTGGGAAAGGGTGGTGTCGAGGCTGAAGCTAGCAGGAAAGCCTGCAGCCCCCAGGTCTGTGGGGCTACGCAAGCGGTTCCCAAAGAGCTTTAGAACAAGGCATAGTTTTCCCGGCTGGCTCCTTGGGCATGGGACCCATCTCTAGCCATAGGCCATTTTTCTGCCTGGCGCGGCGCCAAGTGGGAAAGGGTGGTTTTGAGGCTGAAGGCAGCACGAAAGCCCGCAGCCCCCAGGTCTGTGGGGCTACGCAAGCGGTTCCCAAAGACCTTTAGAACAAGGCATAGTTTTCCCGGCTGGCTCCTTGGGCGGGGGACCCATTGCCTGCCGTATGGCCATTTTTGTGCTTGGCGCGGGGCCAAGTGGGAAAGGCTGGTGTCGAGGCTGAAGGCAGCAGGAAAGCCTGCAGCCCCCAGGTCTGTGGGGCTACGCAAGCGGTTCCCAAAGAGCTTTAGAACAAGGCATAGTTTTCCCTGCTTGCTCCTTGGGCAGGGGAACCATCTCCAACCGTATGGCCATTTTTGTGCATGGTGCGGCGCCAAGTGGGAAAGGGTGGTTTTGAGGCTGAAGGCAGCAGGAAAGCCCGCAGCCCCCAGATCTATTGGGCTACGCAAGCGGTTCCCAAAGAGCCTTAGAACAAGGCATAGTTTTCCCTGCTGACTCCTTGGGCAGGCACCCATCTCCAGCCGTATGGCGATTTTTGTGTATGGCGCGGCGCCAAGTGGGAAAGGCTGGTGTCGAGGCTGAAGGCAGCAGGAAAGCCCGCAGCCACCAGGTCTGTGGGGCTACGCAAGCGGTTCCCAAAGACCTTTAGAACAAGGCACAGTTTTCCCTCCTGGCTGTTTGGGCGTGGCACACATCTCCAGCCATATGGCCATTTTTGGGCCTGGAGCGGCACCAAGTGGGAAAGGGTGGTGTCGAGGCTGAATGCAGCAGGAAAGCCTGCAGCCCCCAGGTCTGTGGGGCTACGCAAGCGTTTCCCAAAGAGCTTTAGAACAAGGCATAGTTTTCCCTGCTGGCTCCTTGGTCGGGGGACCCATTGCCTGCCATATGGCCATTTTTGTGCCTGGCGTGGCACCAAGTGGGAAAGGGTGGTGTCGAGGCTGAAGGCAGCAGGAAAGCCTGCAGCCCCCAGGTCTGTGGGGCTACACAAGCGGTTCCCAAAGAGCTTTAGAACAAGGCACAGTTTTCCCTCCTGGCTGTTTGGGCGGGGGATCCATCTCCATCCATATGTCCATTTTTGTGCTTGGCGCGGCGCCAAGTGGGAAAGGCTGGTGTCGAGGCTGAGGCAGCAGGAAAGCCTGCAGCCCCCAGGTCTGTGGGGCTACGCAAGCCGTTCCCAAAGACCTTTAGAACAAGGCATAGTTTTCCCTGCTGGCTCTTTGCACGTGGCACACATCTCCAGCCATATGGCCATTTTTGTGCCTGGCGCGGCGCCAAGTGGGAAAGGGTGGTGTCGAGGCTGAAGCTAGCAGGAAAGCCTGCAGCCCCCAGGTCTGTGGGACAACGCAAGCGGTTCCCAAAGAGCTTTAGAACAAGGCATAGTTTTCCCTGCTGGCTGTTTGGGCGGGGGATCCATCTCCATCCATATGTCCATTTTTGTGTCTGTCCCGGCGCCCAGAGGGAAAGGGTGGTTTTGAGGCTGAAGGCAGCAGGAAAGCCTGCAGCCCCCAGGTCTGTGGGACAATTCAAGCGGTTCCCAAAGAGCTTTAGAACAAGGCATAGTTTTCCCTGCTGGCTCCTTGGGCGGGGGACCCATCTCCAGCCGTATGGCCATTTTTGTGCATGGCGCGGCACCAAGTGGGAAAGGGTGGCTTTGAGGCTGAAGGCAGCAGCAAAGCCCGCAGCCCCCAGGTCTCTGGGGCTACGCAAGCGGTTCCCAAAGAGCTTTAGAACAAGGCATAGTTTTCCCTGCTGGCTCCTTGGGCGGGAGACCCATCTCCAGCCGTATGGCCATTATTGTGCCTGGCGCGGTGCCCAGTGGGAAAGGGTGGTTTTGAGGCTGAAGGCAGCAGGAAAGCCTGCAGCCCCCAGGTCTGTGGGGCTAGGCAAGCGGTTCCCAAAGACCTTTAGAACAAGGCATAGTTTTCCCTGCTGGCTCTTTGGGCATGGGACCCATCTACAACCGTATGGCCATTTTTCTGCCTGGCGTGGCGCCAAGTGGGAAAGGGTGGTTTTGAGGCTGAAGGCAGCACGAAAGCCCGCAGCCCCCAGGTCTGTGGGGCTACGCAAGCGGTTCCCAAAGACCTTTAGAACAAGGCATAGTTTTCCCTGCTGGCTCCTTGGGCGGGGGACCCATTGCCTGCCGTATGGCCATTTTTGTGCTTGGCGCGGGGCCAAGTGGGAAAGGGTGGTGTCGAGGCTGAAGGCAGCAGGAAAGCCTGCAGCCCCCAGGTCTGTGGGGCTACGCAAGCGGTTCCCAAAGAGCTTTAGAACAAGGCATAGTTTTCCCTGCTGGCTCCTTGGGCAGGGGACCCATCTCCAACCGTATGGCCATTTTTGTGCATGGTGCGGCGCCAAGTGGCAAAGGGTGGTTTTGAGGCTGAAGGCAGCAGGAAAGCCCGCAGCCCACAGATCTATTGGGCTACGCAAGCGGTTCCCAAAGAGCCTTAGAACAAGGAATAGTTTTCCCTGCTGACTCCTTGGGCAGGCACCCATCTCCAGCCGTATGGCGATTTTTGTGTATGGCGCGGCGCCAAGTGGGAAAGGGTGTTGTCGAGGCTGAAGGCAGCAGCAAAGCCCGCAGCCCCCAGGTCTGTGGGGCTACACAAGCGGTTCCCAAAGAGCTTTAGAACAAGGCATAGTTTTCCCTGCTGGCTCCTTGGGCGGGGGACCCATTGCCTGCCGTATGGCCATTTTTGTGCCTGGCGTGGCACCAAGAGGGAAAGGGTGGTGTCGAGGATGAAGCTAGCAGGAAAGCCTGCAGCCCCCAGGTCTGTGGGGCTACGCAAGCGGTTCCCAAAGAGCTTTAGAACAAGGCACAGTTTTCCCTGCTGGCTGTTTGGGCGGGGGATCCATCTCCATCCATATGTCCTTTTTTGTGCTTGGCGCGGCGCCAAGTGGGGAAGGCTGGTGTCGAGGCTGAAGGCAGCAGGAAAGCCCGCAGCCACCAGGTCTGTGGGGCTACGCAAGCGGTTCCCAAAGACCTTTAGAACAAGGCATAGTTATCCCTGCTGGCTCTTTGGGCGTGGCAGACATCTCCAGCCATATGGCCATTTTTGGGCCTGGAGCGGCACCAAGTGGGAAAGGTGGTGTCGAGGCTGAAGGCAGCAGGAAAGCCTGCAGCCCCCAGGTCTGTGGGGCTACGCAAGCGGTTCCCAAAGAGCTTTAGAACAAGGCATAGTTTTCCCTGCTGGCTCCTTGGGCGGGGGACCCATCTCCAACCGTATGGCCATTTTTGTGCATGGTGCGGCGGTAAGTGGGAAAGGGTGGCTTTGAGGCTGAAGGCAGCAGGAAAGCCCGCAGCCCCCAGGTCTGTTGGGCTACGCAAGTGGTTCCCAAAGAGCTTTAGAACAAGGCATAGTTTTCCCTGCTGGCTCTTTGGGCGGGGGACCCATCTCCAGCCGTATGGCCATTATTGTGCCTGGCGCGGTGCCCAGTGGGAAAGCGTGGTGTCGAGGCTGAAGGCAGCAGGAAAGCCTGCAGCCCCCAGGTCTGTGGGGCTACGCAAGCGGTTCCCAAAGAGCTTTAGAACAAGGCACAGTTTTCCCTCCTGGCTGTTTGGGCGGGGGATCCATCTCCATCCATATGGCCATTTTAGGGCCTGGCGCGGCACCAAGTGGGAAAGGGTGGTGTCGAGGCTGAAGGCAGCAGGAAAGCCTGCAGCCCCCAGGTCTGTGGGGCTACGCAACAGTTCCCAAAGAGCTTTAGAACAAGGCATAGTTTTCCCTGCTGGCTCCTTGGTCGGGGGACCCATTGCCTGCCGTATGGGCATTTTGGTGCCTGGCGTGGCACCAAGTGGGAAAGGGTGGTGTCGAGGCTGAAGCTAGCAGGAAAGCCTGCAGCCGCCAGGTCTGTGGGGCTACACAAGCGGTTCCCAAAGAGCTTTAGAACAAGGCACAGTTTTCCCTGCTGGCTGTTTGGGCGGGGGATCCATCTCCATCCATATGTCCTTTTTTGTGCTTGGCGCGGCGCCAAGTGGGAAAGGGTGGTGTCGAGGCTGAAGGCAGCAGGAAAGCCCGCAGCCACCAGGTCTGTGGGGCTACGCAAGCGGTTCCCAAAGAGCTTTAGAACAAGGCATAGTTTTCCCTGCTGGCTCCTTGGGCGGGGGACCCATCTCCAACCGTATGGCCATTTTTGTGCATGGTGCGGCGGCAAGTGGGAAAGGGTGGTGTTGAGGCTGAAGGCAGCAGAAAAGCCCGCAGCCCCCAGGTCTGTTGGGCTACGCAAGTGGTTCCCAAAGAGCCTTAGAACAAGGCACAGTTTTCCCTGCTGGCTCTTTGGGCGGGGGACCAATCTCCAGTCGTATGGCCATTTTTGTGCATGGCGCGGTGCCCAGTTGGAAAGCGTGGTGTCGAGGCTGAAGGCAGCAGGAAAGCCTGCAGCCCCCAGGTCTGTGGGGCTACGCAAGCGTTTCCCAAAGAGCTTTAGAACAAGGCATAGTTTTCCCTGATGGCTCCTTGGGCGGGGGACCCATCTCCAGCCATAGGCCTTTTATGTGCCTGTCCTGGCGCCCAGAGGGAAAGGGTGGTTTTGAGGCTGAAGGCAGCAGGAAAGCCCGCAGCCCGCAGGTCTGTGGGGCTACGCAAGCGGTTCCCAAAGAGCTTTAGAACAAGGCATAGTTTTCCCTGCTGGCTCTTTGGGCGTGGCACACATCTCCAGCCATATGGCCATTTTTGGGCCTGGCGCGGCACCAAGTGGGAAAGGGTGGTGTCGAGGCTGAAGCTAGCAGGAAAGCCTGCAGCCCCCAGGTCTGTGGGGCTACGCAAGCGGTTCCCAAAGAGCTTTAGAACAAGGCACAGTTTTCCCTCCTGGCTGTTTGGGCGGGGGATCCATCTCCATCCATATGGCCATTTTAGGGCCTGGCGCGGCACCAAGTGGGAAAGGGTGGTGTCGAGGCTGAAGGCAGCAGGAAAGCCTGCAGCCCCCAGGTCTGTGGGGCTACGCAAGCTTTTCCCAAAGAGCTTTAGAACAAGGCATAGTTTTCCCTGCTGGCTCTTTGGGCGGGGGACCCATCTCCAGCCGTATGGCCATTTTTGTGCATGGCGCGGCACCAAGTGGGAAAGGGTGGCTTTGAGGCTGAAGGCAGCAGCAAAGCCCGCAGCCCCCAGGTCTGTGGGGCTACGCAAGCGGTTCCCAAAGAGCTTTAGAACAAGGCATAGTTTTCCCTGCTGGCTCCTTGGGCGGGGGACCCATCTCCAGCCGCATGGCCATTTTTGTGCCTGGCGCGGTGCTAAGTGGGAAAGGGTGGTGTCGAGGCTGAAGGCAGCAGGAAAGCCCGCAGCCCCCAGGTCTCTGGGGCTACGCAAGCGGTTCCCAAAGAGCTTTAGAACAAGGCATAGTTTTCCCTGCTGGCTCCTTGGGCGGTGGACCCATCTCCAGCCATATGCCATTTTTGTGCCTGGCGCGGCGCCAAGTGGGAAAGGGTGGTTTTGAGGCTGAGGCAGCACGCAAGCCCACAGCCTCCAGCTCTGTGGGGCTACGCAAGCGGTTCCCAAAGAGGTTTAGAACAAGGCATAGTTTTCCCTGCTGGCTCCTTGGGCGGGAGACCCATCTCCAGCCGTATGGCCATTATTGTGCCTGGCGCGGTGCCCAGTGGGAAAGGGTGGTGTCGAGGCTGAAGGCAGCAGGAAAGCCTGCAGCCCCCAGGTCAGTGCGGCTACGCAAGCGGTTCCCAAAGAGCTTTAGAACAAGGCATAGTTTTCCCTGCTGGCTCCTTGGGCGGGGGACCCATCTCCAGCCGTATGGCCATTTTTGTGCATGGCGTGGCGCCAAGTGGGAAAGGGTGGTGTCGAGGCTGAAGGCAGCAGGAAGACACGCAGCTCCCACGTCTCTGGGGCTACGCAAGCGGTTCCCAAAGAGCTTTAGAACAAGGCATAGTTTTCCCTGCTGGCTCTTTGGGCATGGGACCCATCTCTAGCCATAGGCCATTTTTCTGCCTGGCGCGGCGCCAAGTGGGAAAGGGTGGTTTTGAGGCTGAAGGCAGCACGAAAGCCCGCAGCCCCCAGGTCTGTGGGGCTACGCAAGCGGTTCCCAAAGAGCTTTAGAACAAGGCATAGTTTTCCCTGGTGGCTCCTTGGGTGGGGGACCCATTGCCTGCCGTATGGCCATTTTTGTGCTTGGCGCGGGGCCAAGTGGGAAAGGCTGGTGTCGAGGCTGAAGGCAGCAGGAAAGCCTGCAGCCCCCAGGTCTGTGGGGCTAGGCAAGCGGTTCCCAAAGAGCTTTAGAACAAGGCATAGTTTTCCCTGCTGGCTCCTTGGGCGGGGGACCCATCTCCAACCGTATGGCCATTTTTGTGCATGGTGCGGCGGCAAGTGGGAAAGGGTGGTGTTGAGGCTGAAGGCAGCAGGAAAGCCCGCAGCCCACAGATCTATTGGGCTACGCAAGCGGTTCCCAAAGAGCCTTAGAACAAGGCATAGTTTTCCCTGCTGGCTCTTTGGGCGGGGGACCCATCTCCAGCCGTATGGCCATTTTTGTGCCTGGCGCGGTGCCCAGTGGGAAAGCGTGGTGTCGAGGCTGAAGGCAGCAGGAAAGCCTGCAGCCCCCAGGTCTGTGGGGCTACGCAAGCGTTTCCCAAAGAGCTTTAGAACAAGGCAAAGTTTTCCCTGCTGGCTCCTTGGGCGGGGGACCCATCTCCAGCCATAGGCCTTTTATGTGCCTGTCCTGGCGCCCAGAGGGAAAGGGTTGTTTTGAGGCTGAAGGCAGCAGGAAAGCCGGCAGCCCCCAGGTCTGTTGGACAATGCAAGCGGTTCCCAAAGAGCTTTAGAACAAGGCATAGTTTTCCCTGCTGGCTCCTTGGGCAGGGGACCCATTGCCTGCCGTATGGCCACTTTTGTGCTTGGCGCGGGGCGAAGTGGGAAAGGCTGGTGTCGAGGCTGAAGGCAGCAGGAAAGCCCGCAGCCACCAGGTCTGTGGGGCTACGCAAGCGTTTCCCAAAGACCTTTAGAACAAGGCATAGTTTTCCCTGCTGGCTCTTTGGGCGTGGCACACATCTCCAGCCATATGGCCATTTTTGGGCCTGGCGCGGCACCAAGAGGGAAAGGGTGGTGTCGAGGCTGAAGGCAGCAGGAAAGCCTGCAGCCCCCAGGTCTGTGGGGCTACGCACGCGGATCCCAAAGAGCTTTAGAACAAGGCATAGTTTTCCCTGATGGCTCCTTGGTCGGGGGACCCATTGCCTGCCGTACGGCCATTTTTGTGCCTGGCGTGGCACCAAGTGGGAAAGGGTGGTGTCGAGGCTGAAGCTAGCAGGTAAGCCTGCAGCCGCCAGGTCTGTGGGGCTACACAAGCGGTTCCCAAAGAGCTTTAGAACAAGGCATAGTTTTCCCTCCTGGCTGTTTGGGCGGGGGATCCATCTCCATCCATATGTCCATTTTTGTGCTTGGCGCGGCGCCAAGTGGGAAAGGCTGGTGTCGAGGCTGAAGGCAGCAGGAAAGCCCGCAGCCCCCAGGTCTGTGGGGCTACGCAAGCGGTTCCCAAAGAGCTTTAGAACAAGGCATAGTTTTCCCTGCTGGCTCCTTGGTCGGGGGACCCATTGCCTGCCGAATGGCCATTTTTGTGCATGGCGCGGCACCAAGTGGGAAAGGGTGGCTTTGAGGCTGAAGGCAGCAGCAAAGCCCGCAGCCCCCAGGTCTGTGGGGCTACGCAAGCGGTTCCCAAAGAGCTTTAGAACAAGGCATAGTTTTCCCTGCTGGCTCTTTGGGCGGGGGACCCATTGCCTGCCGTATGGCCATTTTTGTGCCTGGCGTGGCACCAAGTGGGAAAGGGTGGTGTCGAGGCTGAAGCTAGCAGGAAAGCCCGCAGCCCCCAGGTCTGTGGGGCTACGCAAGCGGTTCCCAAAGAGCTTTAGAACAAGGCATAATTTTTCCTGCTGTCTCTTAGGGTGTGGAACCCATCTCCAGCCATAGGCCTTTTTTGTGCCTGTCCTGGTGCCCAGAGGGAAAGTGTGGTTTTGAGGCTGAAGGCAGCAGGAAAGCCCGCAGCCCCCAGGTCTGTGGGGCTACACAAGCGGTTCTCAAAGAGCTTTAGAACAAGGCACAGTTTTCCTTGCTGGCTCTTTGGGCATTGGACCCATCTCCAGCCATAGGCCATTTTTGTGCCTGATGCGGCGCCAAGTGGGAAAGGGTGGCTTTGAGGCTGAAGGCAGCAGGAAAGCCTGCAGCTCCCAGGTCTGCGGGGCTAAGCAAGCGGTTCCCAAAGAGCTTTAGAACAAGGCATAGTTTTCCCTGCTGAGTCCTCGGGCGGGGGACCATCTCCAGCCATAGGCCATTTTTGCGCCTGGCGCGGCGCCAAGTGGGAAAGGGTGGTGTCGAGGCTGAAGGCAGCAGGAAAGCCCGCAGCCCCCAGGTCTGTGGGGCTACACAAGCGGTTCCCAAATAGCTTTAGAACAAGGCATAGTTTTCCCTGCTGGCTCTTTGGGCGGGTGACCCATCTCCAGCCATATGGCCATTTTTGTGCCTGGCGCACCGCCAAGTGGGAAAGGGTGTTGTCGAGCCTGAAGGCAGCAGGAAATCCTGCAGCCCCCAGGTCTGTGGGGCTACGCAACCGGTTCCCAAAGAGCTTTAGAACAAGGCACAGTTTTCCCTGCTGGCTCCTTGGGCATGGGACCCATCTCTAGCCATAGGCCATTTTTCTGCCTGGCGCGGCGCCAAGTGGGAAAGGGTGGTTTTGAGGCTGAAGGCAGCACGAAAGCCCGCAGCCCCCAGGTCTGTGGGGCTACGCAAGCGGTTCCCAAAGACCTTTAGAACAAGGCATAGTTTTCCCGGCTGGCTCCTTGGGCGGGGGACCCATTGCCTGCCGTATGGCCATTTTTGTGCTTGGCGCGGGGCCAAGTGGGAAAGGCTGGTGTCGAGGCTGAAGGCAGCAGGAAAGCCTGCAGCCC
Organism: Rissa tridactyla; assembly: GCF_028500815.1. NCBI lineage: Eukaryota > Metazoa > Chordata > Aves > Charadriiformes > Laridae > Rissa > Rissa tridactyla. The sequence goes on along the minus strand of NW_026529343.1, from coordinate 178,750 downwards.
CCAGGTCTGTGGGGCTACGCAAGCGGTTCCCAAAGAGCTTTAGAACAAGGCATAGTTTTCCCTGCTTGCTCCTTGGGCAGGGGAACCATCTCCAACCGTATGGCCATTTTTGTGCATGGTGCGGCGCCAAGTGGGAAAGGGTGGTTTTGAGGCTGAAGGCAGCAGGAAAGCCCGCAGCCCCCAGATCTATTGGGCTACGCAAGCGGTTCCCAAAGAGCCTTAGAACAAGGCATAGTTTTCCCTGCTGACTCCTTGGGCAGGCACCCATCTCCAGCCGTATGGCGATTTTTGTGTATGGCGCGGCGCCAAGTGGGAAAGGCTGGTGTCGAGGCTGAAGGCAGCAGGAAAGCCCGCAGCCACCAGGTCTGTGGGGCTACGCAAGCGGTTCCCAAAGACCTTTAGAACAAGGCACAGTTTTCCCTCCTGGCTGTTTGGGCGTGGCACACATCTCCAGCCATATGGCCATTTTTGGGCCTGGAGCGGCACCAAGTGGGAAAGGGTGGTGTCGAGGCTGAATGCAGCAGGAAAGCCTGCAGCCCCCAGGTCTGTGGGGCTACGCAAGCGTTTCCCAAACAGCTTTAGAACAAGGCATAGTTTTCCCTGCTGGCTCCTTGGTCGGGGGACCCATTGCCTGCCATATGGCCATTTTTGTGCCTGGCGTGGCACCAAGTGGGAAAGGGTGGCTTTGAGGCTGAAGGCAGCAGGAAAGCCTGCAGCCCCCAGGTCTGTGGGGCTACACAAGCGGTTCCCAAAGAGCTTTAGAACAAGGCACAGTTTTCCCTCCTGGCTGTTTGGGCGGGGGATCCATCTCCATCCATATGTCCATTTTTGTGCTTGGCGCGGCGCCAAGTGGGAAAGGCTGGTGTCGAGGCTGAGGCAGCAGGAAAGCCTGCAGCCCCCAGGTCTGTGGGGCTACGCAAGCGGTTCCCAAAGAGCTTTAGAACAAGGCATAGTTTTCCCTGCTGGCTCTTTGCACGTGGCACACATCTCCAGCCATATGGCCATTTTTGTGCCTGGCGCGGCGCCAAGTGGGAAAGGGTGTTGTCGAGGCTGAAGGCAGCAGGAAAGCCTGCAGCCCCCAGGTCTGTGGGGCTACGCACGCGGATCCCAAAGAGCTTTAGAACAAGGCATAGTTTTCCCTGATGGCTCCTTGGGCCGGGGACCCATTGCCTGCCGAATGGCCATTTTTGTGCCTGGCGTGGCACCAAGTGGGAAAGGGTTGTGTCGAGGCTGAAGCTAGCAGGAAAGCCTGCAGCCCCCAGGTCTGTGGGACAACGCAAGCGGTTCCCAAAGAGCTTTAGAACAAGGCATAGTTTTCCCTGCTGGCTGTTTGGGCGGGGGATCCATCTCCATCCATATGTCCATTTTTGTGTCTGTCCCGGCGCCCAGAGGGAAAGGGTGGTTTTGAGGCTGAAGGCAGCAGGAAAGCCTGCAGCCCCCAGGTCTGTGGGACAATTCAAGCGGTTCCCAAAGAGCTTTAGAACAAGGCATAGTTTTCCCTGCTGGCTCCTTGGGCGTGGGACCCATCTCCAGCCGTATGGCCATTTTTGTGCATGGCGCGGCACCAAGTGGGAAAGGGTGGCTTTGAGGCTGAAGGCAGCAGCAAAGCCCGCAGCCCCCAGGTCTCTGGGGCTACGCAAGCGGTTCCCAAAGAGCTTTAGAACAAGGCATAGTTTTCCCTGCTGGCTCCTTGGGCGGGAGACCCATCTCCAGCCGTATGGCCATTATTGTGCCTGGCGCGGTGCCCAGTGGGAAAGGGTGGTTTTGAGGCTGAAGGCAGCAGGAAAGCCTGCAGCCCCCAGGTCTGTGGGGCTAGGCAAGCGGTTCCCAAAGACCTTTAGAACAAGGCATAGTTTTCCCTGCTGGCTCTTTGGGCATGGGACCCATCTCCAACCGTATGGCCATTTTTCTGCCTGGCGTGGCGCCAAGTGGGAAAGGGTGGTTTTGAGGCTGAAGGCAGCACGAAAGCCCGCAGCCCCCAGGTCTGTGGGGCTACGCAAGCGGTTCCCAAAGACCTTTAGAACAAGGCATAGTTTTCCCTGCTGGCTCCTTGGGCGGGGGACCCATTGCCTGCCGTATGGCCATTTTTGTGCTTGGCGCGGGGCCAAGTGGGAAAGGGTGGTGTCGAGGCTGAAGGCAGCAGGAAAGCCTGCAGCCCCCAGGTCTGTGGGGCTACGCAAGCGGTTCCCAAAGAGCTTTAGAACAAGGCATAGTTTTCCCTGCTGGCTCCTTGGGCAGGGGACCCATCTCCAACCGTATGGCCATTTTTGTGCATGGTGCGGCGCCAAGTGGCAAAGGGTGGTTTTGAGGCTGAAGGCAGCAGGAAAGCCCGCAGCCCACAGATCTATTGGGCTACGCAAGCGGTTCCCAAAGAGCCTTAGAACAAGGAATAGTTTTCCCTGCTGACTCCTTGGGCAGGCACCCATGTCCAGCCGTATGGCGATTTTTGTGTATGGCGCGGCGCCAAGTGGGAAAGGGTGTTGTCGAGGCTGAAGGCAGCAGCAAAGCCCGCAGCCCCCAGGTCTGTGGGGCTACACAAGCGGTTCCCAAAGAGCTTTAGAACAAGGCATAGTTTTCCCTGCTGGCTCCTTGGGCGGGGGACCCATTGCCTGCCGTATGGCCATTTTTGTGCCTGGCGTGGCACCAAGAGGGAAAGGGTGGTGTCGAGGATGAAGCTAGCAGGAAAGCCTGCAGCCCCCAGGTCTGTGGGGCTACGCAAGCGGTTCCCAAAGAGCTTTAGAACAAGGCACAGTTTTCCCTGCTGGCTGTTTGGGCGGGGGATCCATCTCCATCCATATGTCCTTTTTTGTGCTTGGCGCGGCGCCAAGTGGGGAAGGCTGGTGTCGAGGCTGAAGGCAGCAGGAAAGCCCGCAGCCACCAGGTCTGTGGGGCTACGCAAGCGGTTCCCAAAGACCTTTAGAACAAGGCATAGTTTTCCCTGCTGGCTCTTTGGGCGTGGCAGACATCTCCAGCCATATGGCCATTTTTGGGCCTGGAGCGGCACCAAGTGGGAAAGGTGGTGTCGAGGCTGAAGGCAGCAGGAAAGCCTGCAGCCCCCAGGTCTGTGGGGCTACGCAAGCGGTTCCCAAAGAGCTTTAGAACAAGGCATAGTTTTCCCTGCTGGCTCCTTGGGCGGGGGACCCATCTCCAACCGTATGGCCATTTTTGTGCATGGTGCGGCGGTAAGTGGGAAAGGGTGGTGTTGAGGCTGAAGGCAGCAGGAAAGCCCGCAGCCCCCAGGTCTGTTGGGCTACGCAAGTGGTTCCCAAAGAGCTTTAGAACAAGGCATAGTTTTCCCTGCTGGCTCTTTGGGCGGGGGACCCATCTCCAGCCGTATGGCCATTATTGTGCCTGGCGCGGCGCCAAGTGGGAAAGGGTGGTTTTGAGGCTGAAGGCAGCAGGAAAGCCTGCAGCCCCCAGGTCTGTGGGGCTACGCAAGCGGTTCCCAAAGAGCTTTAGAACAAGGCACAGTTTTCCCTCCTGGCTGTTTGGGCGGGGGATCCATCTCCATCCATATGGCCATTTTAGGGCCTGGCGCGGCACCAAGTGGGAAAGGGTGGTGTCGAGGCTGAAGGCAGCAGGAAAGCCTGCAGCCCCCAGGTCTGTGGGGCTACGCAAGCGTTTCCCAAAGAGCTTTAGAACAAGGCATAGTTTTCCCTGCTGGCTCCTTGGTCGGGGGACCCATTGCCTGCCGTATGGCCATTTTGGTGCCTGGCGTGGCACCAAGTGGGAAAGGGTGGTGTCGAGGCTGAAGCTAGCAGGAAAGCCTGCAGCCGCCAGGTCTGTGGGGCTACACAAGCGGTTCCCAAAGAGCTTTAGAACAAGGCACAGTTTTCCCTGCTGGCTGTTTGGGCGGGGGATCCATCTCCATCCATATGTCCTTTTTTGTGCTTGGCGCGGCGCCAAGTGGGAAAGGCTGGTGTCGAGGCTGAAGGCAGCAGGAAAGCCCGCAGCCACCAGGTCTGTGGGGCTACGCAAGCGGTTCCCAAAGAGCTTTAGAACAAGGCATAGTTTTCCCTGCTGGCTCCTTGGGCGGGGGACCCATCTCCAACCGTATGGCCATTTTTGTGCATGGTGCGGCGGCAAGTGGGAAAGGGTGGTGTTGAGGCTGAAGGCAGCAGAAAAGCCCGCAGCCCCCAGGTCTGTTGGGCTACGCAAGTGGTTCCCAAAGAGCCTTAGAACAAGGCACAGTTTTCCCTGCTGGCTCTTTGGGCGGGGGACCAATCTCCAGTCGTATGGCCATTTTTGTGCATGGCGCGGTGCCCAGTTGGAAAGCGTGGTGTCGAGGCTGAAGGCAGCAGGAAAGCCTGCAGCCCCCAGGTCTGTGGGGCTACGCAAGCGTTTCCCAAAGAGCTTTAGAACAAGGCATAGTTTTCCCTGATGGCTCCTTGGGCGGGGGACCCATCTCCAGCCATAGGCCTTTTATGTGCCTGTCCTGGCGCCCAGAGGGAAAGGGTTGTTTTGAGGCTGAAGGCAGCAGGAAAGCCCGCAGCCCCCAGGTCTGTGGGGCTACGCAAGCGGTTCCCAAAGAGCTTTAGAACAAGGCATAGTTTTCCCTGCTGGCTCTTTGGGCGTGGCACACATCTCCAGCCATATGGCCATTTTTGGGCCTGGCGCGGCACCAAGTGGGAAAGGGTGGTGTCGAGGCTGAAGCTAGCAGGAAAGCCTGCAGCCCCCAGGTCTGTGGGGCTACGCAAGCGGTTCCCAAAGAGCTTTAGAACAAGGCACAGTTTTCCCTCCTGGCTGTTTGGGCGGGGGATCCATCTCCATCCATATGGCCATTTTAGGGCCTGGCGCGGCACCAAGTGGGAAAGGGTGGTGTCGAGGCTGAAGGCAGCAGGAAAGCCTGCAGCCCCCACGTCTCTGGGGCTACGCAAGCGGTTCCCAAAGAGCTTTAGAACAAGGCATAGTTTTCCCTGCTGGCTCTTTGGGCATGGGACCCATCTCTAGCCATAGGCCATTTTTCTGCCTGGCGCGGCGCCAAGTGGGAAAGGGTGGTTTTGAGGCTGAAGGCAGCACGAAAGCCCGCAGCCCCCAGGTCTGTGGGGCTACGCAAGCGTTTCCCAAAGAGCTTTAGAACAAGGCATAGTTTTCCCTGGTGGCTCCTTGGGTGGGGGACCCATTGCCTGCCGTATGGCCATTTTTGTGCTTGGCGCGGGGCCAAGTGGGAAAGGCTGGTGTCGAGGCTGAAGGCAGCAGGAAAGCCTGCAGCCCCCAGGTCTGTGGGGCTAGGCAAGCGGTTCCCAAAGAGCTTTAGAACAAGGCATAGTTTTCCCTGCTGGCTCCTTGGGCGGGGGACCCATCTCCAACCGTATGGCCATTTTTGTGCATGGTGCGGCGGCAAGTGGGAAAGGGTGGTGTTGAGGCTGAAGGCAGCAGGAAAGCCCGCAGCCCCCAGGTCTGTTGGGCTACGCAAGTGGTTCCCAAAGAGCCTTAGAACAAGGCATAGTTTTCCCTGCTGGCTCTTTGGGCGTGGGACCCATCTCCACCCATATGGCCATTTTGGTGCCTGGCGCGGTGCCCAGTGGGAAAGCGTGGTGTCGAGGCTGAAGGCAGCAGGAAAGCCTGCAGCCCCCAGGTCTGTGGGGCTACGCAAGCGTTTCCCAAAGAGCTTTAGAACAAGGCAGAGTTTTCCCTGCTGGCTCCTTGGGCGGGGGACCCATCTCCAGCCATAGGCCTTTTATGTGCCTGTCCTGGCGCCCAGAGGGAAAGGGTTGTTTTGAGGCTGAAGGCAGCAGGAAAGCCCGCAGCCCCCAGGTCTGTTGGACAATGCAAGCGGTTCCCAAAGAGCTTTAGAACAAGGCATAGTTTTCCCTGCTGGCTCCTTGGGCAGGGGACCCATTGCCTGCCGTATGGCCACTTTTGTGCTTGGCGCGGGGCCAAGTGGGAAAGGCTGGTGTCGAGGCTGAAGGCAGCAGGAAAGCCCGCAGCCACCAGGTCTGTGGGGCTACGCAAGCGTTTCCCAAAGACCTTTAGAACAAGGCATAGTTTTCCCTGCTGGCTCTTTGGGCGTGGCACACATCTCCAGCCATATGGCCATTTTTGGGCCTGGCGCGGCACCAAGAGGGAAAGGGTGGTGTCGAGGCTGAAGGCAGCAGGAAAGCCTGCAGCCCCCAGGTCTGTGGGGCTACGCACGCGGATCCCAAAGAGCTTTAGAACAAGGCATAGTTTTCCCTGATGGCTCCTTGGTCGGGGGACCCATTGCCTGCCGTATGGCCATTTTTGTGCCTGGCGTGGCACCAAGTGGGAAAGGGTGGTGTCGAGGCTGAAGCTAGCAGGTAAGCCTGCAGCCGCCAGGTCTGTGGGGCTACACAAGCGGTTCCCAAAGAGCTTTAGAACAAGGCATAGTTTTCCCTCCTGGCTGTTTGGGCGGGGGATCCATCTCCATCCATATGTCCATTTTTGTGCTTGGCGCGGCGCCAAGTGGGAAAGGCTGGTGTCGAGGCTGAAGGCAGCAGGAAAGCCCGCAGCCCCCAGGTCTGTGGGGCTACGCAAGCGGTTCCCAAAGAGCTTTAGAACAAGGCATAGTTTTCCCTGCTGGCTCCTTGGTCGGGGGACCCATTGCCTGCCGAATGGCCATTTTTGTGCATGGCGCGGCACCAAGTGGGAAAGGGTGGCTTTGAGGCTGAAGGCAGCAGCAAAGCCCGCAGCCCCCAGGTCTGTGGGGCTACGCAAGCGGTTCCCAAAGAGCTTTAGAACAAGGCATAGTTTTCCCTGCTGGCTCTTTGGGCGGGGGACCCATTGCCTGCCGTATGGCCATTTTTGTGCCTGGCGTGGCACCAAGTGGGAAAGGGTGGTGTCGAGGCTGAAGCTAGCAGGAAAGCCCGCAGCCCCCAGGTCTGTGGGGCTACGCAAGCGGTTCCCAAAGAGCTTTAGAACAAGGCATAATTTTTCCTGCTGTCTCTTAGGGTGTGGAACCCATCTCCAGCCATAGGCCTTTTTTGTGCCTGTCCTGGTGCCCAGAGGGAAAGTGTGGTTTTGAGGCTGAAGGCAGCAGGAAAGCCCGCAGCCCCCAGGTCTGTGGGGCTACACAAGCGGTTCTCAAAGAGCTTTAGAACAAGGCACAGTTTTCCTTGCTGGCTCTTTGGGCATTGGACCCATCTCCAGCCATAGGCCATTTTTGTGCCTGATGCGGCGCCAAGTGGGAAAGGGTGGCTTTGAGGCTGAAGGCAGCAGGAAAGCCTGCAGCTCCCAGGTCTGCGGGGCTAAGCAAGCGGTTCCCAATGAGCTTTAGAACAAGGCATAGTTTTCCCTGCTGGCTCCTCGGGCGGGGGACCATCTCCAGCCATAGGCCATTTTTGCGCCTGGCGCGGCGCCAAGTGGGAAAGGGTGTTGTCGAGGCTGAAGGCAGCAGGAAAGCCCGCAGCCCCCAGGTCTGTGGGGCTACACAAGCGGTTCCCAAATAGCTTTAGAACAAGGCATAGTTTTCCCTGCTGGCTCTTTGGGCGGGTGACCCATCTCCAGCCATATGGCCATTTTTGTGCCTGGCGCACCGCCAAGTGGGAAAGGGTGTTGTCGAGCCTGAAGGCAGCAGGAAATCCTGCAGCCCCCAGGTCTGTGGGGCTACGCAACCGGTTCCCAAAGAGCTTTAGAACAAGGCATAGTTTTCCCTGATGGGTCTTTGGGCGTGGGACCAATCTCTAGCCATAGGCCCTTTTTGTGCCTTGCCGGGCACCAAGTTGAAAAGGGTGGTTTTGAGGCTGAAGGCACCAGGAAAGCCCGCAGCCCCCAGGTCTGTGGGGCTACGCAAGCGGTTCCCAAAGACCTTTAGAACAAGGCAGAGTTTTCCCTGCTGGCTCTTTGGGCGTGGGACCCATCTCCACCCATATGGCCATTTTGGTGCCTGGCGCGGCGCCAAGTGGGAAAGGGTGGCTTTGAGGCTGAAGGCAGCAGGAAAGCCCGCAGCCCTCAGGTCTCTGGGGCTACGCAAGCGGTTCCCAAAGAGCTTTAGAACAAGGCATAGTTTTCCATGCTGGCTCTTTGGGCGTGGGACCAATCTCTAGCCATAGGACATTTTTGTGCCTGGTACGGCGCCAAGTGGGCAAGGGTGGTTTTGAGGCTGAAGGCAGCAGGAAAGCCCGCAGCCCCCAGGTCTGTGGGACAACGCAAGCGGTTCCCAAAGAGCTTTAGAACAAGGCATAGTTTTCCCTGCTGGCTCTTTGGGCGGGGCACCCATGTCTAGCCGTATGGCCATTTTGGTGCCTGGCGCGGCGCCAAGTGGGAAAGGGTGGTGTCGAGGCTGAAGGCAGCAGGACAGCCCGCAGACCCCAGGTCTGTGTGGCTACGCAAGCGGTTCCCATAGAGGTTTAGAACAAGGCATAGTTTTCCCTGCTGGCTCCTTGGGCGGGGGACCCATCTCTAGCCATAGGCCATTTTTGTGCCTGGCCCGGCACCAAGTGGAAAAGGGTGGTTTTGAGGCTGAAGGCAGCAGGACAGCCCGCAGCCCCCAGGTCTGTGCGACAACGCAAGCGATTCCCAAAGAGCTTCAGAAGAAGGCATAGTTTTCCCTGCTGGCTCTTTGGGCGGGGGACCCATCTCCAGCCATATGGCCATTTTTGTGCCTGGCGCGGCACCTAGTGGGAAAGGGTGTTGTCCAGGCTGAAGGCAGCAGGAAAACCCGCAGCCCCCAGGTCTGTGGGGGTACACAAGCGTTTCCCAAAGAGCTTTAGAAAAAGGCATAGTTTTCCCTGTTGGCTCTTTGGGCGTGGGACCCATCTCTAGCTGTATGTCCATTTTTATGCCTAGCGCGGCACGAAGTGGGAAAGGGTGTTGTTGAGGCTGAAGGGAGCAGGAAAGCCCGCAGCCCCCAGGTCTGTGGGGCTACGTAAGCGGTTCCCAAAGAGCTTTAGAACAAGGCATAGTTTTCCCTGCTGGCTCTTTGGGCGTGGGACCCATCTCCAGCCATAGGCCATTTTTGTGCCTGGCGCGGCGCCAAGTGGGAAAGGGTGGTGTCGAGGCTGAAGGCAGCAGGAAAGCCCGCAGCCCTCAGGTCTCTGGGGCTACGCAAGCGGTTCCCAAATAGCTTTAGAACAAGGCATAGTTTTCCCTGCTGGCTCTTTGGGCGGGAGACCCATCTCCAGCCATATGGCCATTTTGGTGCCTGGCGCGGCGCCAAGTGGGAAAGGGTGTTGTCGAGCCTGAAGGCAGCAGGAAATCCTGCAGCCCCCAGGTCTGTGGGGCTACGCAAGCGGTTCCCAAAGAGCTTTAGAACAAGGCATAGTTTTCCTTGCTGGCTCTTTGGGCATGGGACCCATCTCCAGCCATAGGCCATTTTTGTGCCTGGCGCGGCGCCAAGTGGGAAAGGGTGGCTTTGAGGCTGAAGGCAGCAGGAAAGCCTGCAGCTCCCAGGTCTGTGGGGCTAAGCAAGCGGTTCCCAAAGAGCTTTAGAACAAGGCATAGTTTTCCCTGCTGGCTCCTTGGGCGGGGGACCCATCTCCAGCCATAGGCCATTTTTGTGCCTGGCGCGGCGCCAAGTGGGAAAGGGTGGTGTCGAGGCTGAAGGCAGCAGGAAAGCCCGCAGCCCCCAGGTCTGTGGGGCTACGCAAGCGGTTCCCAAATAGCTTTAGAACAAGGCATAGTTTTCCCTGCTGGCTCTTTGGGCGGGAGACCCATCTCCAGCCATATGGCCATTTTTGTGCCTGGCGCGGCGCCAAGTGGGAAAGGGTGTTGTCGAGCCTGAAGGCAGCAGGAAATCCTGCAGGCCCCAGGTCTGTGGGGCTACGCAACCGGTTCCCAAAGAGCTTTAGAACAAGGCATAGTTTTCCCTGCTGGCTCTTTGGGCATGGGACCCATCTCCAGCTGTATGGCCATTTTTGTGCCTGGCGCGGCGCCAAGTGGGAAAGGGTGTTGTTGAGGCTGAAGGCAGCAGGAAAGCACGCAGCCCCCAGGTCTGTGGGGCTACGCAAGCGGTTCCCAAAGAGCTTTAGAACAAGGCATATTTTTCCCTGCTGGCTCTCTGGGCGTGGGACTCATCTCCAGCCATATGGCCATTTTGGTGCCTGGCGCGGCGCCAAGTGGGAAAGGGTGTTTTTGAGGCTGAAGGCAGCAGGAAAGCCCGCAGCCCCCAGGTCTGTGGGGCTACGCAAGCGGTTCCCAAAGACCTTTAGAACAAGGCCTAGTTTTCCTTGCTGGCTCTTTTGGCATGGGACCCATCTCCAGCCATAGGCCATTTTTGTGCCTGATGCGGCGCCAAGTGGGAAAGGGTGGTGTCGAGGCTGAAGGCAGCAGGAAAGCCCGCAGCCCCCAGGTCTGTGGGGCTACACAAGCGGTTCTCAAAGAGCTTTAGAACAAGGCATAGTTTTCCTTGCTGGCTCTTTGGGCATTGGACCCATCTCCAGCCATAGGCCATTTTTGTGCCTGATGCGGCGCCAAGTGGGAAAGGGTGGCTTTGAGGCTGAAGGCAGCAGGAAAGCCTGCAGCTCCCAGGTCTGTGGGGCTAAGCAAGCGGTTCCCAAAGAGCTTTAGAACAAGGCATAGTTTTCCCTGCTGGCTCCTTGGGCGGGGGACCATCTCCAGCCATAGGCCATTTTTGCGCCTGGCGCGGCGCCAAGTGGGAAAGGGTGGTGTCGAGGCTGAAGGCAGCAGGAAAGCCCGCAGCCCCCAGGTCTGTGGGGCTACACAAGCGGTTCCCAAATAGCTTTTGAACAAGGCATAGTTTTCCCTGCTGGCTCTTTGGGCGGGTGACCCATCTCCAGCCATATGGCCATTTTTGTGCCTGGCGCGGCGCCAAGTGGGAAAGGGTGTTGTCGAGCCTGAAGGCAGCAGGAAATCCTGCAGCCCCCAGGTCTGTGGGGCTACGCAACCGGTTCCCAAATAGCTTTAGAACAAGGCATAGTTTTCCCTGCTGGCTCTTTGGGCATGGGACCCATCTCCAGCTGTATGGCCATTTTTGTGCCTGGCGCGGCGCCAAGTGGGAAAGGGTGGTTTTGAGTGTAAAGGCAGCAGGAAAGCCCGCAGCCCCCAGGTCTGTGGGCTACGCAAGCGGTTCCCAAAGAGCTTTAGAACAAGGCATAGTTTTCCCTGCTGGCTCTTTGGGCGTGGGACCAATCTCTAGCCATAGGCCATTTTTGTGCCTGGTACGGCGCCAAGTGGGCAAGGGTGGTTTTGAGGCTGAAGGCAGCAGGAAAGCCCGCAGCCCCCAGGTCTGTGGGACAACGCAAGCGGTTCCCAAAGAGCTTTAGAACAAGGCATAGTTTTCCCTGCTGGCTCTTTGGGCGGGGCACCCATGTCTAGCCGTATGGCCATTTTGGTGCCTGGCGCGGCGCCAAGTGGGAAAGGGTGGTGTCGAGGCTGAAGGCAGCAGGAAAGCCCGCAGCCCCCAGGTCTGTGGGGCTACGCAAGCGGTTCCCAAATAGCCTTAGAACAAGGCATAGTTTTCCCTGATGGCTCCTTGGGCAGGGGACCCATCTCTAGCCATAGGCCCTTTTTGTGCCTGGCCCGGCACAAAGTGGGAAAGGGTGGTTTTGAGGCTGAAGGCAGCAGGAAAGCCCGCAGCCCCCAGGTCTGTGGGGCTACGCAAGCGGTTCCCAAAGAGCTTTAGAACAAGGCAGAGTTTTCCCTGCTGGCTCTTTGGGCGTGGGACCCATCTCCAGCCATATGGCCATTTTGGTGCCTGGCGCGGCGCCAGGTGGGAAAGGGTGTTGTCGAGGCTGAAGGCAGCAGGAAAGCCTGTAGCCCCCACGTCTGTGGGGCTACGCAAGCGGTTCCCAAAGAGCTTTAGAACAAGGCATAGTTTTCCTTGCTGGCTCTTTGGGCATGGGACCCATCTCCAGCCATAGGCCATTTTTGTGCCTGGCACGGCGCCAATTGGGAAAGGGTGGCTTTGAGGCTGAAGGCAGCAGGAAAGCCTGCAGCTCCCAGGTCTGTGGGGCTAAGCAAGCGGTTCCCAAATAGCTTTAGAACAAGGCATAGTTTTCCCTGCTGGCTCTTTGGGCGGGTGACCCATATCCAGCCATATGGCCATTTTTGTGCCTGGCGCGGCGCAAAGTGGGAAAGGGTGTTGTCGAGCCTGAAGGCAGCAGGAAATCCTGCAGCCCCCAGGTCAGTGCGGCTACGCAAGCGGTTCCCAAAGAGCTTTAGAACAAGGCATAGTTTTCCCTGCTGGCTCTTTGGGCATGGGACCCATCTCCAGCTGTATGGCCATTTTTGTGCCTGGCGCGGCGCCAAGTGTGAAAGGGTGGTTTTGAGTGAGAAGGCAGCAGGAAAGCCCGCAGCCCCCAGGTCTGTGGGGCTACGCAAGCGGTTCCCAAAGAGCTTTAGAACAAGGCATAGTTTTCCCTGCTGGCTCTTTGGGCGTGGGACCCATCTCCAGCCATATGGCCATTTTGGTGCCTGGCGCGGCGCCAAGTGGGAAAGGGTGTTTTTGAGGCTGAAGGCAGCAGGAAAGCCCGCAGCCCCCAGGTCTGTGGGGCTACGCAAGCGGTTCCCAAAGAGCTTTAGAACAAGGCCTAGTTTTCCTTGCTGGCTCTTTCGGCATGGGACCCATCTCCAGCCATAGGCCATTTTTGTGCCTGATGCGGCGCCAAGTGGGAAAGGGTGGTGTCGAGGCTGAAGGCAGCAGGAAAGCCCGCAGCCCCCAGGTCTGTGGGGCTACACAAGCGGTTCTCAAAGAGCTTTAGAACAAGGCATAGTTTTCCTTGCTGGCTCTTTGGGCATTGGACCCATCTCCAGCCATAGGCCATTTTTGTGCCTGATGCGGCGCCAAGTGGGAAAGGGTGGCTTTGAGGCTGAAGGCAGCAGGAAAGCCTGCAGCTCCCAGGTCTGTGGGGCTAAGCAAGCGGTTCCCAAAGAGCTTTAGAACAAGGCATAGTTTTCCCTGCTGGCTCCTTGGGCGGGGGACCATCTCCAGCCATAGGCCATTTTTGCGCCTGGCGCGGCGCCAAGTGGGAAAGGGTGGTGTCGAGGCTGAAGGCAGCAGGAAAGCCCGCAGCCCACAGGTCTGTGGGGCTACACAAGCGGTTCCCAAATAGCTTTAGAACAAGGCATAGTTTTCCCTGCTGGCTCTTTGGGCGGGTGACCCATCTCCAGCCATATGGCCATTTTTGTGCCTGGCGCGGCGCCAAGTGGGAAAGGGTGTTGTCGAGCCTGAAGGCAGCAGGAAATCCTGCAGCCCCCAGGTCTGTGGGGCTACGCAACCGGTTCCCAAAGAGCTTTAGAACAAGGCATAGTTTTCCCTGCTGGCTCTTTGGGCATGGGACCCATCTCCAGCTGTATGGCCATTTTTGTGCTTGGCGCGGCGCCAAGTGTGAAAGGGTGGTTTTGAGTGAGAAGGCAGCAGGAAAGCCCGCAGCCCCCAGGTCTGTGGGCTACGCAAGCGGTTCCCAAAGAGCTTTAGAACAAGGCATAGTTTTCCCTGATGGGTCTTTGGGCGTGGGACCCATCTCTAGCCATAGGCCCTTTTTGTGCCTTGCCGGGCACCAAGTTGAAAAGGGTGGTTTTGAGGCTGAAGGCACCAGGAAAGCCCGCAGCCCCCAGGTCTGTGGGGCTACGCAAGCGGTTCCCAAAGACCTTTAGAACAAGGCAGAGTTTTCCCTGCTGGCTCCTTGGGCGTGGGACCCATCTCCACCCATATGGCCATTTTGGTGCCTGGCGCGGCGCCAAGTGGGAAAGGGTGGCTTTGAGGCTGAAGGCAGCAGGAAAGCCCGCAGCCCTCAGGTCTCTGGGGCTACGCAAGCGGTTCCCAAAGAGCTTTAGAACAAGGCATAGTTTTCCCTGCTGGCTCTTTGGGCGTGGGACCAATCTCTAGCCATAGGACATTTTTGTGCCTGGTACGGCGCCAAGTGGGCAAGGGTGGTTTTGAGGCTGAAGGCAGCAGGAAAGCCCGCAGCCCCCAGGTCTGTGGGACAACGCAAGTGGTTCCCAAAGAGCTTTAGAACAAGGCATAGTTTTCCCTGCTGGCTCTTTGGGCGGGGCACCCATGTCTAGCCGTATGGCCATTTTGGTGCCTGGCGCGGCGCCAAGTGGGAAAGGGTGGTGTCGAGGCTGAAGGCAGCAGGAAAACCCGCAGCCCCCAGGTCTGTGGGGGTACACAAGCGTTTCCCAAAGAGCTTTAGAAAAAGGCATAGTTTTCCCTGTTGGCTCTTTGGGCGTGGGACCCATCTCTAGCTGTATGTCCATTTTTATGCCTAGCGCGGCACGAAGTGGGAAAGGGTGTTGTTGAGGCTGAAGGCAGCAGGAAAGCCCGCAGCCCCCAGGTCTTTCGGGCTACGCAAGTGGTTCTCAAAGAGCTTTAGAACAAGGCATAGTTTTCCTTGCTGGCTCTTTGGGCATGGGACCCATCTCCAGCCGTATGGCCATTTTGGTGCCTGGCGCGGCGCCAAGTGGGAAAGGGTGGCTTTGAGGCTGAAGGCAGCAGGAAAGCCCGCAGCCCCCCAGGTCTGTGGGGCTACGCAAGCGGTTCCCAAAGAGCTTTAGAAGAAGGCATAGTTTTCCCTGCTGGCTCTTTGGGCGGGGGACCCATCTCCAGCCGTATGGCCATTTTTGTGCCTGGCGCGGCACCTAATGGGAAAGGGTGTTGTTGAGGCTGAAGGGAGCAGGAAAGCCCGCAGCTCCCAGGTCTGTGGGGCTAAGCAAGCGGTTCCCAAAGAGCTTTAGAACAAGGCATAGTTTTCCCTGCTGGCTCCTTGGGCGGGGGACCCATCTCCAGCCATAGGCCATTTTTGTGCCTAGCGCGGCGCCAAGTGGGTAAGGGTGGTGTCGAGGCTGAAGGCAGCAGGAAAGCCCACAGCCCCCAGGTCTGTGGGGCTACGCAAGCGGTTCCCAAATAGCTTTAGAACAAGGCATAGTTTTCCCTGCTGGCTCTTTGGGCGGGTGACCCATCTCCAGCCATATGGCCATTTTTGTGCCTGGCGCGGCGCCAAGTGGGAAAGGGTGTTGTCGAGCCTGAAGGCAGCAGGAAATCCTGCAGGCCCCAGGTCTGTGGGGCTACGCAACCGGTTCCCAAAGAGCTTTAGAACAAGGCATAGTTTTCCCTGCTGGCTCTTTGGGCATGGGACCCATCTCCAGCTGTATGGCCATTTTTGTGCCTGGCGCGGCGCCAAGTGGGAAAGGGTGGTTTTGAGTGAGAAGGCAGCAGGAAAGCCCGCAGCCCCCAGGTCTGTGGGGCTACGCAAGCGGTTCCCAAAGAGGTTTAGAACAAGGCATAGTTTTCCCTGCTGGCTCCTTGGGCGGGAGACCCATCTCCAGCCATATGGCCATTTTGGTGCCTGGCGCGGCGCCAAGTGGGAAAGGGTGTTTTTGAGGCTGAAGGCAGCAGGAAAGCCCGCAGCCCCCAGGTCTGTGGGGCTACGCAAGCGGTTCCCAAAGACCTTTAGAACAAGGCCTAGTTTTCCTTGCTGGCTCTTTCGGCATGGGACCCATCTCCAGCCATAGGCCATTTTTGTGCCTGATGCGGCGCCAAGTGGGAAAGGGTGGTGTCGAGGCTGAAGGCAGCAGGAAAGCCCGCAGCCCCCAGGTCTGTGGGGCTACACAAGCGGTTCTCAAAGAGCTTTAGAACAAGGCATAGTTTTCCTTGCTGGCTCTTTGGGCATTGGACCCATCTCCAGCCATAGGCCATTTTTGTGCCTGATGCGGCGCCAAGTGGGAAAGGGTGGCTTTGAGGCTGAAGGCAGCAGGAAAGCCTGCAGCTCCCAGGTCTGTGGGGCTAAGCAAGCGGTTCCCAAAGAGCTTTAGAACAAGGCATAGTTTTCCCTGCTGGCTCCTTGGGCGGGGGACCATCTCCAGCCATAGGCCATTTTTGCGCCTGGCGCGGCGCCAAGTGGGAAAGGGTGGTGTCGAGGCTGAAGGCAGCAGGAAAGCCCGCAGCCCCCAGGTCTGTGGGGCTACACAAGCGGTTCCCAAATAGCTTTAGAACAAGGCATAGTTTTCCCTGCTGGCTCTTTGGGCGGGTGACCCATCTCCAGCCATATGGCCATTTTTGTGCCTGGCGCGGCGCCAAGTGGGAAAGGGTGGTGTCGAGGCTGAAGGCAGCAGGAAAGCCCGCAGCCCCCAGGTCTGTGGGGCTACGCAAGCGGTTCCCAAATAGACTTAGAACAAGGCATAGTTTTCCCTGATGGCTCCTTGGGCAGGGGACCCATCTCTAGCCATAGGCCCTTTTTGTGCCTGGCCCAGCACCAAGTGGGAAAGGGTGGTTTTGATTGAGAAGGCAGCAGGAAAGCCTGCAGCCCCCAGGTCTGTGGGGCTACGCAAGCGGTTCCCAAAGAGCTTTAGAACAAGGCAGAGTTTTCCCTGCTGGCTCTTTGGGCGGGGGACCCATTGCCTGCCGTATGGCCATTTTGGTGCCTGGCGCGGCGCCAAGTGGGAAAGGGTGTTGTCGAGTCTGAAGGCAGCAGGAAAGCCTGCAGCTCCCAGGTCTGTGGGGCTACGCAAGCGGTTCCCAAAGAGCTTTAGAACAAGGCATAGTTTTCCTTGCTGGCTCTTTGGGCATGGGACCCATCTCCAGCCATAGGCCATTTTTGTGCCTGGCACGGCGCCAATTGGGAAAGGGTGGCTTTGAGGCTGAAGGCAGCAGGAAAGCCTGCAGCTCCCAGGTCTGTGGGGCTAAGCAAGCGGTTCCCAAAGAGCTTTAGAACAAGGCATAGTTTTCCCTGCTGGCTCCTTGGGCGGGGGACCCATCTCCAGCCATAGGCCATTTTTGTGCCTGGCGCGGCGCCAAGTGGGAAAGGGTGGTGTCGAGGCTGAAGGCAGCAGGAAAGCCCGCAGCCCCCAGGTCTGTGGGGCTACGCAAGCGGTTCCCAAATAGCTTTAGAACAAGGCATAATTTTCCCTGCTGGCTCTTTGGGCGGGTGACCCATCTCCAGCCATATGGCCATTTTTGTGCCTGGCGCGGCGCCAAGTGGGAAAGGGTGTTGTCGAGCCTGAAGGCAGCAGGAAATCCTGCAGCCCCCAGGTCAGTGCGGCTACGCAAGCGGTTCCCAAAGAGCTTTAGAACAAGGCATAGTTTTCCCTGCTGGCTCTTTGGGCATGGGACCCATCTCCAGCTGTATGGCCATTTTTGTGCCTGGCGCGGCGCCAAGTGTGAAAGGGTGGTTTTGAGTGAGAAGGCAGCAGGAAAGCCCGCAGCCCCCAGGTCTGTGGGGCTACGCAAGCGGTTCCCAAAGAGCTTTAGAACAAGGCATAGTTTTCCCTGCTGGCTCCTTGGGCGGGGGACCCATCTCCAGCCATAGGCCATTTTGGTGCCTGGCGCGGCGCCAAGTGGGAAAGGGTGTTTTTGAGGCTGAAGGCAGCAGGAAAGCCCGCAGCCCCCAGGTCTGTGGGGCTACGCAAGCGGTTCCCAAAGACCTTTAGAACAAGGCAGAGTTTTCCCTGCTGGCTCTTTGGGCGTGGGACCCATCTCCAGCCATAGGCCATTTTGGTGCCTGGCGCGGCGCCAAGTGGGAAAGGGTGGCTTTGAGGCTGAAGGCAGCAGGAAAGCCCGCAGCCCCCAGGTCTGTGGGGCTACGTAAGCGGTTCCCAAAGAGCTTTAGAACAAGGCATATTTTTCCCTGCTGGCTCTTTGGGCGGGGGACCCATCTCCAGCCATAGGCCATTTTTGTGCCTGGCGCGGCGCCAAGTGGGAAAGGGTGGTGTCGAGGCTGAAGGCAGCAGGAAAGCCCACAGCCCCCAGGTCTGCGGGGCTACGCAAGCGGTTCCCAAATAGCTTTAGAACAAGGCATAGTTTTCCCTGCTGGCTCTTTGGGCGGGTGACCCATCTCCAGCCATATGGCCATTTTGGTGCCTGGCGCGGCGCCAAGTGGGAAAGGGTGTTGTCGAGCCTGAAGGCAGCAGGAAATCCTGCAGCCCCCAGGTCTGTGGGGCTACGCAAGCGGTTCCCAAAGAGCTTTAGAACAAGGCATAGTTTTCCTTGCTGGCTCTTTGGGCATGGGACCCATCTCCAGCCATAGGCCATTTTTGTGCCTGGCGCGGCGCCAAGTGGGAAAGGGTGGCTTTGAGGCTGAAGGCAGCAGGAAAGCCTGCAGCTCCCAGGTCTGTGGGGCTAAGCAAGCGGTTCCCAAAGAGCTTTAGAACAAGGCATAGTTTTCCCTGCTGGCTCCTTGGGCGGGGGACCCATCTCCAGCCATAGGCCATTTTTGTGCCTGGCGCGGCGCCAAGTGGGAAAGGGTGGTGTCGAGGCTGAAGGCAGCAGGAAAGCCCGCAGCCCCCAGGTCTGTGGGGCTACGCAAGCGGTTCCCAAATAGCTTTAGAACAAGGCATAGTTTTCCCTGCTGGCTCTTTGGGCGGGGGACCCATCTCCAGCCATATGGCCATTTTTGTGCATGGTGCGGCGCCAAGTGTGAAAGGGTGGTTTTGAGTGAGAAGGCAGCAGGAAAGCCCGCAGCCCCCAGGTCTGTGGGGCTACGCAAGCGGTTCCCAAAGAGCTTTAGAACAGGGCATAGTTTTCCCTGCTGGCTCTTTGGGCGTGGGACCCATCTCCAGCCATATGGCCATTTTGATGCCTGGCGCGGCGCCAAGTGGGAAAGGGTGTTTTTGAGGCTGAAGGCAGCAGCAAAGCCCGCAGCCCCCAGGTCTGTGGGGCTACGCAAGCGGTTCCCAAAGACCTTTAGAACAAGGCCTAGTTTTCCTTGCTGGCTCTTTGGGCATGGGACCCATCTCCAGCCATAGGCCATTTTTGTGCCTGATGCGGCGCCAAGTGGGAAAGGGTGTTGTCGAGGCTGAAGGCAGCAGGAAAGCCTGCAGCCCCCAGGTCTGTGGGGCTACGCACGCGGATCCCAAAGAGCTTTAGAACAAGGCATAGTTTTCCCTGATGGCTCCTTGGGCCGGGGACCCATTGCCTGCCGAATGGCCATTTTTGTGCCTGGCGTGGCACCAAGTGGGAAAGGGTTGTGTCGAGGCTGAAGCTAGCAGGAAAGCCTGCAGCCCCCAGGTCTGTGGGACAACGCAAGCGGTTCCCAAAGAGCTTTAGAACAAGGCATAGTTTTCCCTGCTGGCTGTTTGGGCGGGGGATCCATCTCCATCCATATGTCCATTTTTGTGTCTGTCCCGGCGCCCAGAGGGAAAGGGTGGTTTTGAGGCTGAAGGCAGCAGGAAAGCCTGCAGCCCCCAGGTCTGTGGGACAATTCAAGCGGTTCCCAAAGAGCTTTAGAACAAGGCATAGTTTTCCCTGCTGGCTCCTTGGGCGGGGGACCCATCTCCAGCCATATGGCCATTTTTGTGCATGGCGCGGCACCAAGTGGGAAAGGGTGGCTTTGAGGCTGAAGGCAGCAGCAAAGCCCGCAGCCCCCAGGTCTCTGGGGCTACGCAAGCGGTTCCCAAAGAGCTTTAGAACAAGGCATAGTTTTCCCTGCTGGCTCCTTGGGCGGGAGACCCATCTCCAGCCGTATGGCCATTATTGTGCCTGGCGCGGTGCCCAGTGGGAAAGGGTGGTTTTGAGGCTGAAGGCAGCAGGAAAGCCTGCAGCCCCCAGGTCTGTGGGGCTAGGCAAGCGGTTCCCAAAGACCTTTAGAACAAGGCATAGTTTTCCCTGCTGGCTCTTTGGGCATGGGACCCATCTCCAACCGTATGGCCATTTTTCTGCCTGGCGTGGCGCCAAGTGGGAAAGGGTGGTTTTGAGGCTGAAGGCAGCACGAAAGCCCGCAGCCCCCAGGTCTGTGGGGCTACGCAAGCGGTTCCCAAAGACCTTTAGAACAAGGCATAGTTTTCCCTGCTGGCTCCTTGGGCGGGGGACCCATTGCCTGCCGTATGGCCATTTTTGTGCTTGGCGCGGGGCCAAGTGGGAAAGGGTGGTGTCGAGGCTGAAGGCAGCAGGAAAGCCTGCAGCCCCCAGGTCTGTGGGGCTACGCAAGCGGTTCCCAAAGAGCTTTAGAACAAGGCATAGTTTTCCCTGCTGGCTCCTTGGGCAGGGGACCCATCTCCAACCGTATGGCCATTTTTGTGCATGGTGCGGCGCCAAGTGGCAAAGGGTGGTTTTGAGGCTGAAGGCAGCAGGAAAGCCCGCAGCCCACAGATCTATTGGGCTACGCAAGCGGTTCCCAAAGAGCCTTAGAACAAGGAATAGTTTTCCCTGCTGACTCCTTGGGCAGGCACCCATGTCCAGCCGTATGGCGATTTTTGTGTATGGCGCGGCGCCAAGTGGGAAAGGGTGTTGTCGAGGCTGAAGGCAGCAGCAAAGCCCGCAGCCCCCAGGTCTGTGGGGCTACACAAGCGGTTCCCAAAGAGCTTTAGAACAAGGCATAGTTTTCCCTGCTGGCTCCTTGGGCGGGGGACCCATTGCCTGCCGTATGGCCATTTTTGTGCCTGGCGTGGCACCAAGAGGGAAAGGGTGGTGTCGAGGATGAAGCTAGCAGGAAAGCCTGCAGCCCCCAGGTCTGTGGGGCTACGCAAGCGGTTCCCAAAGAGCTTTAGAACAAGGCACAGTTTTCCCTGCTGGCTGTTTGGGCGGGGGATCCATCTCCATCCATATGTCCTTTTTTGTGCTTGGCGCGGCGCCAAGTGGGGAAGGCTGGTGTCGAGGCTGAAGGCAGCAGGAAAGCCCGCAGCCACCAGGTCTGTGGGGCTACGCAAGCGGTTCCCAAAGACCTTTAGAACAAGGCAGAGTTTTCCCTGCTGGCTCTTTGGGCGTGGCAGACATCTCCAGCCATATGGCCATTTTTGGGCCTGGAGCGGCACCAAGTGGGAAAGGTGGTGTCGAGGCTGAAGGCAGCAGGAAAGCCTGCAGCCCCCAGGTCTGTGGGGCTACGCAAGCGGTTCCCAAAGAGCTTTAGAACAAGGCATAGTTTTCCCTGCTGGCTCCTTGGGCGGGGGACCCATCTCCAACCGTATGGCCATTTTTGTGCATGGTGCGGCGGTAAGTGGGAAAGGGTGGTGTTGAGGCTGAAGGCAGCAGGAAAGCCCGCAGCCCCCAGGTCTGTTGGGCTACGCAAGTGGTTCCCAAAGAGCTTTAGAACAAGGCATAGTTTTCCCTGCTGGCTCTTTGGGCGGGGGACCCATCTCCAGCCGTATGGCCATTATTGTGCCTGGCGCGGTGCCCAGTGGGAAAGGGTGGTTTTGAGGCTGAAGGCAGCAGGAAAGCCTGCAGCCCCCAGGTCTGTGGGGCTACGCAAGCGGTTCCCAAAGAGCTTTAGAACAAGGCACAGTTTTCCCTCCTGGCTGTTTGGGCGGGGGATCCATCTCCATCCATATGGCCATTTTAGGGCCTGGCGCGGCACCAAGTGGGAAAGGGTGGTGTCGAGGCTGAAGGCAGCAGGAAAGCCTGCAGCCCCCAGGTCTGTGGGGCTACGCAAGCGTTTCCCAAAGAGCTTTAGAACAAGGCATAGTTTTCCCTGCTGGCTCCTTGGTCGGGGGACCCATTGCCTGCCGTATGGCCATTTTGGTGCCTGGCGTGGCACCAAGTGGGAAAGGGTGGTGTCGAGGCTGAAGCTAGCAGGAAAGCCTGCAGCCGCCAGGTCTGTGGGGCTACACAAGCGGTTCCCAAAGAGCTTTAGAACAAGGCACAGTTTTCCCTGCTGGCTGTTTGGGCGGGGGATCCATCTCCATCCATATGTCCTTTTTTGTGCTTGGCGCGGCGCCAAGTGGGAAAGGCTGGTGTCGAGGCTGAAGGCAGCAGGAAAGCCCGCAGCCACCAGGTCTGTGGGGCTACGCAAGCGGTTCCCAAAGAGCTTTAGAACAAGGCATAGTTTTCCCTGCTGGCTCCTTGGGCGGGGGACCCATCTCCAACCGTATGGCCATTTTTGTGCATGGTGCGGCGGCAAGTGGGAAAGGGTGGTGTTGAGGCTGAAGGCAGCAGAAAAGCCCGCAGCCCCCAGGTCTGTTGGGCTACGCAAGTGGTTCCCAAAGAGCCTTAGAACAAGGCACAGTTTTCCCTGCTGGCTCTTTGGGCGGGGGACCAATCTCCAGTCGTATGGCCATTTTTGTGCATGGCGCGGTGCCCAGTTGGAAAGCGTGGTGTCGAGGCTGAAGGCAGCAGGAAAGCCTGCAGCCCCCAGGTCTGTGGGGCTACGCAAGCGTTTCCCAAAGAGCTTTAGAACAAGGCATAGTTTTCCCTGATGGCTCCTTGGGCGGGGGACCCATCTCCAGCCATAGGCCTTTTATGTGCCTGTCCTGGCGCCCAGAGGGAAAGGGTTGTTTTGAGGCTGAAGGCAGCAGGAAAGCCCGCAGCCCCCAGGTCTGTGGGGCTACGCAAGCGGTTCCCAAAGAGCTTTAGAACAAGGCATAGTTTTCCCTGCTGGCTCTTTGGGCGTGGCACACATCTCCAGCCATATGGCCATTTTTGGGCCTGGCGCGGCACCAAGTGGGAAAGGGTGGTGTCGAGGCTGAAGCTAGCAGGAAAGCCTGCAGCCCCCAGGTCTGTGGGGCTACGCAAGCGGTTCCCAAAGAGCTTTAGAACAAGGCACAGTTTTCCCTCCTGGCTGTTTGGGCGGGGGATCCATCTCCATCCATATGGCCATTTTAGGGCCTGGCGCGGCACCAAGTGGGAAAGGGTGGTGTCGAGGCTGAAGGCAGCAGGAAAGCCTGCAGCCCCCAGGTCTGTGGGGCTACGCAAGCTTTTCCCAAAGAGCTTTAGAACAAGGCATAGTTTTCCCTGCTGGCTCTTTGGGCGGGGGACCCATCTCCAGCCGTATGGCCATTTTTGTGCATGGCGCGGCACCAAGTGGGAAAGGGTGGCTTTGAGGCTGAAGGCAGCAGCAAAGCCCGCAGCCCCCAGGTCTGTGGGGCTACGCAAGCGGTTCCCAAATAGCTTTAGAACAAGGCATAATTTTCCCTGCTGGCTCTTTGGGCGGGTGACCCATCTCCAGCCATATGGCCATTTTTGTGCCTGGCGCGGCGCCAAGTGGGAAAGGGTGTTGTCGAGCCTGAAGGCAGCAGGAAATCCTGCAGCCCCCAGGTCAGTGCGGCTACGCAAGCGGTTCCCAAAGAGCTTTAGAACAAGGCATAGTTTTCCCTGCTGGCTCTTTGGGCATGGGACCCATCTCCAGCTGTATGGCCATTTTTGTGCCTGGCGCGGCGCCAAGTGTGAAAGGGTGGTTTTGAGTGAGAAGGCAGCAGGAAAGCCCGCAGCCCCCAGGTCTGTGGGGCTACGCAAGCGGTTCCCAAAGAGCTTTAGAACAAGGCATAGTTTTCCCTGCTGGCTCCTTGGGCGGGGGACCCATCTCCAGCCATAGGCCATTTTGGTGCCTGGCGCGGCGCCAAGTGGGAAAGGGTGTTTTTGAGGCTGAAGGCAGCAGGAAAGCCCGCAGCCCCCAGGTCTGTGGGGCTACGCAAGCGGTTCCCAAAGACCTTTAGAACAAGGCAGAGTTTTCCCTGCTGGCTCTTTGGGCGTGGGACCCATCTCCAGCCATAGGCCATTTTGGTGCCTGGCGCGGCGCCAAGTGGGAAAGGGTGGCTTTGAGGCTGAAGGCAGCAGGAAAGCCCGCAGCCCCCAGGTCTGTGGGGCTACGTAAGCGGTTCCCAAAGAGCTTTAGAACAAGGCATATTTTTCCCTGCTGGCTCTTTGGGCGGGGGACCCATCTCCAGCCATAGGCCATTTTTGTGCCTGGCGCGGCGCCAAGTGGGAAAGGGTGGTGTCGAGGCTGAAGGCAGCAGGAAAGCCCACAGCCCCCAGGTCTGCGGGGCTACGCAAGCGGTTCCCAAATAGCTTTAGAACAAGGCATAGTTTTCCCTGCTGGCTCTTTGGGCGGGTGACCCATCTCCAGCCATATGGCCATTTTGGTGCCTGGCGCGGCGCCAAGTGGGAAAGGGTGTTGTCGAGCCTGAAGGCAGCAGGAAATCCTGCAGCCCCCAGGTCTGTGGGGCTACGCAAGCGGTTCCCAAAGAGCTTTAGAACAAGGCATAGTTTTCCCTGCTGGCTCTTTGGGCATGGGACCCATCTCCAGCTGTATGGCCATTTTTGTGCCTGGCGCGGCGCCAAGTGTGAAAGGGTGGTTTTGAGTGAGAAGGCAGCAGGAAAGCCCGCAGCCCCCAGGTCTGTGGGGCTACGCAAGCGGTTCCCAAAGAGCTTTAGAACAAGGCATAGTTTTCCCTGCTGGCTCCTTGGGCGGGGGACCCATCTCCAGCCATAGGCCATTTTGGTGCCTGGCGCGGCGCCAAGTGGGAAAGGGTGTTTTTGAGGCTGAAGGCAGCAGGAAAGCCCGCAGCCCCCAGGTCTGTGGGGCTACGCAAGCGGTTCCCAAAGA
Organism: Rissa tridactyla; assembly: GCF_028500815.1. NCBI lineage: Eukaryota > Metazoa > Chordata > Aves > Charadriiformes > Laridae > Rissa > Rissa tridactyla. The sequence goes on along the minus strand of NW_026529343.1, from coordinate 154,646 downwards.
CCTTTAGAACAAGGCAGAGTTTTCCCTGCTGGCTCTTTGGGCGTGGGACCCATCTCCAGCCATAGGCCATTTTGGTGCCTGGCGCGGCGCCAAGTGGGAAAGGGTGGCTTTGAGGCTGAAGGCAGCAGGAAAGCCCGCAGCCCCCAGGTCTGTGGGGCTACGTAAGCGGTTCCCAAAGAGCTTTAGAACAAGGCATATTTTTCCCTGCTGGCTCTTTGGGCGGGGGACCCATCTCCAGCCATAGGCCATTTTTGTGCCTGGCGCGGCGCCAAGTGGGAAAGGGTGGTGTCGAGGCTGAAGGCAGCAGGAAAGCCCACAGCCCCCAGGTCTGCGGGGCTACGCAAGCGGTTCCCAAATAGCTTTAGAACAAGGCATAGTTTTCCCTGCTGGCTCTTTGGGCGGGTGACCCATCTCCAGCCATATGGCCATTTTGGTGCCTGGCGCGGCGCCAAGTGGGAAAGGGTGTTGTCGAGCCTGAAGGCAGCAGGAAATCCTGCAGCCCCCAGGTCTGTGGGGCTACGCAAGCGGTTCCCAAAGAGCTTTAGAACAAGGCATAGTTTTCCTTGCTGGCTCTTTGGGCATGGGACCCATCTCCAGCCATAGGCCATTTTTGTGCCTGGCGCGGCGCCAAGTGGGAAAGGGTGGCTTTGAGGCTGAAGGCAGCAGGAAAGCCTGCAGCTCCCAGGTCTGTGGGGCTAAGCAAGCGGTTCCCAAAGAGCTTTAGAACAAGGCATAGTTTTCCCTGCTGGCTCCTTGGGCGGGGGACCCATCTCCAGCCATAGGCCATTTTTGTGCCTGGCGCGGCGCCAAGTGGGAAAGGGTGGTGTCGAGGCTGAAGGCAGCAGGAAAGCCCGCAGCCCCCAGGTCTGTGGGGCTACGCAAGCGGTTCCCAAATAGCTTTAGAACAAGGCATAGTTTTCCCTGCTGGCTCTTTGGGCGGGGGACCCATCTCCAGCCATATGGCCATTTTTGTGCATGGTGCGGCGCCAAGTGTGAAAGGGTGGTTTTGAGTGAGAAGGCAGCAGGAAAGCCCGCAGCCCCCAGGTCTGTGGGGCTACGCAAGCGGTTCCCAAAGAGCTTTAGAACAGGGCATAGTTTTCCCTGCTGGCTCTTTGGGCGTGGGACCCATCTCCAGCCATATGGCCATTTTGATGCCTGGCGCGGCGCCAAGTGGGAAAGGGTGTTTTTGAGGCTGAAGGCAGCAGCAAAGCCCGCAGCCCCCAGGTCTGTGGGGCTACGCAAGCGGTTCCCAAAGACCTTTAGAACAAGGCCTAGTTTTCCTTGCTGGCTCTTTGGGCATGGGACCCATCTCCAGCCATAGGCCATTTTTGTGCCTGATGCGGCGCCAAGTGGGAAAGGGTGTTGTCGAGGCTGAAGGCAGCAGGAAAGCCTGCAGCCCCCAGGTCTGTGGGGCTACGCACGCGGATCCCAAAGAGCTTTAGAACAAGGCATAGTTTTCCCTGATGGCTCCTTGGGCCGGGGACCCATTGCCTGCCGAATGGCCATTTTTGTGCCTGGCGTGGCACCAAGTGGGAAAGGGTTGTGTCGAGGCTGAAGCTAGCAGGAAAGCCTGCAGCCCCCAGGTCTGTGGGACAACGCAAGCGGTTCCCAAAGAGCTTTAGAACAAGGCATAGTTTTCCCTGCTGGCTGTTTGGGCGGGGGATCCATCTCCATCCATATGTCCATTTTTGTGTCTGTCCCGGCGCCCAGAGGGAAAGGGTGGTTTTGAGGCTGAAGGCAGCAGGAAAGCCTGCAGCCCCCAGGTCTGTGGGACAATTCAAGCGGTTCCCAAAGAGCTTTAGAACAAGGCATAGTTTTCCCTGCTGGCTCCTTGGGCGGGGGACCCATCTCCAGCCATATGGCCATTTTTGTGCATGGCGCGGCACCAAGTGGGAAAGGGTGGCTTTGAGGCTGAAGGCAGCAGCAAAGCCCGCAGCCCCCAGGTCTCTGGGGCTACGCAAGCGGTTCCCAAAGAGCTTTAGAACAAGGCATAGTTTTCCCTGCTGGCTCCTTGGGCGGGAGACCCATCTCCAGCCGTATGGCCATTATTGTGCCTGGCGCGGTGCCCAGTGGGAAAGGGTGGTTTTGAGGCTGAAGGCAGCAGGAAAGCCTGCAGCCCCCAGGTCTGTGGGGCTAGGCAAGCGGTTCCCAAAGACCTTTAGAACAAGGCATAGTTTTCCCTGCTGGCTCTTTGGGCATGGGACCCATCTCCAACCGTATGGCCATTTTTCTGCCTGGCGTGGCGCCAAGTGGGAAAGGGTGGTTTTGAGGCTGAAGGCAGCACGAAAGCCCGCAGCCCCCAGGTCTGTGGGGCTACGCAAGCGGTTCCCAAAGACCTTTAGAACAAGGCATAGTTTTCCCTGCTGGCTCCTTGGGCGGGGGACCCATTGCCTGCCGTATGGCCATTTTTGTGCTTGGCGCGGGGCCAAGTGGGAAAGGGTGGTGTCGAGGCTGAAGGCAGCAGGAAAGCCTGCAGCCCCCAGGTCTGTGGGGCTACGCAAGCGGTTCCCAAAGAGCTTTAGAACAAGGCATAGTTTTCCCTGCTGGCTCCTTGGGCAGGGGACCCATCTCCAACCGTATGGCCATTTTTGTGCATGGTGCGGCGCCAAGTGGCAAAGGGTGGTTTTGAGGCTGAAGGCAGCAGGAAAGCCCGCAGCCCACAGATCTATTGGGCTACGCAAGCGGTTCCCAAAGAGCCTTAGAACAAGGAATAGTTTTCCCTGCTGACTCCTTGGGCAGGCACCCATGTCCAGCCGTATGGCGATTTTTGTGTATGGCGCGGCGCCAAGTGGGAAAGGGTGTTGTCGAGGCTGAAGGCAGCAGCAAAGCCCGCAGCCCCCAGGTCTGTGGGGCTACACAAGCGGTTCCCAAAGAGCTTTAGAACAAGGCATAGTTTTCCCTGCTGGCTCCTTGGGCGGGGGACCCATTGCCTGCCGTATGGCCATTTTTGTGCCTGGCGTGGCACCAAGAGGGAAAGGGTGGTGTCGAGGATGAAGCTAGCAGGAAAGCCTGCAGCCCCCAGGTCTGTGGGGCTACGCAAGCGGTTCCCAAAGAGCTTTAGAACAAGGCACAGTTTTCCCTGCTGGCTGTTTGGGCGGGGGATCCATCTCCATCCATATGTCCTTTTTTGTGCTTGGCGCGGCGCCAAGTGGGGAAGGCTGGTGTCGAGGCTGAAGGCAGCAGGAAAGCCCGCAGCCACCAGGTCTGTGGGGCTACGCAAGCGGTTCCCAAAGACCTTTAGAACAAGGCATAGTTTTCCCTGCTGGCTCTTTGGGCGTGGCAGACATCTCCAGCCATATGGCCATTTTTGGGCCTGGAGCGGCACCAAGTGGGAAAGGTGGTGTCGAGGCTGAAGGCAGCAGGAAAGCCTGCAGCCCCCAGGTCTGTGGGGCTACGCAAGCGGTTCCCAAAGAGCTTTAGAACAAGGCATAGTTTTCCCTGCTGGCTCCTTGGGCGGGGGACCCATCTCCAACCGTATGGCCATTTTTGTGCATGGTGCGGCGGTAAGTGGGAAAGGGTGGTGTTGAGGCTGAAGGCAGCAGGAAAGCCCGCAGCCCCCAGGTCTGTTGGGCTACGCAAGTGGTTCCCAAAGAGCTTTAGAACAAGGCATAGTTTTCCCTGCTGGCTCTTTGGGCGGGGGACCCATCTCCAGCCGTATGGCCATTATTGTGCCTGGCGCGGTGCCCAGTGGGAAAGGGTGGTTTTGAGGCTGAAGGCAGCAGGAAAGCCTGCAGCCCCCAGGTCTGTGGGGCTACGCAAGCGGTTCCCAAAGAGCTTTAGAACAAGGCACAGTTTTCCCTCCTGGCTGTTTGGGCGGGGGATCCATCTCCATCCATATGGCCATTTTAGGGCCTGGCGCGGCACCAAGTGGGAAAGGGTGGTGTCGAGGCTGAAGGCAGCAGGAAAGCCTGCAGCCCCCAGGTCTGTGGGGCTACGCAAGCGTTTCCCAAAGAGCTTTAGAACAAGGCATAGTTTTCCCTGCTGGCTCCTTGGTCGGGGGACCCATTGCCTGCCGTATGGCCATTTTGGTGCCTGGCGTGGCACCAAGTGGGAAAGGGTGGTGTCGAGGCTGAAGCTAGCAGGAAAGCCTGCAGCCGCCAGGTCTGTGGGGCTACACAAGCGGTTCCCAAAGAGCTTTAGAACAAGGCACAGTTTTCCCTGCTGGCTGTTTGGGCGGGGGATCCATCTCCATCCATATGTCCTTTTTTGTGCTTGGCGCGGCGCCAAGTGGGAAAGGCTGGTGTCGAGGCTGAAGGCAGCAGGAAAGCCCGCAGCCACCAGGTCTGTGGGGCTACGCAAGCGGTTCCCAAAGAGCTTTAGAACAAGGCATAGTTTTCCCTGCTGGCTCCTTGGGCGGGGGACCCATCTCCAACCGTATGGCCATTTTTGTGCATGGTGCGGCGGCAAGTGGGAAAGGGTGGTGTTGAGGCTGAAGGCAGCAGAAAAGCCCGCAGCCCCCAGGTCTGTTGGGCTACGCAAGTGGTTCCCAAAGAGCCTTAGAACAAGGCACAGTTTTCCCTGCTGGCTCTTTGGGCGGGGGACCAATCTCCAGTCGTATGGCCATTTTTGTGCATGGCGCGGTGCCCAGTTGGAAAGCGTGGTGTCGAGGCTGAAGGCAGCAGGAAAGCCTGCAGCCCCCAGGTCTGTGGGGCTACGCAAGCGTTTCCCAAAGAGCTTTAGAACAAGGCATAGTTTTCCCTGATGGCTCCTTGGGCGGGGGACCCATCTCCAGCCATAGGCCTTTTATGTGCCTGTCCTGGCGCCCAGAGGGAAAGGGTTGTTTTGAGGCTGAAGGCAGCAGGAAAGCCCGCAGCCCCCAGGTCTGTGGGGCTACGCAAGCGGTTCCCAAAGAGCTTTAGAACAAGGCATAGTTTTCCCTGCTGGCTCTTTGGGCGTGGCACACATCTCCAGCCATATGGCCATTTTTGGGCCTGGCGCGGCACCAAGTGGGAAAGGGTGGTGTCGAGGCTGAAGCTAGCAGGAAAGCCTGCAGCCCCCAGGTCTGTGGGGCTACGCAAGCGGTTCCCAAAGAGCTTTAGAACAAGGCACAGTTTTCCCTCCTGGCTGTTTGGGCGGGGGATCCATCTCCATCCATATGGCCATTTTAGGGCCTGGCGCGGCACCAAGTGGGAAAGGGTGGTGTCGAGGCTGAAGGCAGCAGGAAAGCCTGCAGCCCCCAGGTCTGTGGGGCTACGCAAGCTTTTCCCAAAGAGCTTTAGAACAAGGCATAGTTTTCCCTGCTGGCTCTTTGGGCGGGGGACCCATCTCCAGCCGTATGGCCATTTTTGTGCATGGCGCGGCACCAAGTGGGAAAGGGTGGCTTTGAGGCTGAAGGCAGCAGCAAAGCCCGCAGCCCCCAGGTCTGTGGGGCTACGCAAGCGGTTCCCAAAGAGCTTTAGAACAAGGCATAGTTTTCCCTGCTGGCTCCTTGGGCGGGGGACCCATCTCCAGCCGCATGGCCATTTTTGTGCCTGGCGCGGTGCTAAGTGGGAAAGGGTGGTGTCGAGGCTGAAGGCAGCAGGAAAGCCCGCAGCCCCCAGGTCTCTGGGGCTACGCAAGCGGTTCCCAAAGAGCTTTAGAACAAGGCATAGTTTTCCCTGCTGGCTCCTTGGGCGGTGGACCCATCTCCAGCCATATGCCATTTTTGTGCCTGGCGCGGCGCCAAGTGGGAAAGGGTGGTTTTGAGGCTGAGGCAGCACGCAAGCCCACAGCCTCCAGCTCTGTGGGGCTACGCAAGCGGTTCCCAAAGAGGTTTAGAACAAGGCATAGTTTTCCCTGCTGGCTCCTTGGGCGGGAGACCCATCTCCAGCCGTATGGCCATTATTGTGCCTGGCGCGGTGCCCAGTGGGAAAGGGTGGTGTCGAGGCTGAAGGCAGCAGGAAAGCCTGCAGCCCCCAGGTCAGTGCGGCTACGCAAGCGGTTCCCAAAGAGCTTTAGAACAAGGCATAGTTTTCCCTGCTGGCTCCTTGGGCGGGGGACCCATCTCCAGCCGTATGGCCATTTTTGTGCATGGCGTGGCGCCAAGTGGGAAAGGGTGGTGTCGAGGCTGAAGGCAGCAGGAAGACACGCAGCTCCCACGTCTCTGGGGCTACGCAAGCGGTTCCCAAAGAGCTTTAGAACAAGGCATAGTTTTCCCTGCTGGCTCTTTGGGCATGGGACCCATCTCTAGCCATAGGCCATTTTTCTGCCTGGCGCGGCGCCAAGTGGGAAAGGGTGGTTTTGAGGCTGAAGGCAGCACGAAAGCCCGCAGCCCCCAGGTCTGTGGGGCTACGCAAGCGTTTCCCAAAGAGCTTTAGAACAAGGCATAGTTTTCCCTGGTGGCTCCTTGGGTGGGGGACCCATTGCCTGCCGTATGGCCATTTTTGTGCTTGGCGCGGGGCCAAGTGGGAAAGGCTGGTGTCGAGGCTGAAGGCAGCAGGAAAGCCTGCAGCCCCCAGGTCTGTGGGGCTAGGCAAGCGGTTCCCAAAGAGCTTTAGAACAAGGCATAGTTTTCCCTGCTGGCTCCTTGGGCGGGGGACCCATCTCCAACCGTATGGCCATTTTTGTGCATGGTGCGGCGGCAAGTGGGAAAGGGTGGTGTTGAGGCTGAAGGCAGCAGGAAAGCCCGCAGCCCCCAGGTCTGTTGGGCTACGCAAGTGGTTCCCAAAGAGCCTTAGAACAAGGCATAGTTTTCCCTGCTGGCTCTTTGGGCGGGGGACCCATCTCCAGCCGTATGGCCATTTTTGTGCCTGGCGCGGTGCCCAGTGGGAAAGCGTGGTGTCGAGGCTGAAGGCAGCAGGAAAGCCTGCAGCCCCCAGGTCTGTGGGGCTACGCAAGCGTTTCCCAAAGAGCTTTAGAACAAGGCAGAGTTTTCCCTGCTGGCTCCTTGGGCGGGGGACCCATCTCCAGCCATAGGCCTTTTATGTGCCTGTCCTGGCGCCCAGAGGGAAAGGGTTGTTTTGAGGCTGAAGGCAGCAGGAAAGCCGGCAGCCCCCAGGTCTGTTGGACAATGCAAGCGGTTCCCAAAGAGCTTTAGAACAAGGCATAGTTTTCCCTGCTGGCTCCTTGGGCAGGGGACCCATTGCCTGCCGTATGGCCACTTTTGTGCTTGGCGCGGGGCCAAGTGGGAAAGGCTGGTGTCGAGGCTGAAGGCAGCAGGAAAGCCCGCAGCCACCAGGTCTGTGGGGCTACGCAAGCGTTTCCCAAAGACCTTTAGAACAAGGCATAGTTTTCCCTGCTGGCTCTTTGGGCGTGGCACACATCTCCAGCCATATGGCCATTTTTGGGCCTGGCGCGGCACCAAGAGGGAAAGGGTGGTGTCGAGGCTGAAGGCAGCAGGAAAGCCTGCAGCCCCCAGGTCTGTGGGGCTACGCACGCGGATCCCAAAGAGCTTTAGAACAAGGCATAGTTTTCCCTGATGGCTCCTTGGTCGGGGGACCCATTGCCTGCCGTATGGCCATTTTTGTGCCTGGCGTGGCACCAAGTGGGAAAGGGTGGTGTCGAGGCTGAAGCTAGCAGGTAAGCCTGCAGCCGCCAGGTCTGTGGGGCTACACAAGCGGTTCCCAAAGAGCTTTAGAACAAGGCATAGTTTTCCCTCCTGGCTGTTTGGGCGGGGGATCCATCTCCATCCATATGTCCATTTTTGTGCTTGGCGCGGCGCCAAGTGGGAAAGGCTGGTGTCGAGGCTGAAGGCAGCAGGAAAGCCCGCAGCCCCCAGGTCTGTGGGGCTACGCAAGCGGTTCCCAAAGAGCTTTAGAACAAGGCATAGTTTTCCCTGCTGGCTCCTTGGTCGGGGGACCCATTGCCTGCCGAATGGCCATTTTTGTGCATGGCGCGGCACCAAGTGGGAAAGGGTGGCTTTGAGGCTGAAGGCAGCAGCAAAGCCCGCAGCCCCCAGGTCTGTGGGGCTACGCAAGCGGTTCCCAAAGAGCTTTAGAACAAGGCATAGTTTTCCCTGCTGGCTCTTTGGGCGGGGGACCCATTGCCTGCCGTATGGCCATTTTTGTGCCTGGCGTGGCACCAAGTGGGAAAGGGTGGTGTCGAGGCTGAAGCTAGCAGGAAAGCCCGCAGCCCCCAGGTCTGTGGGGCTACGCAAGCGGTTCCCAAAGAGCTTTAGAACAAGGCATAATTTTTCCTGCTGTCTCTTAGGGTGTGGAACCCATCTCCAGCCATAGGCCTTTTTTGTGCCTGTCCTGGTGCCCAGAGGGAAAGTGTGGTTTTGAGGCTGAAGGCAGCAGGAAAGCCCGCAGCCCCCAGGTCTGTGGGGCTACACAAGCGGTTCTCAAAGAGCTTTAGAACAAGGCACAGTTTTCCTTGCTGGCTCTTTGGGCATTGGACCCATCTCCAGCCATAGGCCATTTTTGTGCCTGATGCGGCGCCAAGTGGGAAAGGGTGGCTTTGAGGCTGAAGGCAGCAGGAAAGCCTGCAGCTCCCAGGTCTGCGGGGCTAAGCAAGCGGTTCCCAATGAGCTTTAGAACAAGGCATAGTTTTCCCTGCTGGCTCCTCGGGCGGGGGACCATCTCCAGCCATAGGCCATTTTTGCGCCTGGCGCGGCGCCAAGTGGGAAAGGGTGTTGTCGAGGCTGAAGGCAGCAGGAAAGCCCGCAGCCCCCAGGTCTGTGGGGCTACACAAGCGGTTCCCAAATAGCTTTAGAACAAGGCATAGTTTTCCCTGCTGGCTCTTTGGGTGGGTGACCCATCTCCAGCCATATGGCCATTTTTGTGCCTGGCGCACCGCCAAGTGGGAAAGGGTGTTGTCGAGCCTGAAGGCAGCAGGAAATCCTGCAGCCCCCAGGTCTGTGGGGCTACGCAACCGGTTCCCAAAGAGCTTTAGAACAAGGCATAGTTTTCCCTGATGGGTCTTTGGGCGTGGGACCAATCTCTAGCCATAGGCCCTTTTTGTGCCTTGCCGGGCACCAAGTTGAAAAGGGTGGTTTTGAGGCTGAAGGCACCAGGAAAGCCCGCAGCCCCCAGGTCTGTGGGGCTACGCAAGCGGTTCCCAAAGACCTTTAGAACAAGGCAGAGTTTTCCCTGCTGGCTCTTTGGGCGTGGGACCCATCTCCACCCATATGGCCATTTTGGTGCCTGGCGCGGCGCCAAGTGGGAAAGGGTGGCTTTGAGGCTGAAGGCAGCAGGAAAGCCCGCAGCCCTCAGGTCTCTGGGGCTACGCAAGCGGTTCCCAAAGAGCTTTAGAACAAGGCATAGTTTTCCATGCTGGCTCTTTGGGCGTGGGACCAATCTCTAGCCATAGGACATTTTTGTGCCTGGTACGGCGCCAAGTGGGCAAGGGTGGTTTTGAGGCTGAAGGCAGCAGGAAAGCCCGCAGCCCCCAGGTCTGTGGGACAACGCAAGCGGTTCCCAAAGAGCTTTAGAACAAGGCATAGTTTTCCCTGCTGGCTCTTTGGGCGGGGCACCCATGTCTAGCCGTATGGCCATTTTGGTGCCTGGCGCGGCGCCAAGTGGGAAAGGGTGGTGTCGAGGCTGAAGGCAGCAGGACAGCCCGCAGACCCCAGGTCTGTGTGGCTACGCAAGCGGTTCCCATAGAGGTTTAGAACAAGGCATAGTTTTCCCTGCTGGCTCCTTGGGCGGGGGACCCATCTCTAGCCATAGGCCATTTTTGTGCCTGGCCCGGCACCAAGTGGAAAAGGGTGGTTTTGAGGCTGAAGGCAGCAGGACAGCCCGCAGCCCCCAGGTCTGTGCGACAACGCAAGCGATTCCCAAAGAGCTTCAGAAGAAGGCATAGTTTTCCCTGCTGGCTCTTTGGGCGGGGGACCCATCTCCAGCCATATGGCCATTTTTGTGCCTGGCGCGGCACCTAGTGGGAAAGGGTGTTGTCCAGGCTGAAGGCAGCAGGAAAACCCGCAGCCCCCAGGTCTGTGGGGGTACACAAGCGTTTCCCAAAGAGCTTTAGAAAAAGGCATAGTTTTCCCTGTTGGCTCTTTGGGCGTGGGACCCATCTCTAGCTGTATGTCCATTTTTATGCCTAGCGCGGCACGAAGTGGGAAAGGGTGTTGTTGAGGCTGAAGGGAGCAGGAAAGCCCGCAGCCCCCAGGTCTGTGGGGCTACGTAAGCGGTTCCCAAAGAGCTTTAGAACAAGGCATAGTTTTCCTTGCTGGCTCTTTGGGCATGGGACCCATCTCCAGCCATAGGCCATTTTTGTGCCTGGCGCGGCGCCAAGTGGGAAAGGGTGGCTTTGAGGCTGAAGGCAGCAGGAAAGCCTGCAGCTCCCAGGTCTGTGGGGCTAAGCAAGCGGTTCCCAAAGAGCTTTAGAACAAGGCATAGTTTTCCCTGCTGGCTCCTTGGGCGGGGGACCCATCTCCAGCCATAGGCCATTTTTGTGCCTGGCGCGGCGCCAAGTGGGAAAGGGTGGTGTCGAGGCTGAAGGCAGCAGGAAAGCCCGCAGCCCCCAGGTCTGTGGGGCTACGCAAGCGGTTCCCAAATAGCTTTAGAACAAGGCATAGTTTTCCCTGCTGGCTCTTTGGGCGGGAGACCCATCTCCAGCCATATGGCCATTTTTGTGCCTGGCGCGGCGCCAAGTGGGAAAGGGTGTTGTCGAGCCTGAAGGCAGCAGGAAATCCTGCAGGCCCCAGGTCTGTGGGGCTACGCAACCGGTTCCCAAAGAGCTTTAGAACAAGGCATAGTTTTCCCTGCTGGCTCTTTGGGCATGGGACCCATCTCCAGCTGTATGGCCATTTTTGTGCCTGGCGCGGCGCCAAGTGGGAAAGGGTGTTGTTGAGGCTGAAGGCAGCAGGAAAGCCCGCAGCCCCCAGGTCTGTGGGGCTACGCAAGCGGTTCCCAAAGAGCTTTAGAACAAGGCATATTTTTCCCTGCTGGCTCTCTGGGCGTGGGACTCATCTCCAGCCATATGGCCATTTTGGTGCCTGGCGCGGCGCCAAGTGGGAAAGGGTGTTTTTGAGGCTGAAGGCAGCAGGAAAGCCCGCAGCCCCCAGGTCTGTGGGGCTACGCAAGCGGTTCCCAAAGACCTTTAGAACAAGGCCTAGTTTTCCTTGCTGGCTCTTTCGGCATGGGACCCATCTCCAGCCATAGGCCATTTTTGTGCCTGATGCGGCGCCAAGTGGGAAAGGGTGGTGTCGAGGCTGAAGGCAGCAGGAAAGCCCGCAGCCCCCAGGTCTGTGGGGCTACACAAGCGGTTCTCAAAGAGCTTTAGAACAAGGCATAGTTTTCCTTGCTGGCTCTTTGGGCATTGGACCCATCTCCAGCCATAGGCCATTTTTGTGCCTGATGAGGCGCCAAGTGGGAAAGGGTGGCTTTGAGGCTGAAGGCAGCAGGAAAGCCTGCAGCTCCCAGGTCTGTGGGGCTAAGCAAGCGGTTCCCAAAGAGCTTTAGAACAAGGCATAGTTTTCCCTGCTGGCTCCTTGGGCGGGGGACCATCTCCAGCCATAGGCCATTTTTGCGCCTGGCGCGGCGCCAAGTGGGAAAGGGTGGTGTCGAGGCTGAAGGCAGCAGGAAAGCCCGCAGCCCCCAGGTCTGTGGGGCTACACAAGCGGTTCCCAAATAGCTTTTGAACAAGGCATAGTTTTCCCTGCTGGCTCTTTGGGCGGGTGACCCATCTCCAGCCATATGGCCATTTTTGTGCCTGGCGCGGCGCCAAGTGGGAAAGGGTGTTGTCGAGCCTGAAGGCAGCAGGAAATCCTGCAGCCCCCAGGTCTGTGGGGCTACGCAACCGGTTCCCAAATAGCTTTAGAACAAGGCATAGTTTTCCCTGCTGGCTCTTTGGGCATGGGACCCATCTCCAGCTGTATGGCCATTTTTGTGCCTGGCGCGGCGCCAAGTGGGAAAGGGTGGTTTTGAGTGTAAAGGCAGCAGGAAAGCCCGCAGCCCCCAGGTCTGTGGGCTACGCAAGCGGTTCCCAAAGAGCTTTAGAACAAGGCATAGTTTTCCCTGCTGGCTCTTTGGGCGTGGGACCAATCTCTAGCCATAGGCCATTTTTGTGCCTGGTACGGCGCCAAGTGGGCAAGGGTGGTTTTGAGGCTGAAGGCAGCAGGAAAGCCCGCAGCCCCCAGGTCTGTGGGACAACGCAAGCGGTTCCCAAAGAGCTTTAGAACAAGGCATAGTTTTCCCTGCTGGCTCTTTGGGCGGGGCACCCATGTCTAGCCGTATGGCCATTTTGGTGCCTGGCGCGGCGCCAAGTGGGAAAGGGTGGTGTCGAGGCTGAAGGCAGCAGGAAAGCCCGCAGCCCCCAGGTCTGTGGGGCTACGCAAGCGGTTCCCAAATAGCCTTAGAACAAGGCATAGTTTTCCCTGATGGCTCCTTGGGCAGGGGACCCATCTCTAGCCATAGGCCCTTTTTGTGCCTGGCCCGGCACAAAGTGGGAAAGGGTGGTTTTGAGGCTGAAGGCAGCAGGAAAGCCCGCAGCCCCCAGGTCTGTGGGGCTACGCAAGCGGTTCCCAAAGAGCTTTAGAACAAGGCAGAGTTTTCCCTGCTGGCTCTTTGGGCGTGGGACCCATCTCCAGCCATATGGCCATTTTGGTGCCTGGCGCGGCGCCAGGTGGGAAAGGGTGTTGTCGAGGCTGAAGGCAGCAGGAAAGCCTGTAGCCCCCACGTCTGTGGGGCTACGCAAGCGGTTCCCAAAGAGCTTTAGAACAAGGCATAGTTTTCCTTGCTGGCTCTTTGGGCATGGGACCCATCTCCAGCCATAGGCCATTTTTGTGCCTGGCACGGCGCCAATTGGGAAAGGGTGGCTTTGAGGCTGAAGGCAGCAGGAAAGCCTGCAGCTCCCAGGTCTGTGGGGCTAAGCAAGCGGTTCCCAAATAGCTTTAGAACAAGGCATAGTTTTCCCTGCTGGCTCTTTGGGCGGGTGACCCATATCCAGCCATATGGCCATTTTTGTGCCTGGCGCGGCGCAAAGTGGGAAAGGGTGTTGTCGAGCCTGAAGGCAGCAGGAAATCCTGCAGCCCCCAGGTCAGTGCGGCTACGCAAGCGGTTCCCAAAGAGCTTTAGAACAAGGCATAGTTTTCCCTGCTGGCTCTTTGGGCATGGGACCCATCTCCAGCTGTATGGCCATTTTTGTGCCTGGCGCGGCGCCAAGTGTGAAAGGGTGGTTTTGAGTGAGAAGGCAGCAGGAAAGCCCGCAGCCCCCAGGTCTGTGGGGCTACGCAAGCGGTTCCCAAAGAGCTTTAGAACAAGGCATAGTTTTCCCTGCTGGCTCCTTGGGCGGGGGACCCATCTCTAGCCATAGGCCATTTTTGTGCCTGGCCCGGCACCAAGTGGAAAAGGGTGGTTTTGAGGCTGAAGGCAGCAGGACAGCCCGCAGCCCCCAGGTCTGTGCGACAACGCAAGCGATTCCCAAAGAGCTTCAGAAGAAGGCATAGTTTTCCCTGCTGGCTCTTTGGGCGGGGGACCCATCTCCAGCCATATGGCCATTTTTGTGCCTGGCGCGGCACCTAGTGGGAAAGGGTGTTGTCCAGGCTGAAGGCAGCAGGAAAACCCGCAGCCCCCAGGTCTGTGGGGGTACACAAGCGTTTCCCAAAGAGCTTTAGAAAAAGGCATAGTTTTCCCTGTTGGCTCTTTGGGCGTGGGACCCATCTCTAGCTGTATGTCCATTTTTATGCCTAGCGCGGCACGAAGTGGGAAAGGGTGTTGTTGAGGCTGAAGGGAGCAGGAAAGCCCGCAGCCCCCAGGTCTGTGGGGCTACGTAAGCGGTTCCCAAAGAGCTTTAGAACAAGGCATAGTTTTCCCTGCTGGCTCTTTGGGCGTGGGACCCATCTCCAGCCATAGGCCATTTTTGTGCCTGGCGCGGCGCCAAGTGGGAAAGGGTGGTGTCGAGGCTGAAGGCAGCAGGAAAGCCCGCAGCCCTCAGGTCTCTGGGGCTACGCAAGCGGTTCCCAAATAGCTTTAGAACAAGGCATAGTTTTCCCTGCTGGCTCTTTGGGCGGGAGACCCATCTCCAGCCATATGGCCATTTTGGTGCCTGGCGCGGCGCCAAGTGGGAAAGGGTGTTGTCGAGCCTGAAGGCAGCAGGAAATCCTGCAGCCCCCAGGTCTGTGGGGCTACGCAAGCGGTTCCCAAAGAGCTTTAGAACAAGGCATAGTTTTCCTTGCTGGCTCTTTGGGCATGGGACCCATCTCCAGCCATAGGCCATTTTTGTGCCTGGCGCGGCGCCAAGTGGGAAAGGGTGGCTTTGAGGCTGAAGGCAGCAGGAAAGCCTGCAGCTCCCAGGTCTGTGGGGCTAAGCAAGCGGTTCCCAAAGAGCTTTAGAACAAGGCATAGTTTTCCCTGCTGGCTCCTTGGGCGGGGGACCCATCTCCAGCCATAGGCCATTTTTGTGCCTGGCGCGGCGCCAAGTGGGAAAGGGTGGTGTCGAGGCTGAAGGCAGCAGGAAAGCCCGCAGCCCCCAGGTCTGTGGGGCTACGCAAGCGGTTCCCAAATAGCTTTAGAACAAGGCATAGTTTTCCCTGCTGGCTCTTTGGGCGGGAGACCCATCTCCAGCCATATGGCCATTTTTGTGCCTGGCGCGGCGCCAAGTGGGAAAGGGTGTTGTCGAGCCTGAAGGCAGCAGGAAATCCTGCAGGCCCCAGGTCTGTGGGGCTACGCAACCGGTTCCCAAAGAGCTTTAGAACAAGGCATAGTTTTCCCTGCTGGCTCTTTGGGCATGGGACCCATCTCCAGCTGTATGGCCATTTTTGTGCCTGGCGCGGCGCCAAGTGGGAAAGGGTGTTGTTGAGGCTGAAGGCAGCAGGAAAGCCCGCAGCCCCCAGGTCTGTGGGGCTACGCAAGCGGTTCCCAAAGAGCTTTAGAACAAGGCATATTTTTCCCTGCTGGCTCTCTGGGCGTGGGACTCATCTCCAGCCATATGGCCATTTTGGTGCCTGGCGCGGCGCCAAGTGGGAAAGGGTGTTTTTGAGGCTGAAGGCAGCAGGAAAGCCCGCAGCCCCCAGGTCTGTGGGGCTACGCAAGCGGTTCCCAAAGACCTTTAGAACAAGGCCTAGTTTTCCTTGCTGGCTCTTTCGGCATGGGACCCATCTCCAGCCATAGGCCATTTTTGTGCCTGATGCGGCGCCAAGTGGGAAAGGGTGGTGTCGAGGCTGAAGGCAGCAGGAAAGCCCGCAGCCCCCAGGTCTGTGGGGCTACACAAGCGGTTCTCAAAGAGCTTTAGAACAAGGCATAGTTTTCCTTGCTGGCTCTTTGGGCATTGGACCCATCTCCAGCCATAGGCCATTTTTGTGCCTGATGCGGCGCCAAGTGGGAAAGGGTGGCTTTGAGGCTGAAGGCAGCAGGAAAGCCTGCAGCTCCCAGGTCTGTGGGGCTAAGCAAGCGGTTCCCAAAGAGCTTTAGAACAAGGCATAGTTTTCCCTGCTGGCTCCTTGGGCGGGGGACCATCTCCAGCCATAGGCCATTTTTGCGCCTGGCGCGGCGCCAAGTGGGAAAGGGTGGTGTCGAGGCTGAAGGCAGCAGGAAAGCCCGCAGCCCCCAGGTCTGTGGGGCTACACAAGCGGTTCCCAAATAGCTTTTGAACAAGGCATAGTTTTCCCTGCTGGCTCTTTGGGCGGGTGACCCATCTCCAGCCATATGGCCATTTTTGTGCCTGGCGCGGCGCCAAGTGGGAAAGGGTGTTGTCGAGCCTGAAGGCAGCAGGAAATCCTGCAGCCCCCAGGTCTGTGGGGCTACGCAACCGGTTCCCAAATAGCTTTAGAACAAGGCATAGTTTTCCCTGCTGGCTCTTTGGGCATGGGACCCATCTCCAGCTGTATGGCCATTTTTGTGCCTGGCGCGGCGCCAAGTGGGAAAGGGTGGTTTTGAGTGTAAAGGCAGCAGGAAAGCCCGCAGCCCCCAGGTCTGTGGGCTACGCAAGCGGTTCCCAAAGAGCTTTAGAACAAGGCATAGTTTTCCCTGCTGGCTCTTTGGGCGTGGGACCAATCTCTAGCCATAGGCCATTTTTGTGCCTGGTACGGCGCCAAGTGGGCAAGGGTGGTTTTGAGGCTGAAGGCAGCAGGAAAGCCCGCAGCCCCCAGGTCTGTGGGACAACGCAAGCGGTTCCCAAAGAGCTTTAGAACAAGGCATAGTTTTCCCTGCTGGCTCTTTGGGCGGGGCACCCATGTCTAGCCGTATGGCCATTTTGGTGCCTGGCGCGGCGCCAAGTGGGAAAGGGTGGTGTCGAGGCTGAAGGCAGCAGGAAAGCCCGCAGCCCCCAGGTCTGTGGGGCTACGCAAGCGGTTCCCAAATAGCCTTAGAACAAGGCATAGTTTTCCCTGATGGCTCCTTGGGCAGGGGACCCATCTCTAGCCATAGGCCCTTTTTGTGCCTGGCCCGGCACAAAGTGGGAAAGGGTGGTTTTGAGGCTGAAGGCAGCAGGAAAGCCCGCAGCCCCCAGGTCTGTGGGGCTACGCAAGCGGTTCCCAAAGAGCTTTAGAACAAGGCAGAGTTTTCCCTGCTGGCTCTTTGGGCGTGGGACCCATCTCCAGCCATATGGCCATTTTGGTGCCTGGCGCGGCGCCAGGTGGGAAAGGGTGTTGTCGAGGCTGAAGGCAGCAGGAAAGCCTGTAGCCCCCACGTCTGTGGGGCTACGCAAGCGGTTCCCAAAGAGCTTTAGAACAAGGCATAGTTTTCCTTGCTGGCTCTTTGGGCATGGGACCCATCTCCAGCCATAGGCCATTTTTGTGCCTGGCACGGCGCCAATTGGGAAAGGGTGGCTTTGAGGCTGAAGGCAGCAGGAAAGCCTGCAGCTCCCAGGTCTGTGGGGCTAAGCAAGCGGTTCCCAAATAGCTTTAGAACAAGGCATAGTTTTCCCTGCTGGCTCTTTGGGCGGGTGACCCATATCCAGCCATATGGCCATTTTTGTGCCTGGCGCGGCGCAAAGTGGGAAAGGGTGTTGTCGAGCCTGAAGGCAGCAGGAAATCCTGCAGCCCCCAGGTCAGTGCGGCTACGCAAGCGGTTCCCAAAGAGCTTTAGAACAAGGCATAGTTTTCCCTGCTGGCTCTTTGGGCATGGGACCCATCTCCAGCTGTATGGCCATTTTTGTGCCTGGCGCGGCGCCAAGTGTGAAAGGGTGGTTTTGAGTGAGAAGGCAGCAGGAAAGCCCGCAGCCCCCAGGTCTGTGGGGCTACGCAAGCGGTTCCCAAAGAGCTTTAGAACAAGGCATAGTTTTCCCTGCTGGCTCTTTGGGCGTGGGACCCATCTCCAGCCATATGGCCATTTTGGTGCCTGGCGCGGCGCCAAGTGGGAAAGGGTGTTTTTGAGGCTGAAGGCAGCAGGAAAGCCCGCAGCCCCCAGGTCTGTGGGGCTACGCAAGCGGTTCCCAAAGAGCTTTAGAACAAGGCCTAGTTTTCCTTGCTGGCTCTTTCGGCATGGGACCCATCTCCAGCCATAGGCCATTTTTGTGCCTGATGCGGCGCCAAGTGGGAAAGGGTGGTGTCGAGGCTGAAGGCAGCAGGAAAGCCCGCAGCCCCCAGGTCTGTGGGGCTACACAAGCGGTTCTCAAAGAGCTTTAGAACAAGGCATAGTTTTCCTTGCTGGCTCTTTGGGCATTGGACCCATCTCCAGCCATAGGCCATTTTTGTGCCTGATGCGGCGCCAAGTGGGAAAGGGTGGCTTTGAGGCTGAAGGCAGCAGGAAAGCCTGCAGCTCCCAGGTCTGTGGGGCTAAGCAAGCGGTTCCCAAAGAGCTTTAGAACAAGGCATAGTTTTCCCTGCTGGCTCCTTGGGCGGGGGACCATCTCCAGCCATAGGCCATTTTTGCGCCTGGCGCGGCGCCAAGTGGGAAAGGGTGGTGTCGAGGCTGAAGGCAGCAGGAAAGCCCGCAGCCCACAGGTCTGTGGGGCTACACAAGCGGTTCCCAAATAGCTTTAGAACAAGGCATAGTTTTCCCTGCTGGCTCTTTGGGCGGGTGACCCATCTCCAGCCATATGGCCATTTTTGTGCCTGGCGCGGCGCCAAGTGGGAAAGGGTGTTGTCGAGCCTGAAGGCAGCAGGAAATCCTGCAGCCCCCAGGTCTGTGGGGCTACGCAACCGGTTCCCAAAGAGCTTTAGAACAAGGCATAGTTTTCCCTGCTGGCTCTTTGGGCATGGGACCCATCTCCAGCTGTATGGCCATTTTTGTGCTTGGCGCGGCGCCAAGTGTGAAAGGGTGGTTTTGAGTGAGAAGGCAGCAGGAAAGCCCGCAGCCCCCAGGTCTGTGGGCTACGCAAGCGGTTCCCAAAGAGCTTTAGAACAAGGCATAGTTTTCCCTGATGGGTCTTTGGGCGTGGGACCCATCTCTAGCCATAGGCCCTTTTTGTGCCTTGCCGGGCACCAAGTTGAAAAGGGTGGTTTTGAGGCTGAAGGCACCAGGAAAGCCCGCAGCCCCCAGGTCTGTGGGGCTACGCAAGCGGTTCCCAAAGACCTTTAGAACAAGGCAGAGTTTTCCCTGCTGGCTCCTTGGGCGTGGGACCCATCTCCACCCATATGGCCATTTTGGTGCCTGGCGCGGCGCCAAGTGGGAAAGGGTGGCTTTGAGGCTGAAGGCAGCAGGAAAGCCCGCAGCCCTCAGGTCTCTGGGGCTACGCAAGCGGTTCCCAAAGAGCTTTAGAACAAGGCATAGTTTTCCCTGCTGGCTCCTTGGGCGGGGGACCCATCTCCAGCCATAGGCCATTTTTGTGCCTGGCGCGGCGCCAAGTGGGAAAGGGTGGTGTCGAGGCTGAAGGCAGCAGGAAAGCCTGCAGCCCCCAGGTCTGTGGGGCTACGCAAGCGGTTCCCAAAGAGCTTTAGAACAAGGCATAGTTTTCCCTGCTGGCTCTTTGGGCGGGTGACCCATCTCCAGCCATATGGCCATTTTTGTGCCTGGCGCGGCGCCAAGTGGGAAAGGGTGGCTTTGAGGCTGAAGGCAGCAGGAAAGCCTGCAGCTCCCAGGTCTGTGGGGCTAAGCAAGCGGTTCCCAAAGAGCTTTAGAACAAGGCATTGTTTTCTCTGCTGGCTCCTTGGGCGGGGGACCCATCTCCAGCCATAGGCCATTTTTGTGCCTGGCGCAGCGCCAAGTGGGAAAGGGTGGTGTCGAGGCTGAAGGCAGCAGGAAAGCCCGCAGCCCCCAGGTCTGTGGGGCTACGCAAGCGGTTCCCAAATAGCTTTAGAACAAGGCATAGTTTTCCCTGCTGGCTCTTTAGGCGGGTGACCCATCTCCAGCCATATGGCCATTTTTGTGCCTGGCGCGGCGCCAAGTGGGAAAGGGTGGTTTTGAGTGAGAAGGCAGCAGGAAAGCCCGCAGCCCCCAGGTCTGTGGGGCTACGCAAGCGGTTCCCAAAGAGCTTTAGAACAAGGCATAGTTTTCCCTGATGGGTCTTTGGGCGTGGGACCCATCTCTAGCCGTATGGCCATTTTTGTGCCTGGCCCGGCACCAAGTTGAAAAGGGTGGTTTTGAGGCTGAAGGCAGCAGGAAAGCCCGCAGCCCCCAGGTCTGTGGGGCTACGCAAGCGGTTCCCAAATAGCTTTAGAACAAGGCATAGTTTTCCCTGCTGGCTCTTTGGGCGTGGGACCAATCTCTAGCCATAGGACATTTTTGTGCCTGGCACGGCGCCAAGTGGGCAAGGGTGGTTTTGAGGCTGAAGGCAGCAGGAAATCCCGCAGCCCCCAGGTCTGTGCGACAACGCAAGCGGTTCCCAAAGAGCTTTAGAACAAGGCAGAGTTTTCCCTGCTGGCTCTTTGGGCGTGGGACCCATCTCCAGCCATATGGCCATTTTTGTGTCTGGCGCGGCGCCAAGTGGGAAAGGGTGGCTTTGAGGCTGAAGGCAGCAGGAAAGCCCACAGCCCCCAGGTCTGTGGGGCTACGCAAGCGGTTCCCAAAGACCTTTAGAACAAGTCAGAGTTTTCCCTGCTGGCTCTTTGGGCAGGGGACCCATCTCCAGCCATATGGCCATTTTGGTGCCTGGCTCGGCGCCAAGTGGGAAAGGGTGGTTTTGAGGCTGAAGGCAGCAGGAAAGCCCGCAGGCCCCAGGTCTGTGGGGCTACGCAAGCGGTTCCCAAAGAGCTTTAGAACAAGGCATAGTTTTCCCTGCTGGCTCTTTGGGCGTGGGACCCATCTCCAGCCATACGCCTTTTTTGTGCATGGCGTGGCGCCAAGTGGGAAAGGGTGGCTTTGAGGCTGAAGGCAGCAGGAAAGCCCGCAGCCCCCAGGTCTGTGCGGCTACGCAAGCAGTTCCCAAAGAGCTTTAGAACAAGGCATAATTTTCCCTTCTGGCTCCTTGGGCAGGGGACCCATCTCCAGCCGTATGGCCATTTTTGTGCCTGGTGTGGCGCCAAGTGGGAAAGGGTGGTGTTGAGGCTGAAGGCGGCACGACAGCCTGCCGCCCGGGGTTTTCTTAATGACTTTTCTTAATGATGTCTCCACAGTGTGAAGTTTTGCAGGATTTGAAAAAGTAATAGACACAGTGAAATTGAGTCTATTGGAAACTTCCATACCTTTCCCTCCAAATCTCTGCTGTCCTGTAGTATCCACTGCCTGCAGCTGCTGTTGCAGGAGCAGACAGAGTGGTATCAGATTTAGAAAAAAGGGACATCATTAAGAGGATTCACTCGCCTTATTTTTCACCGGTGTGGCCAGTAAAGAAACCAAAAAGGCAATAGCTGTTCACAGTAGATTACCAAAAGTTGGATGCCAACACTGCATCGCTGACTGCTGCGGTTCCGACTATCGCGGAAATTGTGACAATGATACAAGGAGCTGCCCATCCTTGGAGGGTTGCCTTAGATGTTAAAGACATATTTTTTTATGATTCCCCTCCTTGAGCAGGACAAAGCGCAGTTTGCATTCACATGGAAAGGAGTCCAATATACCTTTAACCGCTTTCCGCAAGGATACAAACATTCCCCCACTATTGCCCATAATGCTTTAGCTAAAGCGCTATCAGAGATTCCTGTTTCACAGGGATGTACAGTATACCAATATATTATTGATGACATCTTAATAGGGGAGAGAACTAAGAAAGTGTACAAGACATGATGGAAAACATCCGAAAAACATTATCAGATTTGGGATTGGAAATTCCCGACTCAAAGTGTCAGGGACCCGCACAGGAAGTTAAATTCCTGGGGGTCTGGTGGATTAAGGGAGCTGCTTCTGTCCCTCAGGATACCCTGGAAAAAATAGAGAATGGCCAGAATCCATCCAGCGTGAAGGAGTTACAGCAAGTCCTGGGACTTTAAGTTATTGGCGTAAACACGTCCCTGGCTTTTCCATCATTGCTCGCCCCTTCATAGCTTGCCAAAAAGGGGTAAATCCTGGGTGTGGACTGAACAACACACTAATGCTCTGCAATTACTAATAAAGGAGCTAAGGTTATTCCAACAGCTTGGTCCTATACATCCAACTGACCCTGTCCATGTAGAATGGGGGTTCAGTGAACATGGTTCCCGTTGTAATTTATGGCAGAAGGGACCAGCAGGACCGGAGAGACCATTAGAATTTTGCTCCCACTCCTTCAATGATACTGAGAGCAGATATTCAGACCTGGAGAAGGGTTTACTGTCCCTAGTGCGAGCGTTGCAACGAGCAGAGCAGATAAGGAGAGAACAGAGCGTGATCTTTCCTGGGACCTTTTCGCCTCCCAGATGTGGTCCGTAAAGGGACACCACCACCAGCTGGCATTGCCCAGAGACCTACAGTTCGAAAGTGGTATGCTTATTTAGAAGGCATTAATGAAATCAAGCCAGTCTCTGAAGGCAGTGTTAAAGTATCCAAGGCTACTTCACAAGGATACCAAAGGATATAGATGGTGCCCTATTGTTCCAATCCCCACCAAATAGACCATCTCCGATCCAAGAAGCACCTCCTTTGAGGGACAGCAGTGATCTACAGGAGTGTGGTTTACTGGTGCGTCATCTCACTGTGAAAAAAATAAGTGGAAATATAAGGCCGTAGCACCGGAAGTAACAACGGGAGAAAGAGCGATTGAAACAGGGGAGGGTAGGGGAACAAGTAGGGGAACTCAGAGCTGTCCTACTAGCTGCACAACATGGAGCCACCTCCTTTTACGCTGAGTCATATGCTGTTTTTAAAGGAGCCACTGAATGGCTAGGACACTGGGCAGCCAATGATTGGCAGGTGAATAGAGTCCCAGTTTGGGAGACAGATAATTGGAAGCAACTGTTGGAAATAGGAGGACAGAGACCATTGCACATTGCTTGGGTAAAAGGCCACGATCGTTCAAACTCGATCACTGCTCAGTTCAACCAACAGGTAGATGGCCTCACGCGGCTACAACAAATTGACATTGTAGATGATGGTCGGGAATGGGAACGCTTACTTGAATCGTTACATGTTAAACGTGGCCGCACAGGCCGTCCTGACCTGTATCGGGAAGGTGGGTGGCCTGTGTCAGTTAAGCTGTGCGAACAAATAGTAACTGCCTGGTCACAATGTCGCCTACGACTCAGCAAAGATCATCCGAGTAAGGCGCCTCCCTTACACATGCGGGACAAGAAAGCGTTGTGGCATTCATGGCAGCTTGATTATATTGGGCCCTTGAGATCATCAGGTGGGAAAAGATATGTCCTGGTAGGAGTGGAGATTATCTCCAGCCTCAGTATGGCCAGCAGTTTCAAACCAGCTACCAGGGACAACACAGTGAAAGGCCTAAAAGGGTGGCTCAGCACACTTCCCCTTCCCGAGGAAATCCAGAGTGATAACGGTTCACACTTTACGGCTTCGGTGGTACAAGATTGGGCCAAAGAAGAAGGGATTCGATGGGTATTTCATACTCCCTATTATCCCCAGGCTAATGGCATTGTTGAACGCACCAATAGATTGGTTAAGCGTTTTGCAAAAAGTCATGAACCTGGTTGGCATTTGCGATTGGATGATGCCATCTATCAACTAAATAACAGATGGAGTGGAGACGGCTGTCCTAAAATGAAAGCTTTCTGTGTGCCTGCCAATATTATCTCTCCAAAAGCCAAGGATTGTTCAGGGAAGATGCACCGGATCAGCACCCGGTGGATCGCACCTTCTTTTTAACCCCGTCGGTCGAATAAGACCGAGCAGATTTTCTTTTCCTTTATGTCTTACAGGAACCTTGGATGAACTGTACAGACGGATTGGCCTACGCTACCTTTGAATGTCTCCAGGGAATCCTGACATTGAACCTGGCAATAATACTACTTTTATGAAGTATGGCTACCTGGAGGCCCAAATTCTAAAATGACGAATTGGCAGATGGAATTGATGCTATTCAGTTTTACCTTTTTATTCCCTGTTGTTTGTAGTCAGAGAGACCCAGAGTGGCCATGGTCTCAAGCCTTTGTCGTCTGTAATACAAGACTACAGGGAGACCTCATGCTAACGCACCCTTTCCCAATCTAGACAAGCACAGTCTCTGGGGTTTCATCGGGATGTGTCTCAAAGTGACAAACATTCTGGTTGGTGTCAAGACAAAGGTCTTGTGCTTTGAGAGTATTACTCTCACAAATGAATCCTTGTTGGTCTCGTGAAACGCATGCGTCAACATCAGCAGTTTGCCATTTAGTCTCATTTTGTCGTGCCCAACCTCTGTGCTGTGTTGGATAGAGTAGAGCTCCTTGGTGATTCAACCCCAGTGCGATGATTGGCTATATGGTGTATACTGAGGCATTGCGTATCGTTAAGGCAAAAGCTGTGGCTTTGCTCTCAGTGGGATCGTAGGTGAAATTAACCAGATACCACCTGGACTGAAATTTTCTCTCAAACTCAATTGCATTATCCCATATTACTTTTCGAATGTCAGTGGGCAAGGTGCCTTCTTCACCTTCCCTTATGATTTATGAGTTTTTGCAAAACGCTTAATCAATCCGTTGGTGCATTCAACAATGCCATTAGCCTGAGAATAATAGGGAGTATGAAATACCCATCGAATCCCTTCTTCTTTGGCCCAATCTTGTACCACCGAAGCCGTAAAGTGTGAACCGTTATCACTTTGGATTTCCTCGGGAAGGGGAAGTGTGCTGAACCACCCTTTTAGGCCTTTCACTGTGTTGTCCCTGGTAGCTGGTTTGAAACTGCTGGCCATACTGAGGCTGGAGATAATCTCCACTCCTACCAGGACATATCTTTTCCCACCTGATGATCTCAAGGGCCCAATATAATCAAGCTGCTATGAATGCCACAACGCTTTCTTGTCCCGCATGTGTAAGGGAAGCGCCTTACTCGGATGATCTTTGCTGAGTCGTAGGCGACATTGTGACCAGGCAGGTACTATTTGTTCGCACAGCTTAACCGACACAGGCCACCCCCGGGCTAGACCTTCCTGATACAGATCAGTACGGCCTGTATGGCCAGGCTTAATATGTAACCATTCGAGTAAGCGTTCCCATTCCCGACCGTCATCTACAATGTCAATTTGTTGTAGCCGCGTGAGGCTATCTACCTGTTGGTTGAACTGAGCAGTGATCGAGTTTGAACGATCGTGGCCTTTTACCCAAGCAATGTGCAATGTTCTCTGTCCTCCTATTTCCAACAGTTGCTTCCAGGTATCTGTCTCCCAGATTGGGACTCTCTTCACCTGCCAATCATTGGCTGCCCAGTGTCCTATCCATTCAGTGGCTCCTTTAAAAACAGCATATGACTCAGCGTAAATGTAAGTAGCCCCATGTTGTGCAGCTAGTAGGACGGCTCTGAGTTCCCCTACTTGTGCCCTACCTTCTCCTGTTTCAAGTGCTCTTTCCCCCGCTGCTACTTCCAGTGCTACGGCCTTGTATTTCCACTTGCTGTTCTCACGGTGAGATGACGCACCAGTAAACCACACTCCTGTAAGATCACTGCTGTCCCTCAAAGGAGGTGCTTCTTGGATTGGAGATGGTCTGTTTGGTGGGGATTGGAACAATAGGGCATCATCTCTATCCTTCTGGAGCATGGATACTTTGATACTACCTTCAGAGATTGGCATGATATCATTAATGCCTTCTCAATAAGCATACCACTTTCGAACTGTGGGTTTCTGGGCAATGCCGGCTGGCGGTGCTGTCCCTTTACGGACCACATCTAGGAGTCGAAAAGGGCCCCGAACAATCACGCTCTGTTCTCTCCTTATCTGCTCTGCTCGTTGCAACGCTCGCACCAGGGACAGTAAACCCTTCTCCAGGTCTGAATATCTGCTCTCAGTATCATTAAGGCGTGAGAGCTAAATTCTAATGATCTCTCCGGTCCTGCTGGTCCCTTTTGCCATAAATTACAACGGGAACCATGTTCACTGAACCCCCATTCTACATGGACAGGGTCAGTTGGATGTATGGGGCCAAGTTGTTGGAATAACCTTAGCTCTTTTATTAGCAATTCTAGTGCATTAGTATGTTGTTCAGTCCACTCGCAGGATTTACCTTTTTTGAGCAAACAATAAAGGGGGCGAGCAATGATGGAAAAGCCAGGGATGTGTTTACGCCAATAACTTAAAGTCCCAGGACTTGCTGTAACTCCTTCACGCTGGATGGATTCTGGCCATGCTCTATTTTTTCAGGGTATCCTGAGGGACAGAAGCAGCTCCCTTAATCCACCAGACCCCCCAGGAATTTAACTTCCTGTGCGGGTCTCTGACACTTTGAGTCGGGAATTTCCAATCCCAAATCTGATAATGTTTTTCGGATGTTTTCCATCATGTCTTGTACACTTTCTTGGCTCTCTCTCCCCCTATTAAGATGTCGTCAATATATTGGTATACCGTACATCCCTGTGAAACAGGAATCTCTGATAGCACTTTAGCTAAAGCATTATGGGCAATAGTGGGGGAATGTTTGTATCCTTGCGGAAAGCGGTTAAAGGTATATTGGACTCCTTTCCATGTGAATGCAAACTGCGCTTTGTCCTGCTCAAGGAGGAGAATCATAAAAAAAAATATTCTTTAACATCTAAGGCAGCCACCCAAGCATGGGCAGCTCCTTTTATCATTGCCACAATTTCCGCGATATTAGGAACCGCAGCGGTCAGGGGTGCAGTGTTGGCGTTTAATTTTCCGTAATCTACTGTGAAACGCCATTGCCTTTTTGGTTTCTTTACTGGCCACACTGGTGAATTATAAGGCGCGTGAGTCCTCTTAATGATGTTTCTTTTTTCTAAATCTGATACCACCCCGTCTGCTCCTGCAAGTGCAGCTGCAGGCAGTGGGTACTGTCAGGCGTTGGTAATTTTAGAAGGAGGCAAAAGTATAGATGTTTCTAATAGCCCCAATTTAACTGTGTCTAATCCTTTTTTGCGTCCTGCAAAACTCCACACAGTTCCATCTCCATCTGGGAGTTTCCACATTCGCCCACGCAGTACGTCAAATCCTAGGAGGTTAGTACGTGAGGCACCCACTAACGCTTCTGCCCTAGTCATTCGCTGCTCTCCCGGCAACCAGAGGTTAATTTTTGCAGTGGGGCATGTTTTTACCACACCATCAATTCCCGTGAAGTTGACTCTGCGTCGGGTGGGATTTATACCTAGAAGTTGTGCTGTTTCGTTAGTGATTGCAGACATTTGGGCTCCGGTATCAATAATAAAATTTACCAATATCTTCCGGGGGTCCAACAGGAATGACAATAACGGGTTCGGAGTCTTTATGAGAGCGCCATTGGATTGCTAGTACCTGCCGGACAGGGTGGCTCACTGCCCTCCCCGGGGATAGGAGTGTTTTGGCTGGGACTCTGTCAAATCAATCAAGTTACGTTCCGGTGCAGAAGGCACAATTTTCTCACGGCTTGGGGATTCTCTGGTTAGGCTTTTCTCCCCAGCCGCATTATTCTTTCTAGGTAGAGATTGGACTAGCGTACGGAGATCTCCCGTAGGGTCACCGCGCAAGAATTGTCGGGGCACCCCTAATTGTAGGGCTTTACGCCACAACTCATTTCGGTCCTTATCAGGCTTAAACCTTCCCTCTGATTTAGGGTTTTGAGTGTGAGTTTGGACTTGGCGAACCTTTCGCGGGTGTTCGGAGGATTTCTCACTAGTTTGGCTGGCCCAGCCCATTCGGCGCCCTTATTGATCTATTTCCTGTACATTCCAGGTGGGCATGTAGTGACGACGGCCCCGCCCATGAGCACCCCGAGCATCCCGTATACGATCTTGAGTGCGAACAAGGAACGGTTTCAGGCAATCGGGCAGACCACGGATGAGAGGGGCTAATCGATCCGGGTCGATAGCGGCTGACATTGGGGATTTCCGAAATTCCTCTCTGTCATACATGGCTTGCAGACAAGCTGCTTTCCGTACAGCCGCAAACAGATCAGAGTAGCCTGTAGCTCTAATCTCTAACGGCTCCCCCCTCTCTCGCGGATCCATACCCCTTGCCCAAAAGGCTGCTCGAGCGGTTAGGGAATAATTATGATCCCCAGGCATAGTGGTTAAAAACACTCCTGGTCCCCAAGAGTCTCCTGCTTCTTCCTCACTCAGCATAATTCTGTGCCCCCCTTCAGAAGAAACTCGCCACACGTACTCAACAGCCGACTCTTCTGGTCGCCTCGAATATTTCTCCCTTATTTTTGTTAACTCGGTTGGTGTCCATGGAACGGTACGCACAGTGGTGTGAATTTCATCACCATCATCAACTGCAGTTTCAGTTTTAACCAGAGGACGTAAAGGAAAAACTTGGGATTTCAAAGTCAAAGTCCTTTCCTCCTCATCTTCTTCGTCATCCTCACTATTAGACAAAAAAATCTCCGGTCTGGGTTCCGGAATTTGGATAACACAGTAACTTACGAATCTGTTGGACCTGAGTCGAGGGCTGCATTTTATCTAAGAGCCCGGTCACCCTTTCAATAACATTTTAAGTTGGCGATTTTTCACTCCCAAGTTGAGCATTCCGGTTTCCTAAACATTCATTCTCACTCACAAGCTTATCGACTTGAGTTCTTAATTTTTCTCCTGTCTCCTTTTGCAAGGCTAATGATGACTTCAGCACCTCATTCTCCGATTTCAGGGTTGCATATTCTACAGCTGAAATCAGATTAGGAGCGGGGGTTTCTCTAGCTTCTTGTTGTGCACAAGATAAACAGGCGCCTAACACAGCACAAATCACACCCTTGCCTTTCCCCGCTCTGAGCTTCTGTGAAACCCGACGCTCTTCAATACGTTCCACCACTTTCTCTTCATCCTTCCAAAATTTTTGGGCCCACTCCTTGCCAGCCTGGGAAGGGGCACAATCATATTTTTGCAGCAGTTTATCCATGGCAATCCTGCCGACTACGCCAAATTCTGTTGCGTGAAACGGGGCCAAGCGGTTTTGGCAGAAGATAAACCCCCTTGCGTTCTAACACTCCTCACCGAGGTGGGAGGCCAGGTGCGGCTGGGTTTCAATTCTGAGTGATGCCCAATTCAGCACTATCAGGCCAATCGCGTTTAATATGTGTTAAACTAGTACGATTTGGAGACACTAATAGTGGGCTGCACCTTCAGTCTAGTCGTGCTCCTGAACCAGCACGGCCTCTCTCAAGTTTTGGTCGCGTTCAGTGAGAAAGCGAAACGACTAGCTACTGAAACAGTGCAGTTTATTTAAACAACAGATATACAGGTTCTTTAGGATTGCCGGTGATAAATACACTGTCTGCAAAGCACGTGCAAATAAAGACATTGTTAAATATACAAACGCGCGACAAAATTATAAACGATACAGCCTGGCTATAAATGTAGGGTAGAGATTCTCTAGAGAAATTTCTAGAGTCCCCGAGAAAGCACTCGGTGTAATCAAAGTCTTACCCAAAGGCATCCTTATGGGGGGAAAGAAAGGCTCAGCCCGTCGACTGATCCCAGAAAACAGCGGTGGGATTCTTCGCGATGGTGTCTTCCCTGACATCCCCTCTCTCTTGGGCTATTTTTATATTATTTTTTTATCTTCAAAGTGGAGTTTGAGTGACTTTAGTCATATGTACTTTTATTATGATTAATGTACTCAAGGAGGAGTGTTCACACCTCGGGGGCGGATAGCCTCCGGGATGGAGGTGTGTTTTGGTACATTGTGGTGAGCAAAGTTCACACAAAAGGACAGCATTTCATCAACATTTGACGAAATGTTGGCTCGGGTAGCGTGTAGGCCGCTTATCAGTTCCGTAGTACCATCTCGTCCCCATATCTGCTATTCGTCACAAGGGAAGGCCACGGAACAAGCGCGTTCCGTTCCATCCCCGTGTAGTTTCGCAAACAACCTTGTACAGGGAATCACAGCTGTTGCATTCTTCGTGTGCTAGCTGTGGCTGTATTCTACCTCAGAAGCCTCTTGATTTTATGACTTTCCTTAATGTGTGAACAATGCTGTATTTTTGTATTCTTGGCCAATTTAGTAATTATTCCACAAGAACACACATTGGTTGCCGATTTATCGACGGGTCTAATCACCACAGGCCAACTGTAATTAAAACCATCTATGTAGACTCTACCAAAGCGGACAAATACAACACTGATTGTTACAAAATTATGGAGCCAAATTCAGATTGCTGGCACAATTTCACTTTCATCAAACCTACAGTAGTGTACTGTATTTGGGGCTACAAGGGCACAGAATTGTTATTTGCATTTATGATTGACTCAAATACACCTGAACTTGCTGAAATGAATCCAGAACCTACACCCCACAAACTCTCAAAGGCTCGCTCTTCTAAGAGAAAAAAAACCACCTCTCTCTTTTCTAAGCCCTCCATTAGACTAACTCCTTACATTTTCAACATTGGCCCTTACGTTATTAAACACACGCAGGTCAACAACAGGTACTGTTTAATCCCACATATTCCCTCAAACGAGCAGAATTGTCAATGCAGATTAAAATCCCTGCGATCAAACCCACCTGCTTACCGTTCCTGAGTACATCTTATGCAGAATGGTCAGCATGGTTACGCAAACGAACTCTTGCCACTTCACACGGACGGAAGAGGGATGCGACTGGTATCTTAGGAACAGGCCTGGGAGTCTTGAATAGTATAGATGCTGAGATACTTGCCAACAAACTAGTCACAACCACTACTGATCTGGACAAATTAAGACATCCCCTACAGTCCTCTCTATTAGCATTGGGAAACCACCAAGGGCTTTTATCGAATATATTGCCTCAATGGGAAGAAACGGGTGAAAAAGACCATCAGCTGATCACAGATGCACTTGGTACAACCCAAACCAATGTTTCCTTGGCTCTTAGTTGTATCCAAGCCCAATTGTGGATGCAATCTATGACAGCCGCAATCATAAGGGAAGGTGAAGAAGGCACCTTGCCCACCGAAATTCGAAAAGTAATATGGGATAACGCAATTGAATTTGAGAAAAGATTTCAGTCCAGGTGGTATCTGGTTAATTTCACCTATGATCCCACTGAGAGCAAAGCCACAGCTTTTGCCTTAACGATACGCAATGCCTCAGTATACACCATATAGCCAATCATCGCACTGGGGTTGAATCACCAAGGAGCTCTACTCTATCCAACACAGCACAGAGGTTGGGCACGACAAAATGAGACTAAATGGCAAACTGCTGATGTTGACGCATGCGTTTCACGAGACCAACGAGGATTCATTTGTGAGAGTAATACTCTCAAAGCACAAGACCTTTGTCTTGACACCAACCAGAATGCTTGTCGCTTTGAGACACATCCCGATGAAACCCCAGAGACTGTGCTTGTCTAGATTGGGAAAGGGTGCGTTAGCATGAGGTCTCCCTGTAGTCTTGTATTCAGAGATGACATAGTAATCACTCAAATCTTTGTGTTTGAACTTTACTAACACAAACTTACGGGATGCGACTTCAATTATTAAGCTCCTGTTACGTCTTTTCAATTGCTACAACCTAATTACACGTTGATTCGAGATTGTTGCCTACCCCTATCGGAATGAATCTCTCCCTGGTGAAGAAGCTGCTAAAACACAATGAATTGAAGCGACTCTTGAAAGAGGCCCAAGAAAATAGACAGACAACTTTGATTACCGTCCATCATCAGGTTGAAGAAATACACCAAGCGTTGGAAAGAGTGAAGAGAGGCGGAGGACATAGATGGGGAGATACTCTTTTTGGATGGTCACTGACAGTTACAGGACTTTATAACAAGATGCTTCACTCTGTTGTTGTTTTACTAATAGTCACTGTATTGTGCTTTGCTTAGACAATTGTTTTGCATGTTAGACTTTGGATTATGATGAAAAGTTTAAATCGCTTGATCACTCCACGAGAAGGATTTCCACTTGATATCCCTCACCAAAAGAACACATGTGATCTTTCTTATCAGTGTTCAATACGTCGACCTTGACTGACTGTAGACAAAGTTTTCCCTGCAGGCTCTTTGGGCGTGGGACCCATCTCCAGCCATATGGCCATTTTTGTGCCTGGCACGGCGCCAAGTGGGAAAGGCTGGTGTCGAGGCTGAAGGCAGCCGGAAAGTCCGCAGCCCCCAGGTCTGTGGGGCTACGCAAGCGGTTCCCAAAGAGCTTTAGAACAAGGCATAGTTTTCCCTCCTGGCTCTTTGGGCGGGAGACCCATCTCCAGCCATAGGCCATTTTTGTGTCTGTCCCTGCGCCCAGAGGGAAAGGGTGGTTTGGAGGCTGAAGGCAGCAGGAAAGCCTGCAGCCCCCAGGTCTGTGGGACAATTCAAGCGGTTCCCAAGAGCTTTAGAACAAGGCATAGTTTTCCCTGCTGGCTCCTTGGGTAAGGGACCCATCTCCAGCGGTATGGCCATTTTTGTGCCTGGCGCGGCGCCAAGTGACAAAGGGTGGTTTTGAGGATGAAGGCAGCAGGAAAGCCTGCAGCTCCCAGGTCTGTGGGGCTACGCAAGCGGTTCCCAAAGACCTTTAGAACAAGGCAGTGTTTTTCCTGCTGGCTCTTTGGGCCAGGGAACCATCTCCAGCCATAGGCCTTTTTTGTGTCTGTACCGGCTCCCAGAGGGAAAGGCTGGTGTCGAGGTTGAAGGCAGCAGGAATGCCCGCAGCCCCCAGGTCTGTGGGGCTACGCAAGCGGTTCCCAAAGAGCCTTAGAACAAGGCATAGTTTTCCCTGCTGGCTCTTTGGGCGGGGGACCCATCTCCAGCCGTATGGCCATTTTTGTGCCTGGTGCGGTGGCAAGTGGTAAAGGGTGGTTTTGAGGCTGAAGGCAGCAGGAAAGCCCGCAGCCCCCAGGTCTGTGGGGCTACGAAAGAGGTTCCCAAAGGGCCATAGAACAAGGCATAGTTTTCCCTACAGGCTCTTTGGGAAGGGCACCCATCTCCAGCCGTATAGCCATTTTTGTGCCTGGCGCGGCGCCAAGTGGGAAAGGGTGGTGGCAAGGCTGAAGGCAGCAGCAAAGTCTGCAGCCCCCAGGTCTGTGGGGCTACGCAAGCGGTTCTCAAAGAGCTTTAGAACAAGGCATAGTTTTCCCTGCTGGCTCCTTGGGCGGGGGACCCATCTCCAGCCATATGGCCATTTTTGTGCCTGGCGCGGCGCCAAGTGTGAAAGGGTGTTGTCGAGGCTGAAGGGAGCAGGAAAGCCCGCAGCCCCCAGGTCTGTGGGGCTACGCAAGCGGTTCCCAAAGAGCTTTAGAACAAGGCATAGTTTTCCCTGCTGGCTCT
The DNA here is from genome assembly GCF_028500815.1 of Rissa tridactyla. Taxonomy (NCBI): domain Eukaryota; kingdom Metazoa; phylum Chordata; class Aves; order Charadriiformes; family Laridae; genus Rissa; species Rissa tridactyla. Next base: position 122,234 of record NW_026529343.1, on the reverse strand, counting down.
TTGGGCGTGGCAACCATGTCCAGCCGTATGGCCATTTTTGTGCCTGGCGCGGCGCTAAGTTCTAGAGGGTGGCTTTGAGGCTGAAGGCAGCAGGAAAGCCTGCAGCCCCCAGGTCTATGTGGCTACGCAAGCGGTTCCCAAAGACCTTTAGAACATGGCATAGTTTTCCCTGCTGGCTCTTTGGGCGTGGGACCCATCTCCAGCCATATGGCCATTTTTGTGCCTAGCGCAGCGCCCAGAGGGAAAGGGTGTTTTTGAGGCTGAAGGCAGCAGGAAAGCCTGCAGCCCCCAGATCTGTGGGACTACGCAAGCAGTTCCCAAAGAGCTTTAGAACAAGGCATAGTTTTCCCTAATGGCTCTTTGGGCGGGGGATCTATCTCCAGCCATATGGCCGTTTTTGTGCCTGGCGCGGCGCCAAGTGGGAAAGGGTAGATTTGCGGCTGAAGGCAGCAGCAAAGCCTGCAGCCCCCAGGTCTCTGGGGCTACGCAAGCGGTTCCCAAAGAGCTTTAGAACAAGGTGTAGTTTTCCCTGCTGGCTCTTTGGGCATGGGACCCATCTCCAGCCGTATGGCCATTTTTGTGCCTGGCGCGGCGCCAAGTGGGAAAGGGTGGTGTTGAGGCTGAAGGGAGCAGGAAAGCCCGCAGCCCCCAGGTCTGTGGGGCTACGCAAGCGGTTCCCAAAGAGCTTTAGAACAAGGCATAGTTTTCCCTGCTGGCTCTTTGGGCGGGGCACCCATCTCCAACCATATGGCCATTTTTGTGCCTGGCGCGGTGCCAAGTGGGAAAGGGTGTTGTCGAGGCTGAAGGCAGCAGGAAAGCCTGCAGCCCCCAGGTCTGTGGGACTACGCAAGCGGTTCCCAAAGAGGTTTAGAACAAGGCATAGTTTTCCCTGCTGGCTCTTTGGGCGGGAGACCCATCTCCAGCCGTATGGCCATTTTTGTGCCTAGCGCGGCGCCAAGTGGGAAAGGGTGGTGTTGAGGCTGAAGGCAGCAGGAAAGCCCACAGCCTCTAGCTCTGTGGGGCTACGCAAGCGGTTCCCAAAGAGCTTTAGAACAAGGCATAGTTTTCCCTGCTGGCTCTTTGGCAGGGGACTCATCTCTAGCCGTAGGCCATTTTTGTGCCTGGCGCGGTGCCAAGTGGGAAAGGGTGGTGTTGAGGCTGAAGGCAGCAGGAAAGCCCGCAGCCCCCAGGTCTGTGGGGCTACGCAAGCGGTTCCCAAAGAGCTTTAGAACAAGGCATAGTTTTCCCTGCTGGCTCTTTAGGCATGGGGCCCATGTCCAGCCGTATGGCCATTATTGCGCCTGGCGCGGCGCCAAGTGGGAAAGGGTTGTGTCGAGGCTGTAGGCAGCAGGAAGACCCGCAACCCCAGGTCTGTGGGGCTACGCAAGCGGTTCCCAAAGAGCTTTAGAACAAGGCATAGTTTTCCCTGCTAGCTCCTTGGGCATGGGACCCATCTCCACCATATGCCATTTTTGTGCCTGGAGCGGCGCCAAGTGGGAAAGGGTGGTTTTGAGGCTGAAGGCAGCAGGAAAGCCTGCAGCCCCCAGATCTGTGGGACTACGCAAGCAGTTCCCAAAGAGCTTTAGAACAAGGCATAGTTTTCCCTAATGGCTCTTTGGGCGGGGGACCTATCTCCAGCCATATGGCCGTTTTTGTGCCTGGCGCGGCGCCAAGTGGGAAAGGGTAGATTTGCGGCTGAAGGCAGCAGCAAAGCCTGCAGCCCCCAGGTCTCTGGGGCTACGCAAGCGGTTCCCAAAGAGCTTTAGAACAAGGCGTAGTTTTCCCTGCTGGCTCTTTGGGCATGGGACCCATCTCCAGCCGTATGGCCATTTTTGTGCCTGGCGCGGCGCCAAGTGGGAAAGGGTGGTGTTGAGGCTGAAGGGAGCAGGAAAGCCCGCAGCCCCCAGGTCTGTGGGGCTACGCAAGCGGTTCCCAAAGAGCTTTAGAACAAGGCATAGTTTTCCCTGTTGCCTCTTTGGGCGGGGCACCCATCTCCAACCATATGGCCATTTTTGTGCCTGGCGCGGTGCCAAGTGGGAAAGGGTGTTGTCGAGGCTGAAGGCAGCAGGAAAGCCTGCAGCCCCCAGGTCTGTGGGACTACGCAAGCGGTTCCCAAAGAGGTTTAGAACAAGGCATAGTTTTCCCTGCTGGCTCTTTGGGCGGGAGACCCATCTCCAGCCGTATGGCCATTTTTGTGCCTAGCGCGGCGCCAAGTGGGAAAGGGTGGTGTTGAGGCTGAAGGCAGCAGGAAAGCCCACAGCCTCTAGCTCTGTGGGGCTACGCAAGCGGTTCCCAAAGAGCTTTAGAACAAGGCATAGTTTTCCCTGCTGGCTCTTTGGGCAGGGGACTCATCTCTAGCCGTAGGCCATTTTTGTGCCTGGCGCGGTGCCAAGTGGGAAAGGGTAGTGTTGAGGCTGAAGGCAGCAGGAAAGCCCGCAGCCCCCAGGTCTGTGGGGCTACGCAAGCGGTTCCCAAAGAGCTTTAGAACAAGGCATAGTTTTCCCTGCTGGCTCTTTGGGCATGGGGCCCATGTCCAGCCGTATGGCCATTATTGCGCCTGGCGCGGCGCCAAGTGGGAAAGGGTTGTGTCGAGGCTGTAGGCAGCAGGAAGACCCGCAACCCCAGGTCTGTGGGGCTACGCAAGCGGTTCCCAAAGAGCTTTAGAACAAGGCATAGTTTTCCCTGCTAGCTCCTTGGGCGGGGGACCCATCTCCACCATATGCCATTTTTGTGCCTGGAGCGGCGCCAAGTGGGAAAGGGTGGTTTTGAGGCTGAAGGCAGCAGGAAAGCCCGCAGCCCCCAGGTCTGTGGGGCTACGCACGCGGTTCCCAAAGAGCTTTAGAACAAGGCATAGTTTTCCCTGATGGCTCCTTGGGCGGGGGACCCATTGCCTGCCGTATGGCCATTTTTGTGCCTGGCGGGGCGCCAAGTGGGAAAGGGTGGTGTCGAGGCTGAAGGCAGCAGGAAAGTCCGCAGCCCCCAGGTCTGTGGGGCTACGCAAGTGGTTCCCAAAGAGCTTTAGAACAAGGCATAGTTTTCCCTGCTGGCTCTTTGGGCGTGGCACACATCTCCAGCCATATTGCCCTTTATGTGCCTGGCGCGACACCAAGTGGGAAAGGGTGGTGTCGAGGCTGAAGGCAGCAGGAAAGCCTGCAGCCCCCAGGTCTGTGGGGCTACGCAAGCGGTTCCCAAAGAGCTTTAGACAAAGGCATAGTTTTCCCTGCTGGCTCTTTGGGCGGGGGACCCATCTCCAGCCGTACGGCCATTTTTGTGCATGGTGCGGCGCCAAGTGTGAAAGGGTGGTTTTGAGCCTGAAGGCAGTAGGAAAGCCCGCAGCCCCCAGATCTATTCGGCTACGCAAGCGGTTCCCAAAGAGCCTTAGAACAAGGCATAGTTTTCCCTGCTGACTCCTTGGGCGTGGCACCAATCTCCAGCCGTATGGCGATTTTTGTGCATGGCGCGGCGCCAAGTGGGAAAGGGTGTTGTCGAGGCTGAAGGCAGCAGCAAAGCCCGCAGCCCCCAGGTCTGTGGGGCTACACAAGCGGTTCCCAAAGAGCTTTAGAACAAGGCATAGTTTTCCCTGCTGGCTCCTTGTGCGGGGGACCCATTGCCTGCCGTATGGCCATTTTTGTGCCTGGCGTGGCACCAAGTGGGAAAGGGTGGTGTCGAGGCTGAAGCTAGCAGGAAAGCCTGCAGCCCCCAGGTCTGTGGGGCTACGCAAGCGGTTCCCAAAGAGCTTTAGAACAAGGCACAGTTTTCCCTCCTGGCTGTTTGGTCGGGGGATCCATCTCCATCCATATGTCCATTTTTGTGCTTGGCGCGGCGCCAAGTGGGAAAGGCTGGTGTCGAGGCTGAAGCTAGCAGGAAAGCCCGCAGCCCCCAGGTCTGTGGGGCTACGCAAGCGGTTCCCAAAGAGCTTTAGAACAAGGCATATTTTTCCCTGCTGGCTCTTTGCGCGTGGCACACATCTCCAGCCATATGGCCATTTTTGTGCCTGTCCCGGCGCCCAGAGGGAAAGGGTGGTTTTGAGGCTGAAGGCAGCTGGAAAGCCCGCAGCCCCCAGGTCTGTGCTCTTTGGGCGGGGGACCCATCTCCAGCCGTAGGCCTTTTCTGTGCCTGGCCCGGCGCCCACAGGGAAAGGGTGGTTTTGAGTCTGAAGGCAGCAGGAAAGCCCGCAGCCCCCAGGTCTGTGCGGCTACGCAAGCAGTTCCCAAAGAGCTTTAGAACAAGGCATAATTTTCCCTTCTGGCTCCTTGGGCAGGGGACCCATCTCCAGCCGTATGGCCATTTTTGTGCCTGGTGTGGCGCCAAGTGGGAAAGGGTGGTGTTGAGGCTGAAGGCGGCACGACAGCCTGCCGCCCGGGGTTTTCTTAATGACTTTTCTTAATGATGTCTCCACAGTGTGAAGTTTTGCAGGATTTGAAAAAGTAATAGACACAGTGAAATTGAGTCTATTGGAAACTTCCATACCTTTCCCTCCAAATCTCTGCTGTCCTGTAGTATCCACTGCCTGCAGCTGCTGTTGCAGGAGCAGACAGAGTGGTATCAGATTTAGAAAAAAGGGACATCATTAAGAGGATTCACTCGCCTTATTTTTCACCGGTGTGGCCAGTAAAGAAACCAAAAAGGCAATAGCTGTTCACAGTAGATTACCAAAAGTTGGATGCCAACACTGCATCGCTGACTGCTGCGGTTCCGACTATCGCGGAAATTGTGACAATGATACAAGGAGCTGCCCATCCTTGGAGGGTTGCCTGAAGGCAGCAGGAAAGCCCGCAGCCCCCAGGTCTGTGGGGCTACGTAAGCGGTTCCCAAAGAGCTTTAGAACAAGGCATAGTTTTCCCTGCTGGCTCTTTGGGCGGGGGACCCATCTCCAGCCATAGGCCATTTTTGTGCCTGGCGCGGCGCCAAGTGGGAAAGGGTGGTTTTGAGGCTGAAGGCAGCAGGAAAGCCTGCAGCCCCCAGGTCTGTGGGGCTACGCAAGCGGTTCCCAAAGAGCTTTAGAAGAAGGCATAGTTTTCCTTGCTGGCTCTTTGGGCATGGGACCCATCTCCAGCCATAGGCCATTTTTGTGCCTGATGCGGCGCCAAGTGGGAAAGGGTGGCTTTGAGGCTGAAGGCAGCAGGAAAGCCTGCAGCTCCCAGGTCTGTGGGGCTAAGCAAGCGGTTCCCAAAGAGCTTTAGAACAAGGCATAGTTATCCCTGCTGGCTCCTTGGGCGGGGGACCATCTCCAGCCATAGGCCATTTTTGCGCCTGGCGCGGCGCCAAGTGGGAAAGGGTGGTGTCGAGGCTGAAGACAGCAGGAAAGCCCGCAGCCCCCAGGTCTGTGGAGCTACGCAAGCGGTTCCCAAATAGCTTTAGAACAAGGCATAGTTTTCCCTGCTGGCTCTTTGGGCCGGTTACCCATCTCCAGCCATATGGCCATTTTTGTGCCTGGCGCACCGCCAAGTGGGAAAGGGTGTTGTCGAGCCTGAAGGCAGCAGGAAATCCTGCAGCCCCCAGGTCTGTGGGGCTACGCAACCGGTTCCCAAAGAGCTTTAGAACAAGGCATAGTTTTCCCTGCTGGCTCTTTGGGCATGGGACCCATCTCCAGCTGTATGGCCATTTTTGTGCCTGGCGCGGCGCCAAGTGGGAAAGGGTGGTTTTGAGGCTGAAGGCACCAGGAAAGCCCGCAGCCCCCAGGTCTGTGGGGCTAAGCAAGCGGTTCCCAAAGACCTTTAGAACAAGGCAGAGTTTTCCCTGCTGGCTCTTTGGGCGTGGGACCCATCTCCACCCATATGGCCATTTTGGTGCCTGGCGCGGCGCCAAGTGGGAAAGGGTGGCTTTGAGGCTGAAGGCAGCAGGAAAGCCCGCAGCCCCCAGGTCTGTGGGGCTACGCAAGCGGTTCCCAAAGAGCTTTAGAACAAGGCATAGTTTTCCCTGATGGGTCTTTGGGCGTGGGACCCATCTCTAGCCATAGGCCCTTTTTGTGCCTGGCCCGGCACCAAGTTGAAAAGGGTGGTTTTGAGGCTGAAGGCAGCAGGAAAGCCCGCAGCCCCCAGGTCTGTGGGGCTACGCAAGCGGTTCCCAAAGACCTTTAGAACAAGGCAGAGTTTTCCCTGCTGGCTCTTTGGGCGGGGGACCCATCTCCACCCATATGGCCATTTTGGTGCCTAGCGCAGCGCCAAGTGGGAAAGGGTGGCTTTGAGGCTGAAGGCAGCAGGAAAGCCCGCAGCCCCCAGGTCTGTGGGGCTACGCAAGCGGTTCCCAAAGACCTTTAGAACAAGGCATAGTTTTCCCTGCTGGCTCTTTGGGCGTGGGACCAATCTCTAGCCATAGGACATTTTTGTGCCTGGCACGGCGCCAAGTGGGCAAGGGTGGTTTTGAGGCTGAAGGCAGCAGGAAATCCCGCAGCCCCCAGGTCTGTGCGACAACGCAAGCGGTTCCCAAAGACCTTTAGAACAAGGCAGAGTTTTCCCTGCTGGCTCTTTGGGCGTGGGACCCATCTCCAGCCATATGGCCATTTTTGTGTCTGGCGCGGCGCCAAGTGGGAAAGGGTGGCTTTGAGGCTGAAGGCAGCAGGAAAGCCCGCAGCCCCCAGGTCTGTGGGGCTACGCAAGCGGTTCCCAAAGACCTTTAGAACAAGGCAGAGTTTTCCCTGCTGGCTCTTTGGGCAGGGGACCCATCTCCAGCCATATGGCCATTTTGGTGCCTGGCGCGGCGCCAAGTGGGAAAGGGTGGCTTTGAGGCTGAAGGCAGCAAGAAAGACCGCAGGCCCCAGGTCTGTGGGACAACGCAAGCGGTTCCCAAAGAGCTTTAGAACAAGGCATAGTTTTCCCTGCTGGCTCTTTGGGCGGGGCACCCATGTCTAGCCGTATGGCCATTTTGGTGCCTGGCACGGCGCCAAGTGGGAAAGGGTGTTGTCGAGGCTGAAGGCAGCAGGAAAGCCTGCAGCCCCCAGGTCTGTGGGGCTACGCAAGCGGTTCCCAAATAGCCTTAAAACAAGGCATAGTTTTCCCTGATGGCTCCCTGGACAGGGCACCCATCTCTAGCCATAGGCCCTTTTTGTGCCTGGCCCGGCGCCAAGTGGAAAAGGGTGGTTTTGAGGCTGAAGGCAGCAGGAAAGTCTGCAGCCCCCAGGTCTGTGCGACAACGCAAGCGGTTCCCAAAGACCTTTAGAACAAGGCAGAGTTTTCCCTGCTGGCTCTTTGGGCGTGGGACCCATCTCCAGCCATATGGCCATTTTGGTGCCTGGCGCGGCGCCAAGTTGGAAAGGGTGTTTTTGAGGCTGAAGGCAGCAGGAAAACCCGCAGCCCCCAGGTCTGTGGGGCTACGCAAGCGGTTCCCAAAGACCTTTAGAACAAGGCAGAGTTTTCCCTAATGGCTCCTTGGGCGGGGGACCCATCTCCACCCATATGGCCATTTTTGTGCCTGGCGCGGTGCCCAGTGGGAAAGGGTGGTTTTGAGGCTGAAGGCAGCAGGAAAGCCTGCAGCCCCCAGGTCTGTTGGGCTACGCAAGCGGTTCCCAAAGAGCCTTAGAACAAGGCATAGTTTTCCCTGCTGGCTCTTTGGGCGGGGGACCCATCTCCAGCCGTATGGCCATTTTTGTGCCTGGCGCGGCGCCAAGTGGGAAAGGGTAGTGTCGAGGCTGAAGGCAGCAGGAAAGCCCGCAGCCCCCGGGTCTGTGGGGCTACGAAAGCGGTTCCCAAAGAGCCTTAGTACGAGGCATAGTTCTCCCTGCTGGCTCTTTGGGAAGGGGACCCATGTCCATCCGTATAGCCATTTTTGTGTCTGGCGCGGCGCCAAGTGGGAAAGGGTGGTTTTGAGGCTGAAGGCAGCAGGAAAGCCCGCAGCCCCCAGGTCTGTGGGGCTACGCAAGTGGTTCCCAAAGAGCTTTAGAACAAGGCATAGTTTTCCCTGCTGGCTCTTTGGGCGTGGGACCCATCTCCAGCCGTACGGCCATTTTTGTGCCTGGCGCGGCGCCAAGTGGGAAAGGGTGTTGTTGAGGCTGAAGGCAGCAGGAAAGCCCGCAGCCCTCAGGTCTGTGGGGCTACGCAAGCGGTTCCCAAAGAGGTTTAGAACAAGGCATAGTTTTCCCTGCTGGCTCTTTGGGCGTGTGACCAATCTCTAGGCATAGGACATTTTTGTGCCTGGCACGGCGCCAAGTGGGAAAGGGTGGTTTTGAGGCTGAAGGCAGCAGGAAAGCCCGCAGCCCCCAGATCTGTGGGACAACGCAAGCGGTTCCCAAAGAGCTTTAGAACAAGGCATAGTTTTCCCTGCTGGCTCTTTGGGCGGGGGACCCATCTCCACCCATATGGCCATTTTGCTGCCTGGCGCGGCGCCAAGTGGGAAAGGGTGGCGTTGAGGCTGAAGGCAGCAGGAAAGCCCGCAGCCCCCAGGTCTGTGGGGCTACGCAAGCGGTTCCCAAAGAGGTTTAGAACAAGGCATAGTTTTCCCTGCTGGCTCCTTGGGCGGGGGACCCATCTCTAGCCATAGGCCATTTTTGTGCCTGGCCCGGCACCAAGTGGAAAAGGGTGGTTTTGAGGCTGAAGGCAGCAGGACAGCCCGCAGCCCCCAGGTCTGTGCGACAACGCAAGCGATTCCCAAAGAGCTTTAGAAGAAGGCATAGTTTTCCCTGCTGGCTCTTTGGGCGGGGGACCCATCTCCAGAGATATGGCCATTTTTGTGCCTGGCGTGGCACCTAGTGGGAAAGGGTGTTGTCCAGGCTGAAGCTAGCAGGAAAACCCGCAGCCCCCAGGTCTGTGGGGGTACACAAGCGTTTCCCAAAGAGCTTTAGAAAAAGGCATAGTTTTCCCTGTTGGTTCTTTGGGCGTGGGACCCATCTCTAGCTGTATGTCCATTTTTATGCCTGGCGCGGCGCCAAGTGGGAAAGGGTGTTGTTGAGGCTGAAGGCAGCAGGAAAGCCCGCAGCCCCCAGGTCTTTCGGGCTACGCAAGTGGTTCTCAAAGAGCTTTAGAACAAGGCATAGTTTTCCTTGCTGGCTCTTTGGGCATGGGACCCATCTCCAGCCATATGGCCATTTTTGTGCCTGGCGCGGCACCTAATGGGAAAGGGTGTTGTTGAGGCTGAAGGGAGCAGGAAAGCCCGCAGCTCCCAGGTCTGTGGGGCTAAGCAAGCGGTTCCCAAAGAGCTTTAGAACAAGGCATAGTTTTCCCTGCTGGCTCCTTGGGCGGGGGACCCATCTCCAGCCATAGGCCATTTTTGTGCCTAGCGCGGCGCCAAGTGGGTAAGGGTGGTGTCGAGGCTGAAGGCAGCAGGAAAGTCCGCAGCCCCCACGTCTGTGGGGCTACGCAAGCGGTTCCCAAAGACCTTTAGAACAAGGCATAGTTTTCCCTGCTGGCTCTTTGGGCGTGGGACCCATCTCCAGCCATAGGTCATTTTGATGCCTGGCGCGGCGCCAAGTGGGAAAGGGTGGCTTTGAGGCTGAAGGCAGCAGGAAAGCCCGCAGCCCCCAGGTCTGTGGGGCTACGTAAGCGGTTCCCAAAGAGCTTTAGAACAAGGCATAGTTTTCCCTGCTGGCTCTTTGGGCGGGGGACCCATCTCCAGCCATAGGCCATTTTTGTGCCTGGCGCGGCGCCAAGTGGGAAAGGGTGGTTTTGAGGCTGAAGGCAGCAGGAAAGCCTGCAGCCCCCAGGTCTGTGGGGCTACGCAAGCGGTTCCCAAAGAGCTTTAGAAGAAGGCATAGTTTTCCTTGCTGGCTCTTTGGGCATGGGACCCATCTCCAGCCATAGGCCATTTTTGTGCCTGATGCGGCGCCAAGTGGGAAAGGGTGGCTTTGAGGCTGAAGGCAGCAGGAAAGCCTGCAGCTCCCAGGTCTGTGGGGCTAAGCAAGCGGTTCCCAAAGAGCTTTAGAACAAGGCATAGTTATCCCTGCTGGCTCCTTGGGCGGGGGACCATCTCCAGCCATAGGCCATTTTTGCGCCTGGCGCGGCGCCAAGTGGGAAAGGGTGGTGTCGAGGCTGAAGACAGCAGGAAAGCCCGCAGCCCCCAGGTCTGTGGAGCTACGCAAGCGGTTCCCAAATAGCTTTAGAACAAGGCATAGTTTTCCCTGCTGGCTCTTTGGGCGGGTTACCCATCTCCAGCCATATGGCCATTTTTGTGCCTGGCGCACCGCCAAGTGGGAAAGGGTGTTGTCGAGCCTGAAGGCAGCAGGAAATCCTGCAGCCCACAGGTCTGTGGGGCTACGCAACCGGTTCCCAAAGAGCTTTAGAACAAGGCATAGTTTTCCCTGCTGGCTCTTTGGGCATGGGACCCATCTCCAGCTGTATGGCCATTTTTGTGCCTGGCGCGGCGCCAAGTGGGAAAGGGTGGTTTTGAGGCTGAAGGCACCAGGAAAGCCCGCAGCCCCCAGGTCTGTGGGGCTACGCAAGCGGTTCCCAAAGACCTTTAGAACAAGGCAGAGTTTTCCCTGCTGGCTCTTTGGGCGTGGGACCCATCTCCACCCATATGGCCATTTTGGTGCCTGGCGCGGCGCCAAGTGCGAAAGGGTGGCTTTGAGGCTGAAGGCAGCACGAAAGCCCGCAGCCCCCAGGTCTGTGGGGCTACACAAGCGGTTCCCAAATAGCTTTAGAACAAGGCATAGTTTTCCCTGCTGGCTCCTTGGGCATGGGACCCATGTCCAGCCATAGGCCATTTTGGTGCCTGGCGCGGCGCCAAGTGGGAAAGGGTGGCTTTGAGGCTGAAGGCAGCAGGAAAGCCTGCAGCCCCCAGGTCTGTGGGGCTACGTAAGCGGTTCCCAAAGAGCTTTAGAAGAAGGCATAATTTTCCCTGCTGGCTCTTTGGGCGTGGCACACATCTCTAGCATTATGGCCATTTTTGTGCCTGGCGCGGAGCCAAGTGGGAAAGGGTGGCTTTGAGGATGAAGGCAGCAGGAAAGCCCGCAGCCCCCAGGTCTGTGGAGCTACGCAAGTGGTTTCCAAAGAGCTTTAGAACAAGGCATAGTTTTCCCTGCTGGCTCTTTGGGCGTGGGACCCATCTCTAGCCATAGGTCCTTTTTGTGCCTGGCCCGGCACCAAGTTGAAAAGGGTGGTTTTGAGGCTGAAGGCAGCAGGAAAGCCCGCAGCCCCCAGGTCTGTGGGGCTACGCAAGCGGTTCCCAAAGAGCTTTAGAACAAGGCATAGTTTTCCCTGCTGGCTCTTTGAGCGTGGGAGCAATCTCTAGCCATAGGACATTTTTGTGCCTGGCACGGCGCCAAGTGGGCAAGGGTGGTTTTGAGGCTGAAGGCAGCAGGAAATCCTGCAGCCCCCAGGTCTGTGCGACAACGCAAGCGGTTCCCAAAGACCTTTAGAACAAGGCAGAGTTTTCCCTGCTGGCTCTTTGGGCGTGGGACCCATGTCTGGCCGTATGGCCATTTTGGTGCCTGGCGCGGCGCCAAGTTGGAAAGGGTGGCTTTGAGGCTGAAGGCAGCAGGAAAGCCTGCAGCCCCCAGGTCTGTGGGGCTACGCAAGCGGTTCCCAAAGACCTTTAGAACAAGGCAGAGTTTTCCCTGCTGGCTCTTTGGGCAGGGGACCCATCTCCAGCCATATGGCCATTTTGCTGCCTGGCGCGGCGCCAAGTGGGAAAGGGTGGCTTTGAGGCTGAAGGCAGCAGGAAAGCCCGCAGGCCCCAGGTCTGTGGGACAACGCAAGCGGTTCCCAAATAGCCTTAGAACAAGGCATAGTTTTCCCTGATGGCTCCCTGGACAGGGCACCCATCTCTAGCCATAGGCCCTTTTTGTGCCTGGCCCGGCGCCAAGTGGAAAAGGGTGGTTTTGAGGCTGAAGGCAGCAGGAAAGCCCGCAGCCCCCAGGTCTGTGCGACAACGCAAGCGGTTCCCAAAGACCTTTAGAACAAGGCAGAGTTTTCCCTGCTGGCTCTTTGGGCGTGGGACCCATCTCCAGCCATATGGCCATTTTGCTGCCTGGCGCGGCGCCAAGTGGGAAAGGGTGGCGTTGAGGCTGAAGGCAGCAGGAAAGCCCGCAGCCCCCAGGTCTGTGGGGCTACGCAAGCGGTTCCCGAAGAGCCTTAGTACGAGGCATAGTTCTCCCTGCTGGCTCTTTGGGAAGGGGACCCATGTCCATCTGTATAGCCATTTTTGTGTCTGGCGCGGCGCCAAGTGGGAAAGGGTGGTTTTGAGGCTGAAGGCAGCAGCAAAGTCTGCAGCCCCCAGGTCTGTGGGGCTACGCAAGTGGTTCCCAAAGAGCTTTAGAACAAGGCATAGTTTTCCCTGCTGGCTCTTTGGGCGGGGGACCCATCTCCAGCCGTATGGCCATTTTTGTGCCTGGCGCGTCGCCCAGAGGGAAAGGGTGGTGTTGAGGCTGAAGGCGCCACGACAGCCTGCCGCCCGGGGTTTTCTTAATGACTTTTCTTAATGATGTCTCCACAGTGTGAAGTTTTGCAGGATTTGAAAAAGTAATAGACACAGTGAAATTGAGTCTATTGGAAACTTCCATACCTTTCCCTCCAAATCTCTGCTGTCCTGTAGTATCCACTGCCTGCAGCTGCTGTTGCAGGAGCAGACAGAGTGGTATCAGATTTAGAAAAAAGGGACATCATTAAGAGGTTTCACTCGCCTTATTTTTCACCGGTGTGGCCAGTAAAGAAACCAAAAAGGCAATAGCTGTTCACAGTAGATTACCAAAAGTTGGATGCCAACACTGCATCCCTGACTGCTGCGGTTCCGACTATCGCGGAAATTGTGACAATGATACAAGGAGCTGCCCATCCTTGGAGGGTTGCCTTAGATGTTAAAGACATATTTTTTTATGATTCCCCTCCTTGAGCAGGACAAAGCGCAGTTTGCATTCACATGGAAAGGAGTCCAATATGCCTTTAACCGCTTTCCGCAAGGATACAAACATTCCCCCACTATTGCCCATAATGCTTTAGCTAAAGTGCTATCAGAGATTCCTGTTTCACAGGGATGTACAGTATACCAATATATTATTGATGACATCTTAATAGGGGAGAGAACTAAGAAAGTGTACAAGACATGATGGAAAACATCTGAAAAACATTATCAGATTTGGGATTGGAAATTCCCGACTCAAAGTGTCAGGGACCCGCACAGGAAGTTAAATTCCTGGGGGTCTGGTGGATTAAGGGAGCTGCTTCTGTCCCTCAGGATACCCTGGAAAAAATAGAGCATGGCCAGAATCCATCCAGCGTGAAGGAGTTACAGCAAGTCCTGGGACTTTAAGTTATTGGCGTAAACACGTCCCTGGCTTTTCCATCATTGCTCGCCCCTTCATAGCTTGCCAAAAAAGGGTAAATCCTGGGTGTGGATTGAACAACACACTAATGCTCTGCAATTACTAATAAAGGAGCTAAGGTTATTCCAACAGCTTCGTCCTATACATCCAACTGACCCTGTCCATGTAGAATGGGGGTTCAGTGAACATGGTTCCCGTTGTAATTTATGGCAGAAGGGACCAGCAGGACCGGAGAGACCATTAGAATTTTGCTCCCACTCCTTCAATGATACTGAGAGCAGATATTCAGACCTGGAGAAGGGTTTACTGTCCCTAGTGCGAGCGTTGCAACGAGCAGAGCAGATAAGGAGAGAACAGAGCGTGATCTTTCCTGGGACCTTTTCGCCTCCCAGATGTGGTCCGTAAAGGGACACCACCACCAGCTGGCATTGCCCAGAGACCTACAGTTCGAAAGTGGTATGCTTATTTAGAAGGCATTAATGAAATCAAGCCAGTCTCTGAAGGCAGTGTTAAAGTATCCAAGGCTACTTCACAAGGATACCAAAGGATATAGATGGTGCCCTATTGTTCCAATCCCCACCAAATAGACCATCTCCGATCCAAGAAGCACCTCCTTTGAGGGACAGCAGTGATCTACAGGAGTGTGGTTTACTGGTGCGTCATCTCACTGTGAAAAAAATAAGTGGAAATATAAGGCCGTAGCACCGGAAGTAACAACGGGAGAAAGAGCGATTGAAACAGGGGAGGGTAGGGGACCTCAGAGCTGTCCTACTAGCTGCACAACATGGAGCCACCTCCTTTTACGCTGAGTCATATGCTGTTTTTAAAGGAGCCACTGAATGGCTAGGACAGTGGGCAGCCAATGACTGGCAGGTGAATAGAGTCCCAGTTTGGGAGACAGATAATTGGAAGCAACTGTTGGAAATAGGAGGACAGAGACCATTGCACATTGCTTGGGTAAAAGGCCACGATCGTTCAAACTCGATCACTGCTCAGTTCAACCAACAGGTAGATGGCCTCACGCGGCTACAACAAATTGACATTGTAGATGATGGTCGGGAATGGGAACGCTTACTTGAATCGTTACATGTTAAACGTGGCCGCACAGGCCGTCCTGACCTGTATCGGGAAGGTGGGTGGCTTGTGTCGGTTAAGCTGTGCGAACAAATAGTAACTGCCTGGTCACAATGTCGCCTACGACTCAGCAAAGATCATCCGAGTAAGGCGCCTCCCTTACACATGCGGGACAAGAAAGCGTTGTGGCATTCATGGCAGCTTGATTATATTGGGCCCTTGAGATCATCAGGTGGGAAAAGATATGTCCTGGTAGGAGTGGAGATTATCTCCAGCCTCAGTATGGCCAGCAGTTTCAAACCAGCTACCAGGGACAACACAGTGAAAGGCCTAAAAGGGTGGCTCAGCACACTTCCCCTTCCCGAGGAAATCCAGAGTGATAACGGTTCACACTTTACGGCTTCGGTGGTACAAGATTGGGCCAAAGAAGAAGGGATTCGATGGGTATTTCATACTCCCTATTATCCTCAGGCTAATGGCATTGTTGAACGCACCAATAGATTCGTTAAGCGTTTTGCAAAAAGTCATGAACCTGGTTGGCATTTGCGATTGGATGATGCCATCTATCAACTAAATAACAGATGGAGTGGAGACGGCTGTCCTAAAATGAAAGCTTTCTGTGTGCCTGCCAATATTATCTCTCCAAAGGCTGCCAATGAACCGGGAAAATACCCTGGAAGATTTCACCCTGGACTACCTGTGCTAGTGAAAATGCCTCAAAATGGGACGGTGCCAATGGTGCTAGCTACTCCCAAAAATCCCTATGCATGGGAAGCCAAGGATTGTTCAGGGAAGATGCACCGGATCAGCACCCGGTGGATCGCACCTTCTTTTTAACCCCGTCGGTCGAATAAGACCGAGCAGATTTTCTTTTCCTTTATGTCTTACAGGAACCTTGGATGAGCTGTACAGACGGATTGGCCTACGCTACCTTTGAATGTCTCCAGGGAATCCTGACATTGAACCTGGCAATAATACTACTTTTATGATGTATGGCTACCTGGAGGCCCAAATTCTAAAATGACGAATTGGCAGATGGAATTGATGCTATTCAGTTTTACCTTTTTATTCCCTGTTGTTTGTAGTCAGAGAGACCCAGAGTGGCCATGGTCTCAAGCCTTTGTCGTCTGTAATACAAGACTACAGGGAGACCTCATGCTAACGCACCCTTTCCCAATCTAGACAAGCACAGTCTCTGGGGTTTCATCGGGATGTGTCTCAAAGTGACAAACATTCTGGTTGGTGTCAAGACAAAGGTCTTGTGCTTTGAGAGTATTACTCTCACAAATGAATCCTTGTTGGTCTCGTGAAACGCATGCGTCAACATCAGCAGTTTGCCATTTAGTCTCATTTTGTCGTGCCCAACCTCTGTGCTGTGTTGGATAGAGTAGAGCTCCTTGGTGATTCAACCCCAGTGCGATGATTGGCTATATGGTGTATACTGAGGCATTGCGTATCGTTAAGGCAAAAGCTGTGGCTTTGCTCTCAGTGGGATCGTAGGTGAAATTAACCAGATACCACCTGGACTGAAATTTTCTCTCAAACTCAATTGCATTATCCCATATTACTTTTCGAATGTCAGTGGGCAAGGTGCCTTCTTCACCTTCCCTTATGATTTATGAGTTTTTGCAAAACGCTTAATCAATCCGTTGGTGCATTCAACAATGCCATTAGCCTGAGAATAATAGGGAGTATGAAATACCCATCGAATCCCTTCTTCTTTGGCCCAATCTTGTACCACCGAAGCCGTAAAGTGTGAACCGTTATCACTCTGGATTTCCTCGGGAAGGGGAAGTGTGCTGAGCCACCCTTTTAGGCCTTTCACTGTGTTGTCCCTGGTAGCTGGTTTGAAACTGCTGGCCATACTGAGGCTGGAGATAATCTCCACTCCTACCAGGACATATCTTTTCCCACCTGATGATCTCAAGGGCCCAATATAATCAAGCTGCCATGAATGCCAAAACGCTTTCTTGTCCCGCATGTGTAAGGGAAGCGCCTTACTCGGATGATCTTTGCTGAGTCGTAGGCGACATTGTGACCAGGCAGTTACTATTTGTTCGCACAGCTTAACTGACACAGGCCACCCCCGGGCTAGACCTTCCTGATACAGATCAGTACGGCCTGTATGGCCAGGCTTAATATGTAACCATTCGAGTAAGCGTTCCCATTCCCGACCGTCATCTACAATGTCAATTTGTTGTAGCCGCGTGAGGCTATCTACCTGTTGGTTGAACTGAGCAGTGATCGAGTTTGAACGATCGTGGCCTTTTACCCAAGCAATGTGCAATGTTCTCTGTCCTCCTATTTCCAACAGTTGCTTCCAGGTATCTGTCTCCCAGATTGGGACTCTATTCACCTGCCAATCATTGGCTGCCCAGTGTCCTATCCATTCAGTGGCTCCTTTAAAAACAGCATATGACTCAGCGTAAATGTAAGTAGCCCCATGTTGTGCAGCTAGTAGGACGGCTCTGAGTTCCCCTACTTGTGCCCTACCTTCTCCTGTTTCAATTGCTCTTTCCCCCGCTGCTACTTCCAGTGCTACGGCCTTGTATTTCCACTTGCTGTTCTCACGGTGAGATGACGCACCAGTAAACCACACTCCTGTAAGATCACTGCTGTCCCTCAAAGGAGGTGCTTCTTGGATTGGAGATGGTCTGTTTGGTGGGGATTGGAACAATAGGGCATCATCTCTATCCTTCTGGAGCATGGATACTTTGATACTACCTTCAGAGATTGGCATGATATCATTAATGCCTTCTCAATAAGCATACCACTTTCGAACTGTGGGTTTCTGGGCAATGCCGGCTGGCGGTGCTGTCCCTTTACGGACCACATCTAGGAGTCGAAAAGGGCCCCGAACAATCACGCTCTGTTCTCTCCTTATCTGCTCTGCTCGTTGCAACGCTCGCACCAGGGACAGTAAACCCTTCTCCAGGTCTGAATATCTGCTCTCAGTATCATTAAGGCGTGAGAGCTAAATTCTAATGGTCTCTCCGGTCCTGCTGGTCCCTTTTGCCATAAATTACAACGGGAACCATGTTCACTGAACCCCCATTCTACATGGACAGGGTCAGTTGGATGTATGGGGCCAAGTTGTTGGAATAACCTTAGCTCTTTTATTAGCAATTCTAGTGCATTAGTATGTTGTTCAGTCCACTCGCAGGATTTACCTTTTTTGAGCAAACAATAAAGGGGGCGAGCAATGATGGAAAAGCCAGGGATGTGTTTACGCCAATAACTTAAAGTCCCAGGACTTGCTGTAACTCCTTCACGCTGGATGGATTCTGGCCATGCTCTATTTTTTCAGGGTATCCTGAGGGACGGAAGCAGCTCCCTTAATCCACCAGACCCCCCAGGAATTTAACTTCCTGTGCGGGTCCCTGACACTTTGAGTCGGGAATTTCCAATCCCAAATCTGATAATGTTTTTCGGATGTTTTGCATCATGTCTTGTACACTTTCTTGGCTCTCTCTCCCCCATTAAGATGTCGTCAATATATTGGTATACCGTACATCCCTGTGAAACAGGAATCTCTGATAGCACTTTAGCCAAAACATTATGGGCAATAGTGGGGGAATGTTTGTATCCTTGCGGAAAGCGGTTAAAGGTATATTGGACTCCTTTCCATGTGAATGCAAACTGCGCTTTGTCCTGCTCAAGGAGGAGAATCATAAAAAAAAAATGTCTTTAACATCTAAGGCAGCCACCCAAGCATGGGCAGCTCCTTTTATCATTGCCACAATTTCCGCGATATTAGGAACCGCAGCGGTCAGGGGTGCAGTGTTGGCGTTTAATTTTCCGTAATCTACTGTGAAACGCCATTGCCTTTTTGGTTTCTTTACTGGCCACACTGGTGAATTATAAGGCACGTGAGTCCTCTTAATGATGTTTCTTTTTTCTAAATCTGATACCACCCCGTCTGCTCCTGCAAGTGCAGCTGCAGGCAGTGGGTACTGTCAGACGTTGGTAATTTTAGAAGGAGGCAAAAGTATAGATGTTTCTAATAGCCCCAATTTAACTGTGTCTAATCCTTTTTTGCGTCCTGCAAAACTCCACACAGTTCCATCTCCATCTGGGAGTTTCCACATTCGCCCACGCAGTACGTCAAATCCTAGGAGGTTAGTACGTGAGGCACCCACTAACGCTTCTGCCCTAGTCATTCGCTGCTCTCCCGGCAACCAGAGGTTAATTTTTGCAGTGGGGCATGTTTTTACCACACCATCAATTCCCGTGAAGTTGACTCTGCGTCGGGTGGGATTTATACCTAGAAGTTGTGCTGTTTCGTTAGTGATTGCAGACATTTGGGCTCCGGTATCAATAATAAAATTTACCAATATCTTCCGGGGGTCCAACAGGAATGACAATAACGGGTTCGGAGTCTTTATGAGAGCGCCATTGGATTGCTAGTACCTGCCGGACAGGGTGGCTCACTGCCCTCCCCGGGGATAGGAGTGTTTTGGCTGGGACTCTGTCAAATCAATCAAGTTACGTTCCGGTGCAGAAGGCACAATTTTCTCACGGCTTGGGGATTCTCTGGTTAGGCTTTTCTCCCCAGCCGCATTATTCTTTCTAGGTAGAGATTGGACTAGCGTACGGAGATCTCCCGTAGGGTCACCGCGCAAGAATTGTCGGGGCACCCCTAATTGTAGGGCTTTACGCCACAACTCATTTCGGTCCTTATCAGGCTTAAACCTTCCCTCTGATTTAGGGTTTTGAGTGTGAGTTTGGACTTGGCGAACCTTTCGCGGGTGTTCGGAGGATTTCTCACTAGTTTGGCTGGCCCAGCCCATTCGGCGCCCTTATTGATCTATTTCCTGTACATTCCAGGTGGGCATGTAGTGACGACGGCCCCGCCCATGAGCACCCCGAGCATCCCGTATACGATCTTGAGTGCGAACAAGGAACGGTTTCAGGCAATCGGGAAGACCACGGATGAGAGGGGCTAATCGATCCGGGTCGATAGCGGCTGACATTGGGGATTTCCGAAATTCCTCTCTGTCATACATGGCTTGCAGACAAGCTGCTTTCCGTACAGCCGCAAACAGATCAGAGTAGCCTGTAGCTCTAATCTCTAACGGCTCCCCCCTCTCTCGCGGATCCATACCCCTTGCCCAAAAGGCTGCTCGAGCGGTTAGGGAATAATTATGATCCCCAGGCATAGTGGTTAAAAACACTCCTGGTCCCCAAGAGTCTCCTGCTTCTTCCTCACTCAGCATAATTCTGTGCCCCCCTTCAGAAGAAACTCGCCACACGTACTCAACAGCCGACTCTTCTGGTCGCCTCGAATATTTCTCCCTTATTTTTGTTAACTCGGTTGGTGTCCATGGAACGGTACGCACAGTGGTGTGAATTTCATCACCATCATCAACTGCAGTTTCAGTTTTAACCAGAGGACGTAAAGGAAAAACTTGGGATTTCAAAGTAAAAGTCCTTTCCTCCTCATCTTCTTCGTCATCCTCACTATTAGACAAAAAAATCTCCGGTCTGGGTTCCGGAATTTGGATAACACAGTAACTTACGAATCTGTTGGACCTGAGTCGAGGGCTGCATTTTATCTAAGAGCCCGGTCACCCTTTCAATAACATTTTAAGTTGGCGATTTTTCACTCCCAAGTTGAGCATTCCGGTTTCCTAAACATTCATTCTCACTCACAAGCTTATCGACTTGAGTTCTTAATTTTTCTCCTGTCTCCTTTTGCAAGGCTAATGATGACTTCAGCACCTCATTCTCCGATTTCAGGGTTGCATATTCTACAGCTGAAATCAGATTAGGAGCGGGGGTTTCTCTAGCTTCTTGTTGTGCACAAGATAAACAGGCGCCTAACACCGCACAAATCACACCCTTGCCTTTCCCCGCTCTGAGCTTCTGTGAAACCCGACGCTCTTCAATACGTTCCACCACTTTCTCTTCATCCTTCCAAAATTTTTGGGCCCACTCCTTCCCAGCCTGGGAAGGGGCACAATCATATTTTTGCAGCAGTTTATCCATGGCAATCCTGCCGACTACGCCAAAGTCTGTTGCGTGAAACGGGGCCAAGCGGTTTTGGCAGAAGATAAACCCCCTTGCGTTCTAACACTCCTCACCGAGGTGGGAGGCCAGGTGCGGCTGGGTTTCAATTCTGAGTGATGCCCAATTCAGCACTATCAGGCCAATCGCGTTTAATATGTGTTAAACTAGTACGATTTGGAGACACTAATAGTGGGCTGCACCTTCAGTCTAGTCGTGCTCCTGAACCAGCACGGCCTCTCTCAAGTTTTGGTCGCGTTCAGTGAGAAAGCGAAACGACTAGCTACTGAAACAGTGCAGTTTATTTAAACAACAGATATACAGGTTCTTTAGGATTGCCGGTGATAAATACACTGTCTGCAAAGCACGTGCAAATAAAGACATTGTTAAATATACAAACGCGCGACAAAATTATAAACGATACAGCCTGGCTATAAATGTAGGGTAGAGATTCTCTAGAGAAATTTCTAGAGTCCCCGAGAAAGCACTCGGTGTAATCAAAGTCTTACCCAAAGGCATCCTTATGGGGGGGAAGAAAGGCTCAGCCCGTCGACTGATCCCAGAAAACAGCGGTGGGATTCTTCGCGATGGTGTCTTCCCTGACATCCCCTCTCTCTTGGGCTATTTTTATATTATTTTTTTATCTTCAAAGTGGAGTTTGAGTGACTTTAGTCATATGTACTTTTATTATGATTAATGTACTCAAGGAGGAGTGTTCACACCTCGGGGGCGGATAGCCTCCGGGATGGAGGTGTGTTTTGGTACATTGTGGTGAGCAAAGTTCACACAAAAGGACAGCATTTCATCAACATTTGACGAAATGTTGGCTCGGGTAGCGTGTAGGCCGCTTATCAGTTCCGTAGTACCATCTCGTCCCCATATCTGCTATTCGTCACAAGGGAAGGCCACGGAACAAGCGCGTTCCGTTCCATCCCTCGTGTAGTTTCGCAAACAACCTTGTACAGGGAATCACAGCTGTTGCATTCTTCGTGTGCTAGCTGCGGCTGTATTCTACCTCAGAAGCCTCTTGATTTTATGACTTTCCTTAATGTGTGAACAATGCTGTATTTTTGTATTCTTGGCCAATTTAGTAATTATTCCACAAGAACACACATTGGTTGCCGATTTATCGACGGGTCTAATCACCACAGGCCAACTGTAATTAAAACCATCTATGTAGACTCTACCAAAGCGGACAAATACAACACTGATTGTTACAAAATTATGGAGCCAAATTCAGATTGCTGGCACAATTTCACTTTCATCAAACCTACAGTAGTGTACTGTATTTGGGGCTACAAGGGCACAGAATTGTTATTTGCATTTATGATTGACTCAAATACACCTGAACTTGCTGAAATGAATCCAGAACCTACACCCCACAAACTCTCAAAGGCTCGCTCTTCTAAGAGAAAAAAAACCACCTCTCTCTTTTCTAAGCCCTCCATTAGACTAACTCCTTACATTTTCAACATTGGCCCTTACGTTATTAAACACACGCAGGTCAACAACAGGTACTGTTTAATCCCACATATTCCCTCAAACGAGCAGAATTGTCAATGCAGATTAAAATCTCTGCGATCAAACCCACCTGCTTACCGTTCCTGAGTACATCTTATGCAGAATGGTCAGCATGGTTACGCAAACGAACTCTTGCCACTTCACACGGACGGAAGAGGGATGCGACTGGTATCTTAGGAACAGGCCTGGGAGTCTTGAATAGTATAGATGCTGAGATACTTGCCAACAAACTAGTCACAACCACTACTGATCTGGACAAATTAAGACATCCCCTACGGTCCTCTCTATTAGCATTGGGAAACCACCAAGGGCTTTTATCGAATATATTGCCTCAATGGGAAGAAACGGGTGAAAAAGACCATCAGCTGATCACAGATGCACTTGGTACAACCCAAACCAATGTTTCCTTGGCTCTTAGTTGTATCCAAGCCCAATTGTGGATGCAATCTATGACAGCCGCAATCATAAGGGAAGGTGAAGAAGGCACCTTGCCCACCGAAATTCGAAAAGTAATATGGGATAACGCAATTGAATTTGAGAAAAGATTTCAGTCCAGGTGGTATCTGGTTAATTTCACCTACGATCCCACTGAGAGCAAAGCCACAGCTTTTGTCTTAACGATACGCAATGCCTCAGTATACACCATATAGCCAATCATCGCACTGGGGTTGAATCACCAAGGAGCTCTACTCTATCCAACACAGCACAGAGGTTGGGCACGACAAAATGAGACTAAATGGCAAACTGCTGATGTTGACGCATGCGTTTCACGAGACCAACGAGGATTCATTTGTGAGAGTAATACTCTCAAAGCACAAGACCTTTGTCTTGACACCAACCAGAATGTTTGTCACTTTGAGACACATCCCGATGAAACCCCAGAGACTGTGCTTGTCTAGATTGGGAAAGGGTGCGTTAGCATGAGGTCTCCCTGTAGTCTTGTATTCAGAGATGACATAGTAATCACTCAAATCTTTGTGTTTGAACTTTACTAACACAAACTTACGGGATGCGACTTCAATTATTAAGCTCCTGTTACGTCTTTTCAATTGCTACAACCTAATTACACGTTGATTCGAGATTGTTGCCTACCCCTATCGGAATGAATCTCTCCCTGGTGAAGAAGCTGCTAAAACACAATGAATTGAAGCGACTCTTGAAAGAGGCCCAAGAAAATAGACAGACAACTTTGATTACCGTCCATCATCAGGTTGAAGAAATACACCAAGCGTTGGAAAGAGTGAAGAGAGGCGGAGGACATAGATGGGGAGATACTCTTTTTGGATGGTCACTGACAGTTACAGGACTTTATAACAAGATGCTTCACTCTGTTGTTGTTTTACTAATAGTCACTGTATTGTGCTTTGCTTAGACAATTGTTTTGCATGTTAGACTTTGGATTATGACGAAAAGTTTAAATCGCTTGATCACTCCACGAGAAGGATTTCCACTTGATATCCCTCACCAAAAGAACACATGTGATCTTTCTTATCAGTGTTGAATACGTCGACCTTGACTGACTGTAGACAAAGTTTTCCCTGCAGGCTCTTTGGGCGTGGCACCCATCTCCAGCCGTATGGCCATTTTTGTGCCTGGCGCGGCGCCAAGTGGGAAAGGGTGTTTTTGAGTGAGAAGACAGCAGGAAAGCCTGCAGCCCCCAGGTCTGTGGGGCTACGCAAGCGGTTCCCAAAGAGCTTTAGAACAAGGCATAGTTTTCCCTGCTGGCTCTTTGGGCGGGTGACCCATCTCCAGCCATATGGCCATTTTTGTGCCTGGCGCGGCGCCAAGTGGGAAAGGGTGTTGTCGAGCCTGAAGGCAGCAGGAAATCCTGCAGCCCCCAGGTCTGTGGGGCTACGCAACCGGTTCCCAAAGAGCTTTAGAACAAGGCATAGTTTTCCCTGCTGGCTCTTTGGGCATGGGACCCATCTCCAGCTGTATGGCCATTTTTGTGCCTGGCGCGGCGCCAAGTGGGAAAGGGTAGTTTTGAGTGAGAAGGCAGCAGGAAAGCCCGCAGCCCCCAGGTGTGTGGGGCTACGCAAGCGATTACCAAAGAGCTTTAGAACAAGGCATAGTTTTCCCTGATGGGTCTTTGGGCGTGGGACCCATCTCTAGCCATAGGCCCTTTTTGTTCCTTGCCCGGCACCAAGTTGAAAAGGGTGGTTTTGAGGCTGAAGGCACCAGGAAAGCCCGCAGCCCCCAGGTCTGTGGGGCTACGCAAGCGGTTCCCAAAGACCTTTAGAACAAGGCAGAGTTTTCCCTGCTGGCTCTTTGGGCGTGGGACCAATCTCTAGCCATAGGACATTTTTGTGCCTGGTACGGCGCCAAGTGGGCAAGGGTGGTTTTGAGGCTGAAGGCAGCAGGAAAGCCCGCAGCCCCCAGGTCTGTGGGACAACGCAAGCGGTTCCCAAAGAGCTTTAGAACAAGGCATAGTTTTCCCTGCTGGCTCTTTGGGCGGGGCACCCATGTCTAGCCGTATGGCCATTTTGGTGCCTGGCGCGGCGCCAAGTGGGAAAGGGTGGTGTCGAGGCTGAAGGCAGCAGGAAAGCCCGCAGCCCCCAGGTCTGTGGGGCTACGCAAGCGGTTCCCAAATAGCCTTAGAACAAGGCAGAGTTTTCCCTGATGGCTCCTTGGGCAGGGGACCCATCTCTAGCCATAGGCCCTTTTTGTGCCTGGCCCGGCACCAAGTGGGAAAGGGTGGTTTTGAGGCTGAAGGCAGCAGGAAAGCCCGCAGCCCCCAGGTCTGTGGGGCTACGCAAGCGGTTCCCAAAGAGCTTTAGAACAAGGCAGAGTTTTCCCTGCTGGCTCTTTGGGCGTGGGACCCATCTCCAGCCATATGGCCATTTTGGTGCCTGGCGCGGCGCCAAGTGGGAAAGGGTGTTGTCGAGGCTGAAGGCAGCAGGAAAGCCTGCAGCCCCCACGTCTGTGGGGCTACGCAAGCGGTTCCCAAAGAGCTTTAGAACAAGGCATAGTTTTCCTTGCTGGCTCTTTGGGCATGGGACCCATCTCCAGCCATAGGCCATTTTTGTGCCTGGCGCGGCGCCAAGTGGGAAAGAGTGGCTTTGAGGCTGAAGGCAGCAGGAAAGCCTGCAGCTCCCAGGTCTGTGGGGCTAAGCAAGCGGTTCCCAAAGAGCTTTAGAACAAGGCATAGTTTTCCCTGCTGGCTCCTTGGGCGGGGGACCCATCTCCAGCCATAGGCCATTTTTGTGCCTGGCGCGGCGCCAAGTGGGAAAGGGTGGTGTCGAGGCTGAAGGCAGCAGGAAAGCCCGCAGCCCCCAGGTCTGTGGGGCTACGCAAGCGGTTCCCAAATAGCTTT
The DNA here is from genome assembly GCF_028500815.1 of Rissa tridactyla. Lineage (NCBI taxonomy): Eukaryota > Metazoa > Chordata > Aves > Charadriiformes > Laridae > Rissa > Rissa tridactyla. Next base: position 97,131 of record NW_026529343.1, on the reverse strand, counting down.
AGAACAAGGCATAGTTTTCCCTGCTGGCTCTTTGGGCGGGTGACCCATCTCCAGCCATATGGCCATTTTTGTGCCTGGCGCGGCGCCAAGTGGGAAAGGGTGTTGTCGAGCCTGAAGGCAGCAGGAAATCCTGCAGCCCCCAGGTCAGTGCGGCTACGCAAGCGGTTCCCAAAGAGCTTTAGAACAAGGCCTAGTTTTCCTTGCTGGCTCTTTCGGCATGGGACCCATCTCCAGCCATAGGCCATTTTTGTGCCTGATGCGGCGCCAAGTGGGAAAGGGTGGTGTCGAGGCTGAAGGCAGCAGGAAAGCCCGCAGCCCCCAGGTCTGTGGGGCTACGCAACCGGTTCCCAAAGAGCTTTAGAACAAGGCATAGTTTTCCCTGATGGGTCTTTGGGCGTGGGACCCATCTCTAGCCATAGGCCCTTTTTGTGCCTTGCCGGGCACCAAGTTGAAAAGGGTGGTTTTGAGGCTGAAGGCACCAGGAAAGCCCGCAGCCCCCAGGTCTGTGGGGCTACGCAAGCGGTTCCCAAAGACATTTAGAACAAGGCAGAGTTTTCCCTGCTGGCTCTTTGGGCGTGGGACCCATCTCCACCCATATGGCCATTTTGGTGCCTGGCGCGGCGCCAAGTGGGAAAGGGTGGCTTTGAGGCTGAAGGCAGCAGGAAAGCCCGCAGCCCTCAGGTCTCTGGGGCTACGCAAGCGGTTCCCAAAGAGCTTTAGAACAAGGCATAGTTTTCCCTGCTGGCTCTTTGGGCGTGGGACCAATCTCTAGCCATAGGCCATTTTTGTGCCTGGTACGGCGCCAAGTGGGCAAGGGTGGTTTTGAGGCTGAAGGCAGCAGGAAAGCCCGCAGCCCCCAGGTCTGTGGGACAACGCAAGCGGTTCCCAAAGAGCTTTAGAACAAGGCATAGTTTTCCCTGCTGGCTCTTTGGGCGGGGCACCCATGTCTAGCCGTATGGCCATTTTGGTGCCTGGCGCGGCGCCAAGTGGGAAAGGGTGGTGTCGAGGCTGAAGGCAGCAGGACAGCCCGCAGACCCCAGGTCTGTGTGGCTACGCAAGCGGTTCCCAAAGAGGTTTAGAACAAGGCATAGTTTTCCCTGCTGGCTCCTTGGGCGGGGGACCCATCTCTAGCCATAGGCCATTTTTGTGCCTGGCCCGGCACCAAGTGGGAAAGGGTGGTTTTGAGGCTGAAGGCAGCAGGACAGCCCGCAGCCCCCAGGTCTGTGCGACAACGCAAGCGATTCCCAAAGAGCTTCAGAAGAAGGCATAGTTTTCCCTGCTGGCTCTTTGGGCGGGGGACCCATCTCCAGCCGTATGGCCATTTTTGTGCCTGGCGCGGCACCTAGTGGGAAAGGGTGTTGTCCAGGCTGAAGGCAGCAGGAAAACCCGCAGCCCCCAGGTCTGTGGGGGTACACAAGCGTTTCCCAAAGAGCTTTAGAAAAAGGCATAGTTTTCCCTGTTGGCTCTTTGGGCGTGGGACCCTTCTCTAGCTGTATGTCCATTTTTATGCCTAGCGCGGCACGAAGTGGGAAAGGGTGTTGTTGAGGCTGAAGGCAGCAGGAAAGCCCGCAGCCCCCAGGTCTTTCGGGCTACGCAAGTGGTTCTCAAAGAGCTTTAGAACAAGGCATAGTTTTCCTTGCTGGCTCTTTGGGCATGGGACCCATCTCCAGCCATATGGCCATTTTGGTGCCTGGCGCGGCGCCAAGTGGGAAAGGGTGGCTTTGAGGCTGAAGGCAGCAGGAAAGCCCGCAGCCCCCAGGTCTGTGGGGCTACGCAAGCGGTTCCCAAAGAGCTTTAGAAGAAGGCATAGTTTTCCCTGCTGGCTCTTTGGGCGGGGGACCCATCTCCAGCCGTATGGCCATTTTTGTGCCTGGCGCGGCACCTAATGGGAAAGGGTGTTGTTGAGGCTGAAGGGAGCAGGAAAGCCCGCAGCCCCCAGGTCTGTGGGGCTACGTAAGCGGTTCCCAAAGAGCTTTAGAACAAGGCATAGTTTTCCCTGCTGGCTCTTTGGGCGTGGGACCCATCTCCAGCCATAGGCCATTTTTGTGCCTGGCGCGGCGCCAAGTGGGAAAGGGTGGTGTCGAGGCTGAAGGCAGCAGGAAAGCCCGCAGCCCTCAGGTCTCTGGGGCTACGCAAGCGGTTCCCAAATAGCTTTAGAACAAGGCATAGTTTTCCCTGCTGGCTCTTTGGGCGGGTGACCCATCTCCAGCCATATGGCCATTTTGGTGCCTGGCGCGGCGCCAAGTGGGAAAGGGTGTTGTCGAGCCTGAAGGCAGCAGGAAATCCTGCAGCCCCCAGGTCTGTGGGGCTACGCAAGCGGTTCCCAAAGAGCTTTAGAACAAGGCATAGTTTTCCTTGCTGGCTCTTTGGGCATGGGACCCATCTCCAGCCATAGGCCATTTTTGTGCCTGGCGCGGCGCCAAGTGGGAAAGGGTGGCTTTGAGGCTGAAGGCAGCAGGAAAGCCTGCAGCTCCCAGGTCTGTGGGGCTAAGCAAGCGGTTCCCAAAGAGCTTTAGAACAAGGCATAGTTTTCCCTGCTGGCTCCTTGGGCGGGGGACCCATCTCCAGCCATAGGCCATTTTTGTGCCTGGCGCGGCGCCAAGTGGGAAAGGGTGGTGTCGAGGCTGAAGGCAGCAGGAAAGCCCGCAGCCCCCAGGTCTGTGGGGCTACGCAAGCGGTTCCCAAATAGCTTTAGAACAAGGCATAGTTTTCCCTGCTGGCTCTTTGGGCGGGTGACCCATCTCCAGCCATATGGCCATTTTTGTGCCTGGCGCGGCGCCAAGTGGGAAAGGGTGTTGTCGAGCCTGAAGGCAGCAGGAAATCCTGCAGGCCCCAGGTCTGTGGGGCTACGCAACCGGTTCCCAAAGAGCTTTAGAACAAGGCATAGTTTTCCCTGCTGGCTCTTTGGGCATGGGACCCATCTCCAGCTGTATGGCCATTTTTGTGCCTGGCGCGGCGCCAAGTGGGAAAGGGTGTTGTTGAGGCTGAAGGCAGCAGGAAAGCCCGCAGCCCCCAGGTCTGTGAGGCTACGCAAGCGGTTCCCAAAGAGCTTTAGAACAAGGCATAGTTTTCCCTGCTGGCTCTTTGGGCGTGGGACTCATCTCCTGCCATATGGCCATTTTGGTGCCTGGCGCGGCGCGAAGTGGGAAAGGGTGTTTTTGAGGCTGAAGGCAGCAGGAAAGCCCGCAGCCCCCAGGTCTGTGGGGCTACGCAAGCGGTTCCCAAAGACCTTTAGAACAAGGCCTAGTTTTCCTTGCTGGCTCTTTCGGCATGGGACCCATCTCCAGCCATAGGCCATTTTTGTGCCTGATGCGGCGCCAAGTGGGAAAGGGTGGTGTCGAGGCTGAAGGCAGCAGGAAAGCCCGCAGCCCCCAGGTCTGTGGGGCTACACAAGCGGTTCTCAAAGAGCTTTAGAACAAGGCATAGTTTTCCTTGCTGGCTCTTTGGGCATTGGACCCATCTCCAGCCATAGGCCATTTTTGTGCCTGATGCTGCGCCAAGTGGGAAAGGGTGGCTTTGAGGCTGAAGGCAGCAGGAAAGCCTGCAGCTCCCAGGTCTGTGGGGCTAAGCAAGCGGTTCCCAAAGAGCTTTAGAACAAGGCATAGTTTTCCCTGCTGACTCCTTGGGCGGGGGACCATCTCCAGCCATAGGCCATTTTTGCGCCTGGCGCGGCGCCAAGTGGGAAAGGGTGGTGTCGAGGCTGAAGGCAGCAGGAAAGCCCGCAGCCCCCAGGTCTGTGGGGCTACACAAGCGGTTCCCAAATAGCTTTTGAACAAGGCATAGTTTTCCCTGCTGGCTCTTTGGGCGGGTGACCCATCTCCAGCCATATGGCCATTTTTGTGCCTGGCGCGGCGCCAAGTGGGAAAGGGTGTTGTCGAGCCTGAAGGCAGCAGGAAATCCTGCAGCCCCCAGGTCTGTGGGGCTACGCAACCGGTTCCCAAATAGCTTTAGAACAAGGCATAGTTTTCCCTGCTGGCTCTTTGGGCATGGGACCCATCTCCAGCTGTATGGCCATTTTTGTGCCTGGCGCGGCGCCAAGTGGGAAAGGGTGGTTTTGAGTGTAAAGGCAGCAGGAAAGCCCGCAGCCCCCAGGTCTGTGGGCTACGCAAGCGGTTCCCAAAGAGCTTTAGAACAAGGCATAGTTTTCCCTGCTGGCTCTTTGGGCGTGGGACCAATCTCTAGCCATAGGACATTTTTGTGCCTGGTACGGCGCCAAGTGGGCAAGGGTGGTTTTGAGGCTGAAGGCAGCAGGAAAGCCCGCAGCCCCCAGGTCTGTGGGACAACGCAAGCGGTTCCCAAAGAGCTTTAGAACAAGGCATAGTTTTCCCTGCTGGCTCCTTGGGCGGGGGACCCATCTCCAGCCATAGGCCATTTTTGTGCCTGGCGCGGCGCCAAGTGGGAAAGGGTGGTGTCGAGGCTGAAGGCAGCAGGAAAGCCCGCAGCCCCCAGGTCTGTGGGGCTACGCAAGCGGTTCCCAAATAGCTTTAGAACAAGGCATAGTTTTCCCTGCTGGCTCTTTGGGCGGGTGACCCATCTCCAGCCATATGGCCATTTTTATGCCTGGCGCGGCGCCAAGTGGGAAAGGGTGTTGTCGAGCCTGAAGGCAGCAGGAAATCCTGCAGGCCCCAGGTCTGTGGGGCTACGCAAGCGGTTCCCAAAGAGCTTTAGAACAAGGCATAGTTTTCCCTGCTGGCTCTTTGGGCATGGGACCCATCTTCAGCTGTATGGCCATTTTTGTGCCTGGCGCGGCGCCAAGTGGGAAAGGGTGTTGTTGAGGCTGAAGGCAGCAGGAAAGCCCGCAGCCCCCAGGTCTGTGGGGCTACGCAAGCGGTTCCCAAATAGCTTTAGAACAAGGCATAGTTTTCCCTGCTGGCTCTTTGGGCGTGGGACTCATCTCCAGCCATATGGCCATTTTGGTGCCTGGCGCGGCGCCAAGTGGGAAAGGGTGTTTTTGAGGCTGAAGGCAGCAGGAAAGTCCGCAGCCCCCAGGTCTGTGGGGCTACGCAAGCGGTTCCCAAAGACCTTTAGAACAAGGCCTAGTTTTCCTTGCTGGCTCTTTCGGCATGGGACCCATCTCCAGCCATAGGCCATTTTTGTGCCTGATGCGGCGCCAAGTGGGAAAGGGTGGTGTCGAGGCTGAAGGCAGCAGGAAAGCCCGCAGCCCCCAGGTCTGTGGGGCTACACAAGCGGTTCTCAAAGAGCTTTAGAACAAGGCATAGTTTTCCTTGCTGGCTCTTTGGGCATTGGACCCATCTCCAGCCATAGGCCATTTTTGTGCCTGATGCTGCGCCAAGTGGGAAAGGGTGGCTTTGAGGCTGAAGGCAGCAGGAAAGCCTGCAGCTCCCAGGTCTGTGGGGCTAAGCAAGCGGTTCCCAAAGAGCTTTAGAACAAGGCATAGTTTTCCCTGCTGGCTCCTTGGGCGGGGGACCATCTCCAGCCATAGGCCATTTTTGCGCCTGGCGCGGCGCCAAGTGGGAAAGGGTGGTGTCGAGGCTGAAGGCAGCAGGAAAGCCCGCAGCCCCCAGGTCTGTGGGGCTACACAAGCGGTTCCCAAATAGCTTTTGAACAAGGCATAGTTTTCCCTGCTGGCTCTTTGGGCGGGTGACCCATCTCCAGCCATATGGCCATTTTTGTGCCTGGCGCGGCGCCAAGTGGGAAAGGGTGTTGTCGAGCCTGAAGGCAGCAGGAAATCCTGCAGCCCCCAGGTCTGTGGGGCTACGCAACCGGTTCCCAAATAGCTTTAGAACAAGGCATAGTTTTCCCTGCTGGCTCTTTGGGCATGGGACCCATCTCCAGCTGTATGGCCATTTTTGTGCCTGATGCGGCGCCAAGTGGGAAAGGGTGGTTTTGAGTGTAAAGGCAGCAGGAAAGCCCGCAGCCCCCAGGTCTGTGGGCTACGCAAGCGGTTCCCAAAGAGCTTTAGAACAAGGCATAGTTTTCCCTGCTGGCTCTTTGGGCGTGGGACCAATCTCTAGCCATAGGACATTTTTGTGCCTGGTACGGCGCCAAGTGGGCAAGGGTGGTTTTGAGGCTGAAGGCAGCAGGAAAGCCCGCAGCCCCCAGGTCTGTGGGAGAACGCAAGCGGTTCCCAAAGAGCTTTAGAACAAGGCATAGTTTTCCCTGCTGGCTCTTTGGGCGGGGCACCCATGTCTAGCCGTATGGCCATTTTGGTGCCTGGCGCGGCGCCAAGTGGGAAAGGGTGGTGTCGAGGCTGAAGGCAGCAGGAAAGCCCGCAGCCCCCAGGTCTGTGGGGCTACGCAAGCGGTTCCCAAATAGCCTTAGAACAAGGCATAGTTTTCCCTGATGGCTCCTTGGGCAGGGGACCCATCTCTAGCCATAGGCCCTTTTTGTGCCTGGCCCGGCACCAAGTGGGAAAGGGTGGTTTTGAGGCTGAAGGCAGCAGGAAAGCCCGCAGCCCCCAGGTCTGTGGGGCTACGCAAGCGGTTCCCAAAGAGCTTTAGAACAAGGCAGAGTTTTCCCTGCTGGCTCTTTGGGCGTGGGACCCATCTCCAGCCATATGGCCATTTTGGTGCCTGGCGCGGCGCCAGGTGGGAAAGGGTGTTGTCGAGGCTGAAGGCAGCAGGAAAGCCTGTAGCCCCCACGTCTGTGGGGCTACGCAAGCGGTTCCCAAAGAGCTTTAGAACAAGGCATAGTTTTCCTTGCTGGCTCTTTGGGCATGGGACCCATCTCCAGCCATAGGCCATTTTTGTGCCTGGCACGGCGCCAATTGGGAAAGGGTGGCTTTGAGGCTGAAGGCAGCAGGAAAGCCTGCAGCTCCCAGGTCTGTGGGGCTAAGCAAGCGGTTCCCAAAGAGCTTTAGAACAAGGCATAGTTTTCCCTGCTGGCTGCTTGGGCGGGGGACCCATCTCCAGCCATAGGCCATTTTTGTGCCTGGCGCGGTGCCCAGTGGGAAAGGGTGGTGTCGAGGCTGAAGGCAGCAGGAAAGCCCGCAGCCCCCAGGTCTGTGGGGCTACGCAAGCGGTTCCCAAATAGCTTTAGAACAAGGCATAGTTTTCCCTGCTGGCTCTTTGGGCGGGTGACCCATATCCAGCCATATGGCCATTTTTGTGCCTGGCGCGGCGCAAAGTGGGAAAGGGTGTTGTCGAGCCTGAAGGCAGCAGGAAATCCTGCAGCCCCCAGGTCAGTGCGGCTACGCAAGCGGTTCCCAAAGAGCTTTAGAACAAGGCATAGTTTTCCCTGCTGGCTCTTTGGGCATGGGACCCATCTCCAGCTGTATGGCCATTTTTGTGCCTGGCGCGGCGCCAAGTGTGAAAGGGTGGTTTTGAGTGAGAAGGCAGCAGGAAAGCCCGCAGCCCCCAGGTCTGTGGGGCTACGCAAGCGGTTCCCAAAGAGCTTTAGAACAAGGCATAGTTTTCCCTGCTGGCTCTTTGGGCGTGGGACCCATCTCCAGCCATATGGCCATTTTGGTGCCTGGCGCGGCGCCAAGTGGGAAAGGGTGTTTTTGAGGCTGAAGGCAGCAGGAAAGCCCGCAGCCCCCAGGTCTGTGGGGCTACGCAAGCGGTTCCCAAAGACCTTTAGAACAAGGCCTAGTTTTCCTTGCTGGCTCTTTCGGCATGGGACCCATCTCCAGCCATAGGCCATTTTTGTGCCTGGCGCGGAGCCAAGTGGGAAAGGGTGGTGTCGAGGCTGAAGGCAGCAGGAAAGCCCGCAGCCCCCAGGTCTGTGGGGCTACACAAGCGGTTCTCAAAGAGCTTTAGAACAAGGCATAGTTTTCCTTGCTGGCTCTTTGGGCATTGGACCCATCTCCAGCCATAGGCCATTTTTGTGCCTGATGCGGCGCCAAGTGGGAAAGGGTGGCTTTGAGGCTGAAGGCAGCAGGAAAGCCTGCAGCTCCCAGGTCTGTGGGGCTAAGCAAGCGGTTCCCAAAGAGCTTTAGAACAAGGCATAGTTTTCCCTGCTGGCTCCTTGGGCGGGGGACCATCTCCAGCCATAGGCCATTTTTGCGCCTGGCGCGGCGCCAAGTGGGAAAGGGTGTTGTTGAGGCTGAAGGCAGCAGGAAAGCCCGCAGCCCCCAGGTCTGTGGGGCTACACAAGCGGTTCCCAAATAGCTTTAGAACAAGGCATAGTTTTCCCTGCTGGCTCTTTGGGCATGGGACCCATCTCCAGCTGTATGGCCATTTTTGTGCTTGGCGCGGTGCCAAGTGTGAAAGGGTGGTTTTGAGTGAGAAGGCAGCAGGAAAGCCCGCAGCCCCCAGGTCTGTGGGCTACGCAAGCGGTTCCCAAAGAGCTTTAGAACAAGGCATAGTTTTCCCTGATGGGTCTTTGGGCGTGGGACCCATCTCTAGCCATAGGCCCTTTTTGTGCCTTGCCGGGCACCAAGTTGAAAAGGGTGGTTTTGAGGCTGAAGGCACCAGGAAAGCCCGCAGCCCCCAGGTCTGTGGGGCTACGCAAGCGGTTCCCAAAGACATTTAGAACAAGGCAGAGTTTTCCCTGCTGGCTCTTTGGGCGTGGGACCCATCTCCACCCATATGGCCATTTTGGTGCCTGGCGCGGCGCCAAGTGGGAAAAGGTGGCTTTGAGGCTGAAGGCAGCAGGAAAGCCCGCAGCCCTCAGGTCTCTGGGGCTACGCAAGCGGTTCCCAAAGAGCTTTAGAACAAGGCATAGTTTTCCCTGCTGGCTCTTTGGGCGTGGGACCAATCTCTAGCCATAGGACATTTTTGTGCCTGGTACGGCGCCAAGTGGGCAAGGGTGGTTTTGAGGCTGAAGGCAGCAGGAAAGCCCGCAGCCCCCAGGTCTGTGGGACAACGCAAGTGGTTCCCAAAGAGCTTTAGAACAAGGCATAGTTTTCCCTGCTGGCTCTTTGGGCGGGGCACCCATGTCTAGCCGTATGGCCATTTTGGTGCCTGGCGCGGCGCCAAGTGGGAAAGGGTGGTGTCGAGGCTGAAGGCAGCAGGACAGCCCGCAGCCCCCAGGTCTGTGGGGCTACGCAAGCGGTTCCCAAAGAGGTTTAGAACAAGGCATAGTTTTCCCTGCTGGCTCCTTGGGCGGGGGACCCATCTCTAGCCATAGGCCATTTTTGTGCCTGGCCCGGCACCAAGTGGAAAAGGGTGGTTTTGAGGCTGAAGGCAGCAGGACAGCCCGCAGCCCCCAGGTCTGTGCGACAACGCAAGCGATTCCCAAAGAGCTTCAGAAGAAGGCATAGTTTTCCCTGCTGGCTCTTTGGGCGGGGGACCCATCTCCAGCCATATGGCCATTTTTGTGCCTGGCGCGGCACCTAGTGGGAAAGGGTGTTGTCCAGGCTGAAGGCAGCAGGAAAACCCGCAGCCCCCAGGTCTGTGGGGCTACACAAGCGGTTCCCAAATAGCTTTTGAACAAGGCATAATTTTCCCTGCTGGCTCTTTGGGCGGGTGACCCATCTCCAGCCATATGGCCATTTTTGTGCCTGGCGCGGCGCCAAGTGGGAAAGGGTGTTGTCGAGCCTGAAGGCAGCAGGAAATCCTGCAGCCCCCAGGTCTGTGGGGCTACGCAACCGGTTCCCAAATAGCTTTAGAACAAGGCATAGTTTTCCCTGCTGGCTCTTTGGGCATGGGACCCATCTCCAGCTGTATGGCCATTTTTGTGCCTGGCGCGGCGCCAAGTGGGAAAGGGTGGTTTTGAGTGTAAAGGCAGCAGGAAAGCCCGCAGCCCCCAGGTCTGTGGGCTACGCAAGCGGTTCCCAAAGAGCTTTAGAACAAGGCATAGTTTTCCCTGCTGGCTCTTTGGGCGTGGGACCAATCTCTAGCCATAGGACATTTTTGTGCCTGGTACGGCGCCAAGTGGGCAAGGGTGGTTTTGAGGCTGAAGGCAGCAGGAAAGCCCGCAGCCCCCAGGTCTGTGGGGCTACACAAGTGGTTCTCAAAGAGCTTTAGAACAAGGCATAGTTTTCCTTGCTGGCTCTTTGGGCATTGGACCCATCTCCAGCCATAGGCCATTTTTGTGCCTGATGCTGCGCCAAGTGGGAAAGGGTGGCTTTGAGGCTGAAGGCAGCAGGAAAGCCTGCAGCTCCCAGGTCTGTGGGGCTAAGCAAGCGGTTCCCAAAGAGCTTTAGAACAAGGCATAGTTTTCCCTGCTGGCTCCTTGGGCGGGGGACCCATTGCCTGCCGTATGGCCATTTTTGCGCCTGGCGCGGCGCCAAGTGGGAAAGGGTGGTGTCGAGGCTGAAGGCAGCAGGAAAGCCCGCAGCCCCCAGGTCTGTGGGGCTACACAAGCGGTTCCCAAATAGCTTTTGAACAAGGCATAGTTTTCCCTGCTGGCTCTTTGGGCGGGTGACCCATCTCCAGCCATATGGCCATTTTTGTGCCTGGCGCGGCGCCAAGTGGGAAAGGGTGTTGTCGAGCCTGAAGGCAGCAGGAAATCCTGCAGCCCCCAGGTCTGTGGGGCTACGCAACCGGTTCCCAAATAGCTTTAGAACAAGGCATAGTTTTCCCTGCTGGCTCTTTGGGCATGGGACCCATCTCCAGCTGTATGGCCATTTTTGTGCCTGATGCGGCGCCAAGTGGGAAAGGGTGGTTTTGAGTGTAAAGGCAGCAGGAAAGCCCGCAGCCCCCAGGTCTGTGGGCTACGCAAGCGGTTCCCAAAGAGCTTTAGAACAAGGCATAGTTTTCCCTGCTGGCTCTTTGGGCGTGGGACCAATCTCTAGCCATAGGACATTTTTGTGCCTGGTACGGCGCCAAGTGGGCAAGGGTGGTTTTGAGGCTGAAGGCAGCAGGAAAGCCCGCAGCCCCCAGGTCTGTGGGAGAACGCAAGCGGTTCCCAAAGAGCTTTAGAACAAGGCATAGTTTTCCCTGCTGGCTCTTTGGGCGGGGCACCCATGTCTAGCCGTATGGCCATTTTGGTGCCTGGCGCGGCGCCAAGTGGGAAAGGGTGGTGTCGAGGCTGAAGGCAGCAGGAAAGCCCGCAGCCCCCAGGTCTGTGGGGCTACGCAAGCGGTTCCCAAATAGCCTTAGAACAAGGCATAGTTTTCCCTGATGGCTCCTTGGGCAGGGGACCCATCTCTAGCCATAGGCCCTTTTTGTGCCTGGCCCGGCACCAAGTGGGAAAGGGTGGTTTTGAGGCTGAAGGCAGCAGGAAAGCCCGCAGCCCCCAGGTCTGTGGGGCTACGCAAGCGGTTCCCAAAGAGCTTTAGAACAAGGCAGAGTTTTCCCTGATGGGTCTTTGGGCATGGGACCCATCTCCAGCCATAGGCCATTTTTGTGCCTGGCACGGCGCCAATTGGGAAAGGGTGGCTTTGAGGCTGAAGGCAGCAGGAAAGCCTGCAGCTCCCAGGTCTGTGGGGCTAAGCAAGCGGTTCCCAAAGAGCTTTAGAACAAGGCATAGTTTTCCCTGCTGGCTGCTTGGGCGGGGGACCCATCTCCAGCCATAGGCCATTTTTGTGCCTGGCGCGGTGCCCAGTGGGAAAGGGTGGTGTCGAGGCTGAAGGCAGCAGGAAAGCCCGCAGCCCCCAGGTCTGTGGGGCTACGCAAGCGGTTCCCAAATAGCTTTAGAACAAGGCATAGTTTTCCCTGCTGGCTCTTTGGGCGGGTGACCCATATCCAGCCATATGGCCATTTTTGTGCCTGGCGCGGCGCAAAGTGGGAAAGGGTGTTGTCGAGCCTGAAGGCAGCAGGAAATCCTGCAGCCCCCAGGTCAGTGCGGCTACGCAAGCGGTTCCCAAAGAGCTTTAGAACAAGGCATAGTTTTCCCTGCTGGCTCTTTGGGCATGGGACCCATCTCCAGCTGTATGGCCGTTTTTGTGCCTGGCGCGGCGCCAAGTGTGAAAGGGTGGTTTTGAGTGAGAAGGCAGCAGGAAAGCCCGCAGCCCCCAGGTCTGTGGGGCTACGCAAGCGGTTCCCAAAGAGCTTTAGAACAAGGCATAGTTTTCCCTGCTGGCTCTTTGGGCGTGGGACCCATCTCCAGCCATATGGCCATTTTGGTGCCTGGCGCGGCGCCAAGTGGGAAAGGGTGTTTTTGAGGCTGAAGGCAGCAGGAAAGCCCGCAGCCCCCAGGTCTGTGGGGCTACGCAAGCGGTTCCCAAAGACCTTTAGAACAAGGCCTAGTTTTCCTTGCTGGCTCTTTCGGCATGGGACCCATCTCCAGCCATAGGCCATTTTTGTGCCTGGCGCGGAGCCAAGTGGGAAAGGGTGGTGTCGAGGCTGAAGGCAGCAGGAAAGCCCGCAGCCCCCAGGTCTGTGGGGCTACACAAGCGGTTCTCAAAGAGCTTTAGAACAAGGCATAGTTTTCCTTGCTGGCTCTTTGGGCATTGGACCCATCTCCAGCCATAGGCCATTTTTGTGCCTGATGCGGCGCCAAGTGGGAAAGGGTGGCTTTGAGGCTGAAGGCAGCAGGAAAGCCTGCAGCTCCCAGGTCTGTGGGGCTAAGCAAGCGGTTCCCAAAGAGCTTTAGAACAAGGCATAGTTTTCCCTGCTGGCTCCTTGGGCGGGGGACCATCTCCAGCCATAGGCCATTTTTGCGCCTGGCGCGGCGCCAAGTGGGAAAGGGTGTTGTTGAGGCTGAAGGCAGCAGGAAAGCCCGCAGCCCCCAGGTCTGTGGGGCTACACAAGCGGTTCCCAAATAGCTTTAGAACAAGGCATAGTTTTCCCTGCTGGCTCTTTGGGCATGGGACCCATCTCCAGCTGTATGGCCATTTTTGTGCTTGGCGCGGTGCCAAGTGTGAAAGGGTGGTTTTGAGTGAGAAGGCAGCAGGAAAGCCCGCAGCCCCCAGGTCTGTGGGCTACGCAAGCGGTTCCCAAAGAGCTTTAGAACAAGGCATAGTTTTCCCTGATGGGTCTTTGGGCGTGGGACCCATCTCTAGCCATAGGCCCTTTTTGTGCCTTGCCGGGCACCAAGTTGAAAAGGGTGGTTTTGAGGCTGAAGGCACCAGGAAAGCCCGCAGCCCCCAGGTCTGTGGGGCTACGCAAGCGGTTCCCAAAGACATTTAGAACAAGGCAGAGTTTTCCCTGCTGGCTCTTTGGGCGTGGGACCCATCTCCACCCATATGGCCATTTTGGTGCCTGGCGCGGCGCCAAGTGGGAAAAGGTGGCTTTGAGGCTGAAGGCAGCAGGAAAGCCCGCAGCCCTCAGGTCTCTGGGGCTACGCAAGCGGTTCCCAAAGAGCTTTAGAACAAGGCATAGTTTTCCCTGCTGGCTCTTTGGGCGTGGGACCAATCTCTAGCCATAGGACATTTTTGTGCCTGGTACGGCGCCAAGTGGGCAAGGGTGGTTTTGAGGCTGAAGGCAGCAGGAAAGCCCGCAGCCCCCAGGTCTGTGGGACAACGCAAGTGGTTCCCAAAGAGCTTTAGAACAAGGCATAGTTTTCCCTGCTGGCTCTTTGGGCGGGGCACCCATGTCTAGCCGTATGGCCATTTTGGTGCCTGGCGCGGCGCCAAGTGGGAAAGGGTGGTGTCGAGGCTGAAGGCAGCAGGACAGCCCGCAGCCCCCAGGTCTGTGGGGCTACGCAAGCGGTTCCCAAAGAGGTTTAGAACAAGGCATAGTTTTCCCTGCTGGCTCCTTGGGCGGGGGACCCATCTCTAGCCATAGGCCATTTTTGTGCCTGGCCCGGCACCAAGTGGAAAAGGGTGGTTTTGAGGCTGAAGGCAGCAGGACAGCCCGCAGCCCCCAGGTCTGTGCGACAACGCAAGCGATTCCCAAAGAGCTTCAGAAGAAGGCATAGTTTTCCCTGCTGGCTCTTTGGGCGGGGGACCCATCTCCAGCCATATGGCCATTTTTGTGCCTGGCGCGGCACCTAGTGGGAAAGGGTGTTGTCCAGGCTGAAGGCAGCAGGAAAACCCGCAGCCCCCAGGTCTGTGGGGCTACACAAGCGGTTCCCAAATAGCTTTTGAACAAGGCATAGTTTTCCCTGCTGGCTCTTTGGGCGGGTGACCCATCTCCAGCCATATGGCCATTTTTGTGCCTGGCGCGGCGCCAAGTGGGAAAGGGTGTTGTCGAGCCTGAAGGCAGCAGGAAATCCTGCAGCCCCCAGGTCTGTGGGGCTACGCAACCGGTTCCCAAATAGCTTTAGAACAAGGCATAGTTTTCCCTGCTGGCTCTTTGGGCATGGGACCCATCTCCAGCTGTATGGCCATTTTTGTGCCTGGCGCGGCGCCAAGTGGGAAAGGGTGGTTTTGAGTGTAAAGGCAGCAGGAAAGCCCGCAGCCCCCAGGTCTGTGGGCTACGCAAGCGGTTCCCAAAGAGCTTTAGAACAAGGCATAGTTTTCCCTGCTGGCTCTTTGGGCGTGGGACCAATCTCTAGCCATAGGACATTTTTGTGCCTGGTACGGCGCCAAGTGGGCAAGGGTGGTTTTGAGGCTGAAGGCAGCAGGAAAGCCCGCAGCCCCCAGGTCTGTGGGGCTACACAAGCGGTTCTCAAAGAGCTTTAGAACAAGGCATAGTTTTCCTTGCTGGCTCTTTGGGCATTGGACCCATCTCCAGCCATAGGCCATTTTTGTGCCTGATGCTGCGCCAAGTGGGAAAGGGTGGCTTTGAGGCTGAAGGCAGCAGGAAAGCCTGCAGCTCCCAGGTCTGTGGGGCTAAGCAAGCGGTTCCCAAAGAGCTTTAGAACAAGGCATAGTTTTCCCTGCTGGCTCCTTGGGCGGGGGACCCATTGCCTGCCGTATGGCCATTTTTGCGCCTGGCGCGGCGCCAAGTGGGAAAGGGTGGTGTCGAGGCTGAAGGCAGCAGGAAAGCCCGCAGCCCCCAGGTCTGTGGGGCTACACAAGCGGTTCCCAAATAGCTTTTGAACAAGGCATAGTTTTCCCTGCTGGCTCTTTGGGCGGGTGACCCATCTCCAGCCATATGGCCATTTTTGTGCCTGGCGCGGCGCCAAGTGGGAAAGGGTGTTGTCGAGCCTGAAGGCAGCAGGAAATCCTGCAGCCCCCAGGTCTGTGGGGCTACGCAACCGGTTCCCAAATAGCTTTAGAACAAGGCATAGTTTTCCCTGCTGGCTCTTTGGGCATGGGACCCATCTCCAGCTGTATGGCCATTTTTGTGCCTGATGCGGCGCCAAGTGGGAAAGGGTGGTTTTGAGTGTAAAGGCAGCAGGAAAGCCCGCAGCCCCCAGGTCTGTGGGCTACGCAAGCGGTTCCCAAAGAGCTTTAGAACAAGGCATAGTTTTCCCTGCTGGCTCTTTGGGCGTGGGACCAATCTCTAGCCATAGGACATTTTTGTGCCTGGTACGGCGCCAAGTGGGCAAGGGTGGTTTTGAGGCTGAAGGCAGCAGGAAAGCCCGCAGCCCCCAGGTCTGTGGGAGAACGCAAGCGGTTCCCAAAGAGCTTTAGAACAAGGCATAGTTTTCCCTGCTGGCTCTTTGGGCGGGGCACCCATGTCTAGCCGTATGGCCATTTTGGTGCCTGGCGCGGCGCCAAGTGGGAAAGGGTGGTGTCGAGGCTGAAGGCAGCAGGAAAGCCCGCAGCCCCCAGGTCTGTGGGGCTACGCAAGCGGTTCCCAAATAGCCTTAGAACAAGGCATAGTTTTCCCTGATGTCTCCTTGGGCAGGGGACCCATCTCTAGCCATAGGCCCTTTTTGTGCCTGGCCCGGCACCAAGTGGGAAAGGGTGGTTTTGAGGCTGAAGGCAGCAGGAAAGCCCGCAGCCCCCAGGTCTGTGGGGCTACGCAAGCGGTTCCCAAAGAGCTTTAGAACAAGGCAGAGTTTTCCCTGCTGGCTCTTTGGGCGTGGGACCCATCTCCAGCCATATGGCCATTTTGGTGCCTGGCGCGGCGCCAGGTGGGAAAGGGTGTTGTCGAGGCTGAAGGCAGCAGGAAAGCCTGTAGCCCCCACGTCTGTGGGGCTACGCAAGCGGTTCCCAAAGAGCTTTAGAACAAGGCATAGTTTTCCTTGCTGGCTCTTTGGGCATGGGACCCATCTCCAGCCATAGGCCATTTTTGTGCCTGGCACGGCGCCAATTGGGAAAGGGTGGCTTTGAGGCTGAAGGCAGCAGGAAAGCCTGCAGCTCCCAGGTCTGTGGGGCTAAGCAAGCGGTTCCCAAAGAGCTTTAGAACAAGGCATAGTTTTCCCTGCTGGCTGCTTGGGCGGGGGACCCATCTCCAGCCATAGGCCATTTTTGTGCCTGGCGCGGTGCCCAGTGGGAAAGGGTGGTGTCGAGGCTGAAGGCAGCAGGAAAGCCCGCAGCCCCCAGGTCTGTGGGGCTACGCAAGCGGTTCCCAAATAGCTTTAGAACAAGGCATAGTTTTCCCTGCTGGCTCTTTGGGCGGGTGACCCATATCCAGCCATATGGCCATTTTTGTGCCTGGCGCGGCGCAAAGTGGGAAAGGGTGTTGTCGAGCCTGAAGGCAGCAGGAAATCCTGCAGCCCCCAGGTCAGTGCGGCTACGCAAGCGGTTCCCAAAGAGCTTTAGAACAAGGCATAGTTTTCCCTGCTGGCTCTTTGGGCATGGGACCCATCTCCAGCTGTATGGCCATTTTTGTGCCTGGCGCGGCGCCAAGTGTGAAAGGGTGGTTTTGAGTGAGAAGGCAGCAGGAAAGCCCGCAGCCCCCAGGTCTGTGGGGCTACGCAAGCGGTTCCCAAAGAGCTTTAGAACAAGGCATAGTTTTCCCTGCTGGCTCTTTGGGCGTGGGACCCATCTCCAGCCATATGGCCATTTTGGTGCCTGGCGCGGCGCCAAGTGGGAAAGGGTGTTTTTGAGGCTGAAGGCAGCAGGAAAGCCCGCAGCCCCCAGGTCTGTGGGGCTACGCAAGCGGTTCCCAAAGACCTTTAGAACAAGGCCTAGTTTTCCTTGCTGGCTCTTTCGGCATGGGACCCATCTCCAGCCATAGGCCATTTTTGTGCCTGGCGCGGAGCCAAGTGGGAAAGGGTGGTGTCGAGGCTGAAGGCAGCAGGAAAGCCCGCAGCCCCCAGGTCTGTGGGGCTACACAAGCGGTTCTCAAAGAGCTTTAGAACAAGGCATAGTTTTCCTTGCTGGCTCTTTGGGCATTGGACCCATCTCCAGCCATAGGCCATTTTTGTGCCTGATGCGGCGCCAAGTGGGAAAGGGTGGCTTTGAGGCTGAAGGCAGCAGGAAAGCCTGCAGCTCCCAGGTCTGTGGGGCTAAGCAAGCGGTTCCCAAAGAGCTTTAGAACAAGGCATAGTTTTCCCTGCTGGCTCCTTGGGCGGGGGACCATCTCCAGCCATAGGCCATTTTTGCGCCTGGCGCGGCGCCAAGTGGGAAAGGGTGTTGTTGAGGCTGAAGGCAGCAGGAAAGCCCGCAGCCCCCAGGTCTGTGGGGCTACACAAGCGGTTCCCAAATAGCTTTAGAACAAGGCATAGTTTTCCCTGCTGGCTCTTTGGGCATGGGACCCATCTCCAGCTGTATGGCCATTTTTGTGCTTGGCGCGGTGCCAAGTGTGAAAGGGTGGTTTTGAGTGAGAAGGCAGCAGGAAAGCCCGCAGCCCCCAGGTCTGTGGGCTACGCAAGCGGTTCCCAAAGAGCTTTAGAACAAGGCATAGTTTTCCCTGATGGGTCTTTGGGCGTGGGACCCATCTCTAGCCATAGGCCCTTTTTGTGCCTTGCCGGGCACCAAGTTGAAAAGGGTGGTTTTGAGGCTGAAGGCACCAGGAAAGCCCGCAGCCCCCAGGTCTGTGGGGCTACGCAAGCGGTTCCCAAAGACATTTAGAACAAGGCAGAGTTTTCCCTGCTGGCTCTTTGGGCGTGGGACCCATCTCCACCCATATGGCCATTTTGGTGCCTGGCGCGGCGCCAAGTGGGAAAAGGTGGCTTTGAGGCTGAAGGCAGCAGGAAAGCCCGCAGCCCTCAGGTCTCTGGGGCTACGCAAGCGGTTCCCAAAGAGCTTTAGAACAAGGCATAGTTTTCCCTGCTGGCTCTTTGGGCGTGGGACCAATCTCTAGCCATAGGACATTTTTGTGCCTGGTACGGCGCCAAGTGGGCAAGGGTGGTTTTGAGGCTGAAGGCAGCAGGAAAGCCCGCAGCCCCCAGGTCTGTGGGACAACGCAAGTGGTTCCCAAAGAGCTTTAGAACAAGGCATAGTTTTCCCTGCTGGCTCTTTGGGCGGGGCACCCATGTCTAGCCGTATGGCCATTTTGGTGCCTGGCGCGGCGCCAAGTGGGAAAGGGTGGTGTCGAGGCTGAAGGCAGCAGGACAGCCCGCAGCCCCCAGGTCTGTGGGGCTACGCAAGCGGTTCCCAAAGAGGTTTAGAACAAGGCATAGTTTTCCCTGCTGGCTCCTTGGGCGGGGGACCCATCTCTAGCCATAGGCCATTTTTGTGCCTGGCCCGGCACCAAGTGGAAAAGGGTGGTTTTGAGGCTGAAGGCAGCAGGACAGCCCGCAGCCCCCAGGTCTGTGCGACAACGCAAGCGATTCCCAAAGAGCTTCAGAAGAAGGCATAGTTTTCCCTGCTGGCTCTTTGGGCGGGGGACCCATCTCCAGCCATATGGCCATTTTTGTGCCTGGCGCGGCACCTAGTGGGAAAGGGTGTTGTCCAGGCTGAAGGCAGCAGGAAAACCCGCAGCCCCCAGGTCTGTGGGGGTACACAAGCGTTTCCCAAAGAGCTTTAGAAAAAGGCATAGTTTTCCCTGTTGGCTCTTTGGGCGTGGGACCCATCTCTAGCTGTATGTCCATTTTTATGCCTAGCGCGGCACGAAGTGGGAAAGGGTGTTGTTGAGGCTGAAGGCAGCAGGAAAGCCCGGAGCCCCCAGGTCTTTCGGGCTACGCAAGTGGTTCCCAAAGAGCTTTAGAACAAGGCATAGTTTTCCTTGCTGGCTCTTTGGGCATGGGACCCATCTCCAGCCGTATGGCCATTTTGGTGCCTGGCGCGGCGCCAAGTGGGAAAGGGTGGCTTTGAGTGAGAAGGCAGCAGGAAAGCCCGCAGCCCCCAGGTCTGTGGGCTACGCAAGCGGTTCCCAAAGAGCTTTAGAACCAGGCATAGTTTTCCCTGATGGGTCTTTGGGCGTGGGACCCATCTCTAGCCATAGGCCCTTTTTGTGCCTTGCCGGGCACCAAGTTGAAAAGGGTGGTTTTGAGGCTGAAGGCACCAGGAAAGCCCGCAGCCCCCAGGTCTGTGGGGCTACGCAAGCGGTTCCCAAAGACATTTAGAACAAGGCAGAGTTTTCCCTGCTGGCTCTTTGGGCGTGGGACCCATCTCCACCCATATGGCCATTTTGGTGCCTGGCGCGGCACCAGGTGGGAAAGGGTGGCTTTGAGGCTGAAGGCAGCAGGAAAGCCCGCAGCCCTCAGGTCTCTGGGGCTACGCAAGCGGTTCCCAAAGAGCTTTAGAACAAGGCATAGTTTTCCCTGCTGGCTCTTTGGGCGTGGGACCAATCTCTAGCCATAGGACATTTTTGTGCCTGGTACGGCGCCAAGTGGGCAAGGGTGGTTTTGAGGCTGAAGGCAGCAGGAAAGCCCGCAGCCCCCAGGTCTGTGGGGCAACGCAAGTGGTTCCCAAAGAGCTTTAGAACAAGGCATAGTTTTCCCTGCTGGCTCTTTGGGCGGGGCACCCATGTCTAGCCGTATGACCATTTTGGTGCCTGGCGCGGCGCCAAGTGGGAAAGGGTGGTGTCGAGGCTGAAGGCAGCAGGACAGCCCGCAGACCCCAGGTCTGTGGGGCTACGCAAGCGGTTCCCAAAGAGGTTTAGAACAAGGCATAGTTTTCCCTGCTGGCTCCTTGGGCGGGGGACCCATCTCTAGCCATAGGCCATTTTTGTGCCTGGCCCGGCACCAAGTGGAAAAGGGTGGTTTTGAGGCTGAAGGCAGCAGGACAGCCCGCAGCCCCCAGGTCTGTGCGACAACGCAAGCGATTCCCAAAGAGCTTCAGAAGAAGGCATAGTTTTCCCTGCTGGCTCTTTGGGCGGGGGACCCATCTCCAGCCATATGGCCATTTTTGTGCCTGGCGCGGCACCTAGTGGGAAAGGGTGTTGTCCAGGCTGAAGGCAGCAGGAAAACCCGCAGCCCCCAGGTCTTTCGGGCTACGCAAGTGGTTCTCAAAGAGCTTTAGAACAAGGCATAGTTTTCCTTGCTGGCTCTTTGGGCATGGGACCCATCTCCAGCCGTATGGCCATTTTGGTGCCTGGCGCGGCGCCAAGTGGGAAAGGGTGGCTTTGAGGCTGAAGGCAGCAGGAAAGCCCGCAGCCCCCCAGGTCTGTGGGGCTACGCAAGCGGTTCCCAAAGAGCTTTAGAAGAAGGCATAGTTTTCCCTGCTGGCTCTTTGGGCGGGGGACCCATCTCCAGCCGTATGGCCATTTTTGTGCCTGGTGTGGCGCCAAGTGGGAAAGGGTGGTGTTGAGGCTGAAGGCGGCACGACAGCCTGCCGCCCGGGGTTTTCTTAATGACTTTTCTTAATGATGTCTCCACAGTGTGAAGTTTTGCAGGATTTGAAAAAGTAATAGACACAGTGAAATTGAGTCTATTGGAAACTTCCATACCTTTCCCTCCAAATCTCTGCTGTCCTGTAGTATCCACTGCCTGCAGCTGCTGTTGCAGGAGCAGACAGAGTGGTATCAGATTTAGAAAAAAGGGACATCATTAAGAGGATTCACTCGCCTTATTTTTCACCGGTGTGGCCAGTAAAGAAACCAAAAAGGCAATAGCTGTTCACAGTAGATTACCAAAAGTTGGATGCCAACACTGCATCGCTGACTGCTGCGGTTCCGACTATCGCGGAAATTGTGACAATGATACAAGGAGCTGCCCATCCTTGGAGGGTTGCCTTAGATGTTAAAGACATATTTTTTTATGATTCCCCTCCTTGAGCAGGACAAAGCGCAGTTTGCATTCACATGGAAAGGAGTCCAATATACCTTTAACCGCTTTCCGCAAGGATACAAACATTCCCCCACTATTGCCCATAATGCTTTAGCTAAAGCGCTATCAGAGATTCCTGTTTCACAGGGATGTACAGTATACCAATATATTATTGATGACATCTTAATAGGGGAGAGAACTAAGAAAGTGTACAAGACATGATGGAAAACATCCGAAAAACATTATCAGATTTGGGATTGGAAATTCCCGACTCAAAGTGTCAGGGACCCGCACAGGAAGTTAAATTCCTGGGGGTCTGGTGGATTAAGGGAGCTGCTTCTGTCCCTCAGGATACCCTGGAAAAAATAGAGCATGGCCAGAATCCATCCAGCGTGAAGGAGTTACAGCAAGTCCTGGGACTTTAAGTTATTGGCGTAAACACGTCCCTGGCTTTTCCATCATTGCTCGCCCCTTCATAGCTTGCCAAAAAGGGGTAAATCCTGGGTGTGGACTGAACAACACACTAATGCTCTGCAATTACTAATAAAGGAGCTAAGGTTATTCCAACAGCTTGGTCCTATACATCCAACTGACCCTGTCCATGTAGAATGGGGGTTCAGTGAACATGGTTCCCGTTGTAATTTATGGCAGAAGGGACCAGCAGGACCGGAGAGACCATTAGAATTTTGCTCCCACTCCTTCAATGATACTGAGAGCAGATATTCAGACCTGGAGAAGGGTTTACTGTCCCTAGTGCGAGCGTTGCAACGAGCAGAGCAGATAAGGAGAGAACAGAGCGTGATCTTTCCTGGGACCTTTTCGCCTCCCAGATGTGGTCCGTAAAGGGACACCACCACCAGCTGGCATTGCCCAGAGACCTACAGTTCGAAAGTGGTATGCTTATTTAGAAGGCATTAATGAAATCAAGCCAGTCTCTGAAGGCAGTGTTAAAGTATCCAAGGCTACTTCACAAGGATACCAAAGGATATAGATGGTGCCCTATTGTTCCAATCCCCACCAAATAGACCATCTCCGATCCAAGAAGCACCTCCTTTGAGGGACAGCAGTGATCTACAGGAGTGTGGTTTACTGGTGCGTCATCTCACTGTGAAAAAAATAAGTGGAAATATAAGGCCGTAGCACCGGAAGTAACAACGGGAGAAAGAGCGATTGAAACAGGGGAGGGTAGGGGAACAAGTAGGGGAACTCAGAGCTGTCCTACTAGCTGCACAACATGGAGCCACCTCCTTTTACGCTGAGTCATATGCTGTTTTTAAAGGAGCCACTGAATGGCTAGGACACTGGGCAGCCAATGATTGGCAGGTGAATAGAGTCCCAGTTTGGGAGACAGATAATTGGAAGCAACTGTTGGAAATAGGAGGACAGAGACCATTGCACATTGCTTGGGTAAAAGGCCACGATCGTTCAAACTCGATCACTGCTCAGTTCAACCAACAGGTAGATGGCCTCACGCGGCTACAACAAATTGACATTGTAGATGATGGTCGGGAATGGGAACGCTTACTTGAATCGTTACATGTTAAACGTGGCCGCACAGGCCGTCCTGACCTGTATCGGGAAGGTGGGTGGCTTGTGTCGGTTAAGCTGTGCGAACAAATAGTAACTGCCTGGTCACAATGTCGCCTACGACTCAGCAAAGATCATCCGAGTAAGGCGCCTCCCTTACACATGCGGGACAAGAAAGCGTTGTGGCATTCATGGCAGCTTGATTATATTGGGCCCTTGAGATCATCAGGTGGGAAAAGATATGTCCTGGTAGGAGTGGAGATTATCTCCAGCCTCAGTATGGCCAGCAGTTTCAAACCAGCTACCAGGGACAACACAGTGAAAGGCCTAAAAGGGTGGCTCAGCACACTTCCCCTTCCCGAGGAAATCCAGAGTGATAACGGTTCACACTTTACGGCTTCGGTGGTACAAGATTGGGCCAAAGAAGAAGGGATTCGATGGGTATTTCATACTCCCTATTATCCCCAGGCTAATGGCATTGTTGAACGCACCAATAGATTGGTTAAGCGTTTTGCAAAAAGTCATGAACCTGGTTGGCATTTGCGATTGGATGATGCCATCTATCAACTAAATAACAGATGGAGTGGAGACGGCTGTCCTAAAATGAAAGCTTTCTGTGTGCCTGCCAATATTATCTCTCCAAAGGCTGCCAATGAACCGGGAAAATACCCTGGAAGATTTCACCCTGGACTACCTGTGCTAGTGAAAATGCCTCAAAATGGGACGGTGCCA
This sequence comes from Rissa tridactyla, assembly GCF_028500815.1. Classification (NCBI taxonomy): domain Eukaryota; kingdom Metazoa; phylum Chordata; class Aves; order Charadriiformes; family Laridae; genus Rissa; species Rissa tridactyla. The sequence continues at coordinate 74,211 of NW_026529343.1, read as the reverse complement.
ATGGTGCTAGCTACTCCCAAAAATCCCTATGCATGGGAAGCCAAGGATTGTTCAGGGAAGATGCACCGGATCAGCACCCGGTGGATCGCACCTTCTTTTTAACCCCGTCGGTCGAATAAGACCGAGCAGATTTTCTTTTCCTTTATGTCTTACAGGAACCTTGGATGAGCTGTACAGACGGATTGGCCTACGCTACCTTTGAATGTCTCCAGGGAATCCTGACATTGAACCTGGCAATAATACTACTTTTATGATGTATGGCTACCTGGAGGCCCAAATTCTAAAATGACGAATTGGCAGATGGAATTGATGCTATTCAGTTTTACCTTTTTATTCCCTGTTGTTTGTAGTCAGAGAGACCCAGAGTGGCCATGGTCTCAAGCCTTTGTCGTCTGTAATACAAGACTACAGGGAGACCTCATGCTAACGCACCCTTTCCCAATCTAGACAAGCACAGTCTCTGGGGTTTCATCGGGATGTGTCTCAAAGTGACAAACATTCTGGTTGGTGTCAAGACAAAGGTCTTGTGCTTTGAGAGTATTACTCTCACAAATGAATCCTTGTTGGTCTCGTGAAACGCATGCGTCAACATCAGCAGTTTGCCATTTAGTCTCATTTTGTCGTGCCCAACCTCTGTGCTGTGTTGGATAGAGTAGAGCTCCTTGGTGATTCAACCCCAGTGCGATGATTGGCTATATGGTGTATACTGAGGCATTGCGTATCGTTAAGGCAAAAGCTGTGGCTTTGCTCTCAGTGGGATCGTAGGTGAAATTAACCAGATACCACCTGGACTGAAATTTTCTCTCAAACTCAATTGCATTATCCCATATTACTTTTCGAATGTCAGTGGGCAAGGTGCCTTCTTCACCTTCCCTTATGATTTATGAGTTTTTGCAAAACGCTTAATCAATCCGTTGGTGCATTCAACAATGCCATTAGCCTGAGAATAATAGGGAGTATGAAATACCCATCGAATCCCTTCTTCTTTGGCCCAATCTTGTACCACCGAAGCCGTAAAGTGTGAACCGTTATCACTCTGGATTTCCTCGGGAAGGGGAAGTGTGCTGAGCCACCCTTTTAGGCCTTTCACTGTGTTGTCCCTGGTAGCTGGTTTGAAACTGCTGGCCATACTGAGGCTGGAGATAATCTCCACTCCTACCAGGACATATCTTTTCCCACCTGATGATCTCAAGGGCCCAATATAATCAAGCTGCCATGAATGCCAAAACGCTTTCTTGTCCCGCATGTGTAAGGGAAGCGCCTTACTCGGATGATCTTTGCTGAGTCGTAGGCGACATTGTGACCAGGCAGGTACTATTTGTTCGCACAGCTTAACTGACACAGGCCACCCCCGGGCTAGACCTTCCTGATACAGATCAGTACGGCCTGTATGGCCAGGCTTAATATGTAACCATTCGAGTAAGCGTTCCCATTCCCGACCGTCATCTACAATGTCAATTTGTTGTAGCCGCGTGAGGCTATCTACCTGTTGGTTGAACTGAGCAGTGATCGAGTTTGAACGATCGTGGCCTTTTACCCAAGCAATGTGCAATGGTCTCTGTCCTCCTATTTCCAACAGTTGCTTCCAGCTATCTGTCTCCCAGATTGGGACTCTATTCACCTGCCAATCATTGGCTGCCCAGTGTCCTATCCATTCAGTGGCTCCTTTAAAAACAGCATATGACTCAGCGTAAATGTAAGTAGCCCCATGTTGTGCAGCTAGTAGGACGGCTCTGAGTTCCCCTACTTGTGCCCTACCTTCTCCTGTTTCAAGTGCTCTTTCCCCCGCTGCTACTTCCAGTGCTACGGCCTTGTATTTCCACTTGCTGTTCTCACGGTGAGATGACGCACCAGTAAACCACACTCCTGTAAGATCACTGCTGTCCCTCAAAGGAGGTGCTTCTTGGATTGGAGATGGTCTGTTTGGTGGGGATTGGAACAATAGGGCATCATCTCTATCCTTCTGGAGCATGGATACTTTGATACTACCTTCAGAGATTGGCATGATATCATTAATGCCTTCTCAATAAGCATACCACTTTCGAACTGTGGGCTTCTGGGCAATGCCGGCTGGCGGTGCTGTCCCTTTACGGACCACATCTAGGAGTCGAAAAGGGCCCCGAACAATCACGCTCTGTTCTCTCCTTATCTGCTCTGCTCGTTGCAACGCTCGCACCAGGGACAGTAAACCCTTCTCCAGGTCTGAATATCTGCTCTCAGTATCATTAAGGCGTGAGAGCTAAATTCTAATGGTCTCTCCGGTCCTGCTGGTCCCTTTTGCCATAAATTACAACGGGAACCATGTTCACTGAACCCCCATTCTACATGGACAGGGTCAGTTGGATGTATGGGGCCAAGTTGTTGGAATAACCTTAGCTCTTTTATTAGCAATTCTAGTGCATTAGTATGTTGTTCAGTCCACTCGCAGGATTTACCTTTTTTGAGCAAACAATAAAGGGGGCGAGCAATGATGGAAAAGCCAGGGATGTGTTTACGCCAATAACTTAAAGTCCCAGGACTTGCTGTAACTCCTTCACGCTGGATGGATTCTGGCCATGCTCTATTTTTTCAGGGTATCCTGAGGGACGGAAGCAGCTCCCTTAATCCACCAGACCCCCCAGGAATTTAACTTCCTGTGCGGGTCCCTGACACTTTGAGTCGGGAATTTCCAATCCCAAATCTGATAATGTTTTTCGGATGTTTTGCATCATGTCTTGTACACTTTCTTGGCTCTCTCTCCCCCATTAAGATGTCGTCAATATATTGGTATACCGTACATCCCTGTGAAACAGGAATCTCTGATAGCACTTTAGCCAAAACATTATGGGCAATAGTGGGGGAATGTTTGTATCCTTGCGGAAAGCGGTTAAAGGTATATTGGACTCCTTTCCATGTGAATGCAAACTGCGCTTTGTCCTGCTCAAGGAGGAGAATCATAAAAAAAAAATGTCTTTAACATCTAAGGCAGCCACCCAAGCATGGGCAGCTCCTTTTATCATTGCCACAATTTCCGCGATATTAGGAACCGCAGCGGTCAGGGGTGCAGTGTTGGCGTTTAATTTTCCGTAATCTACTGTGAAACGCCATTGCCTTTTTGGTTTCTTTACTGGCCACACTGGTGAATTATAAGGCGCGTGAGTCCTCTTAATGATGTTTCTTTTTTCTAAATCTGATACCACCCCGTCTGCTCCTGCAAGTGCAGCTGCAGGCAGTGGGTACTGTCAGACGTTGGTAATTTTAGAAGGAGGCAAAAGTATAGATGTTTCTAATAGCCCCAATTTAACTGTGTCTAATCCTTTTTTGCGTCCTGCAAAACTCCACACAGTTCCATCTCCATCTGGGAGTTTCCACATTCGCCCACGCAGTACGTCAAATCCTAGGAGGTTAGTACGTGAGGCACCCACTAACGCTTCTGCCCTAGTCATTCGCTGCTCTCCCGGCAACCAGAGGTTAATTTTTGCAGTGGGGCATGTTTTTACCACACCATCAATTCCCGTGAAGTTGACTCTGCGTCGGGTGGGATTTATACCTAGAAGTTGTGCTGTTTCGTTAGTGATTGCAGACATTTGGGCTCCGGTATCAATAATAAAATTTACCAATATCTTCCGGGGGTCCAACAGGAATGACAATAACGGGTTCGGAGTCTTTATGAGAGCGCCATTGGATTGCTAGTACCTGCCGGACAGGGTGGCTCACTGCCCTCCCCGGGGATAGGAGTGTTTTGGCTGGGACTCTGTCAAATCAATCAAGTTACGTTCCGGTGCAGAAGGCACAATTTTCTCACGGCTTGGGGATTCTCTGGTTAGGCTTTTCTCCCCAGCCGCATTATTCTTTCTAGGTAGAGATTGGACTAGCGTACGGAGATCTCCCGTAGGGTCACCGCGCAAGAATTGTCGGGGCACCCCTAATTGTAGGGCTTTACGCCACAACTCATTTCGGTCCTTATCAGGCTTAAACCTTCCCTCTGATTTAGGGTTTTGAGTGTGAGTTTGGACTTGGGGAACCTTTCGCGGGTGTTCGGAGGATTTCTCACTAGTTTGGCTGGCCCAGCCCATTCGGCGCCCTTATTGATCTATTTCCTGTACATTCCAGGTGGGCATGTAGTGACGACGGCCCCGCCCATGAGCACCCCGAGCATCCCGTATACGATCTTGAGTGCGAACAAGGAACGGTTTCAGGCAATCGGGCAGACCACGGATGAGAGGGGCTAATCGATCCGGGTCGATAGCGGCTGACATTGGGGATTTCCGAAATTCCTCTCTGTCATACATGGCTTGCAGACAAGCTGCTTTCCGTACAGCCGCAAACAGATCAGAGTAGCCTGTAGCTCTAATCTCTAACGGCTCCCCCCTCTCTCGCGGATCCATACCCCTTGCCCAAAAGGCTGCTCGAGCGGTTAGGGAATAATTATGATCCCCAGGCATAGTGGTTAAAAACACTCCTGGTCCCCAAGAGTCTCCTGCTTCTTCCTCACTCAGCATAATTCTGTGCCCCCCTTCAGAAGAAACTCGCCACACGTACTCAACAGCCGACTCTTCTGGTCGCCTCGAATATTTCTCCCTTATTTTTGTTAACTCGGTTGGTGTCCATGGAACGGTACGCACAGTGGTGTGAATTTCATCACCATCATCAACTGCAGTTTCAGTTTTAACCAGAGGACGTAAAGGAAAAACTTGGGATTTCAAAGTCAAAGTCCTTTCCTCCTCATCTTCTTCGTCATCCTCACTATTAGACAAAAAAATCTCCGGTCTGGGTTCCGGAATTTGGATAACACAGTAACTTACGAATCTGTTGGACCTGAGTCGAGGGCTGCATTTTATCTAAGAGCCCGGTCACCCTTTCAATAACATTTTAAGTTGGCGATTTTTCACTCCCAAGTTGAGCATTCCGGTTTCCTAAACATTCATTCTCACTCACAAGCTTATCGACTTGAGTTCTTAATTTTTCTCCTGTCTCCTTTTGCAAGGCTAATGATGACTTCAGCACCTCATTCTCCGATTTCAGGGTTGCATATTCTACAGCTGAAATCAGATTAGGAGCGGGGGTTTCTCTAGCTTCTTGTTGTGCACAAGATAAACAGGCGCCTAACACCGCACAAATCACACCCTTGCCTTTCCCCGCTCTGAGCTTCTGTGAAACCCGACGCTCTTCAATACGTTCCACCACTTTCTCTTCATCCTTCCAAAATTTTTGGGCCCACTCCTTCCCAGCCTGGGAAGGGGCACAATCATATTTTTGCAGCAGTTTATCCATGGCAATCCTGCCGACTACGCCAAAGTCTGTTGCGTGAAACGGGGCCAAGCGGTTTTGGCAGAAGATAAACCCCCTTGCGTTCTAACACTCCTCACCGAGGTGGGAGGCCAGGTGCGGCTGGGTTTCAATTCTGAGTGATGCCCAATTCAGCACTATCAGGCCAATCGCGTTTAATATGTGTTAAACTAGTACGATTTGGAGACACTAATAGTGGGCTGCACCTTCAGTCTAGTCGTGCTCCTGAACCAGCACGGCCTCTCTCAAGTTTTGGTCGCGTTCAGTGAGAAAGCGAAACGACTAGCTACTGAAACAGTGCAGTTTATTTAAACAACAGATATACAGGTTCTTTAGGATTGCCGGTGATAAATACACTGTCTGCAAAGCACGTGCAAATAAAGACATTGTTAAATATACAAACGCGCGACAAAATTATAAACGATACAGCCTGGCTATAAATGTAGGGTAGAGATTCTCTAGAGAAATTTCTAGAGTCCCCGAGAAAGCACTCGGTGTAATCAAAGTCTTACCCAAAGGCATCCTTATGGGGGGGAAGAAAGGCTCAGCCCGTCGACTGATCCCAGAAAACAGCGGTGGGATTCTTCGCGATGGTGTCTTCCCTGACATCCCCTCTCTCTTGGGCTATTTTTATATTATTTTTTTATCTTCAAAGTGGAGTTTGAGTGACTTTAGTCATATGTACTTTTATTATGATTAATGTACTCAAGGAGGAGTGTTCACACCTCGGGGGCGGATAGCCTCCGGGATGGAGGTGTGTTTTGGTACATTGTGGTGAGCAAAGTTCGCACAAAAGGACAGCATTTCATCAACATTTGACGAAATGTTGGCTCGGGTAGCGTGTAGGCCGCTTATCAGTTCCGTAGTACCATCTCGTCCCCATATCTGCTATTCGTCACAAGGGAAGGCCACGGAACAAGCGCGTTCCGTTCCATCCCTCGTGTAGTTTCGCAAACAACCTTGTACAGGGACTCACAGCTGTTGCATTCTTCGTGTGCTAGCTGCGGCTGTATTCTACCTCAGAAGCCTCTTGATTTTATGACTTTCCTTAATGTGTGAACAATGCTGTATTTTTGTATTCTTGGCCAATTTAGTAATTATTCCACAAGAACACACATTGGTTGCCGATTTATCGACGGGTCTAATCACCACAGGCCAACTGTAATTAAAACCATCTATGTAGACTCTACCAAAGCGGACAAATACAACACTGATTGTTACAAAAATTATGGAGCCAAATTCAGATTGCTGGCACAATTTCACTTTCATCAAACCTACAGTAGTGTACTGTATTTGGGGCTACAAGGGCACAGAATTGTTATTTGCATTTATGATTGACTCAAATACACCTGAACTTGCTGAAATGAATCCAGAACCTACACCCCACAAACTCTCAAAGGCTCGCTCTTCTAAGAGAAAAAAAACCACCTCTCTCTTTTCTAAGCCCTCCATTAGACTAACTCCTTACATTTTCAACATTGGCCCTTACGTTATTAAACACACGCAGGTCAACAACAGGTACTGTTTAATCCCACATATTCCCTCAAACGAGCAGAATTGTCAATGCAGATTAAAATCTCTGCGATCAAACCCACCTGCTTACCGTTCCTGAGTACATCTTATGCAGAATGGTCAGCATGGTTACGCAAACGAACTCTTGCCACTTCACACGGACGGAAGAGGGATGCGACTGGTATCTTAGGAACAGGCCTGGGAGTCTTGAATAGTATAGATGCTGAGATACTTGCCAACAAACTAGTCACAACCACTACTGATCTGGACAAATTAAGACATCCCCTACGGTCCTCTCTATTAGCATTGGGAAACCACCAAGGGCTTTTATCGAATATATTGCCTCAATGGGAAGAAACGGGTGAAAAAGACCATCAGCTGATCACAGATGCACTTGGTACAACCCAAACCAATGTTTCCTTGGCTCTTAGTTGTATCCAAGCCCAATTGTGGATGCAATCTATGACAGCCGCAATCATAAGGGAAGGTGAAGAAGGCACCTTGCCCACCGAAATTCGAAAAGTAATATGGGATAACGCAATTGAATTTGAGAAAAGATTTCAGTCCAGGTGGTATCTGGTTAATTTCACCTACGATCCCACTGAGAGCAAAGCCACAGCTTTTGCCTTAACGATACGCAATGCCTCAGTATACACCATATAGCCAATCATCGCACTGGGGTTGAATCACCAAGGAGCTCTACTCTATCCAACACAGCACAGAGGTTGGGCACGACAAAATGAGACTAAATGGCAAACTGCTGATGTTGACGCATGCGTTTCACGAGACCAACGAGGATTCATTTGTGAGAGTAATACTCTCAAAGCACAAGACCTTTGTCTTGACACCAACCAGAATGTTTGTCACTTTGAGACACATCCCGATGAAACCCCAGAGACTGTGCTTGTCTAGATTGGGAAAGGGTGCGTTAGCATGAGGTCTCCCTGTAGTCTTGTATTCAGAAATGACATAGTAATCACTCAAATCTTTGTGTTTGAACTTTACTAACACAAACTTACGGGATGCGACTTCAATTATTAAGCTCCTGTTACGTCTTTTCAATTGCTACAACCTAATTACACGTTGATTCGAGATTGTTGCCTACCCCTATCGGAATGAATCTCTCCCTGGTGAAGAAGCTGCTAAAACACAATGAGGCCCAAGAAAATAGACAGACAACTTTGATTACCGTCCATCATCAGGTTGAAGAAATACACCAAGCGTTGGAAAGAGTGAAGAGAGGCGGAGGACATAGATGGGGAGATACTCTTTTTGGATGGTCACTGACAGTTACAGGACTTTATAACAAGATGCTTCACTCTGTTGTTGTTTTACTAATAGTCACTGTATTGTGCTTTGCTTAGACAATTGTTTTGCATGTTAGACTTTGGATTATGACGAAAAGTTTAAATCGCTTGATCACTCCACGAGAAGGATTTCCACTTGATATCCCTCACCAAAAGAACACATGTGATCTTTCTTATCAGTGTTGAATACGTCGACCTTGACTGACTGTAGACAAAGTTTTCCCTGCAGGCTCTTTGGGCGTGGCACCCATCTCCAGACGTATGGCCATTTTTGTGCCTGGCGCGGCGCCAAGTGGGAAAGGGTGTTTTTGAGTGAGAAGACAGCAGGAAAGCCTGCAGCCCCCAGGTCTGTGGGGCTACGCAAGCGGTTCCCAAAGACCTTTAGAACAAGGCATAGTTTTCCCTGCTGGCTCCTTGGGCATGGGACCCATCTCCACCATATGCCATTTTTGTGCCTGGCGCAGCGCCCAGATGGAAAGGGTGGTTTTGAGGCTGAGGCAGCACGCAAGCCCACAGCCTCCAGCTCTGTGGGCCTAAGCAAGCGGTTCCCAAAGAGCTTTAGAACAAGGCATAGTTTTCCCTGCTGGCTCCTTGGGCGGGAGACCCATCTCCAGCTGTATGGCCATTATTGTGCCTGGCGCGGTGCCCAGTGGGAAAGCGTGGTGTCGAGGCTGAAGGCAGCAGGAAAGCCTGCAGCCCCCAGGTCTGTGGGGCTACGCAAGCGGTTCCCAAAGAGCTTTAGAACAAGGCATAGTTTTCCCTGATGGCTCCTTGGGCGGGGGACCCATCCCCAGCCGTATGGCCATTTTTGTGCATGGCGTGGCGCCAAGTAGGAAAGGGTGGTGTTGAGGCTGAAGGCAGCAGGAAAGCCCGCAGCCCCCAGGTCTGTGGGGCTACGCAAGCGGTTCCCAAAGAGCTTTAGAGCAAGGCATAGTTTTCCCTGATGGCTCTTTGGGCGGGAGACCCATCTCCAGCCGTATGGCCATTTTTGTGCCTGGCACGGCGCCAAGTGGGAAAGGGTGGTGTCGAGGCTGAAGGCAGCAGCAAAGCCCGCAGCCCCCAAGTCTGTGGGGCTACACAAGTGGTTCCCAAAGAGCTTTAGAACAAGGCATAGTTTTCCCTGCTGGCTCCTTGGGCAGGGTACCAATCTCCAGCCGTATGGCCATTTTTGTGCCTGGCGCGGCGCCAAGTGGGAAAGGGTGGTGTCGAGGCTGAAGGCAGCAGGAAAGTCCGCAGCCCCCAGGTCTGTGGGGCTATGCAAGCGGTTCCCAAAGAGCTTTAGAACAAGGCATAGTTTTCCCTGCTGGCTCTTTGGGTGGGGGACCCATCTCCAGCCATCGGCCTTTTTTGTGCCTGGCGCGGCGCCCAGAGGGAAAGGGTGGTTTTGAGGCTGAAGGCAGCAGGAAAGCCCGCAGCCCCCAGGTCTGTGGGACAATGCAAGCGGTTCCCAAAGAGCTTTAGAACAAGGCATAGTTTTCCCTGCTGGCTCTTTGGCCGTGGCACCCATCTCCAGCCGTATGGCGATTTTTGTGCCTGGCGCGGCGCCAAGTGGGAAAGGGTGGTGTCGAGGCTGAAGGCAGCAGCAAAGCCCGCAGCCCCCAGGTCTGTGGGGCTACAAAAGCGGTTCCCAAAGAGCTTTAGAACAAGGCATAGTTTTCCCTGCTGGCTGTTTGGGTGGGGGACCCATCTCCAGCCGTATGGCCATTTTTGTGCCTGGCGCGGCGCCAAGTGGGAAAGGGTGGTTTTGAGGCTGAAGGCAGCAGGAAAGCCCGCAGCCCCCAGGTCTGTGGGGCCAAGCAAGCGGTTCCCAAAGAGCTTTAGAACAAGGCATAGTTTTCCCTGCTGGCTCCTTGGGCGGGGGACCCATCTCCAACCATATGGCCATTTTTGTGCCTGGCCCGGCGCCCAGAGGGAAAGGGTGGCTTTGAGGCTGAAGGCAGCAGGAAAGCCTGCAGCCCACAGGTCTGTGGGGCTACGCAAGCGGTTCCCAAAGAGCTTTAGAACAAGGCATAGTTTTCCCTGCTGGCTCCTTGGGCGGGGGACCCATGTCCAGCCGTATGGCCATTTTTGTGCGTAGCGCGGCGCGTAGTGGGAAAGGGTGGTTTTGAGGCTGAAGGCAGCAGGAAGACCCGCAACCCCCAGGTCTGTGGGGCTTCGCAAGCGGTTCCCAAAGAGCTTTAGAAAAAGGCATAGTTTTCCCTGCTGGCTCCTTGGGCATGTGACCCATCTCCACCATATGCCATTTTTGTGCCTGGCGAAGCGCCCAGATGGAAAGGGTGGTTTTGAGGCTGAGGCAGCACGCAAGCCCACAGCCTCCAGCTCTGTGGGGCTAAGCAAGCGGTTCCCAAAGAGCTTTAGAACAAGGCATAGTTTTCCCTGCTGGCTCCTTGGGCGGGAGACCCATCTCCAGCCGTATGGCCATGATTGTGCCTGGCGCGGTGCCCAGTGGGAAAGGGTGGTGTCGAGGCTGAAGGCAGCAGGAAAGCCTGCAGCCCCCAGGTCTGTGGGGCTACGCAAGCGGTTCCCAAAGAGCTTTAGAACAAGGCATAATTTTCCCTGCTGGGTCCTTGGGCGGGGGACCCATCCCCAGCCGTATGGCCATTTTTGTACATGGCGTGGCGCCAAGTGGGAAAGGGTGGTGTCGAGGCTGAAGGCAGCCGGAAAGTCCGCAGCCCCCAGGTCTGTGGGGCTACACAAGCGGTTCCCAAAGAGCTTTAGAACAAGGCATAGTTTTCCCTGCTGGCTGTTTGGGTGGGGGACCCATCTCCAGCCGTATGGCCATTTTTGTGCCTGGCGCAGCGCCAAGTGGGAAAGGGTGGTTTTAAGGCTGAAGGCAGCAGGAAAGCCCGCAGCCCCCAGGTCTGTGGGGCTACGCAAGCGGTTCCCAAAGAGCTTTAGAACAAGGCATAGTTTTCCCTGCTGGCTCTTTGGGCGGGAGACCCATCTCCAGCCGTATGGCCATTTTTGTGCCTAGCGCGGCGCCAAGTGGGAAAGGGTGGCTTTGAGGCTGAAGGCAGCAGGAAAGCCCGCAGCCCCCAAGTCTGTGGGGCTACACAAGTGGTTCCCAAAGAGCTTTAGAACAAGGCATATTTTTCCCTGCTGGCTCCTTGGGCAGGGTACCAACCTCCAGCCGTATGGCCATTTTTGTGCCTGGCGCGGCGCCAAGTGGGAAAGGGTGGTGTCGAGGCTGAAGGCAGCCGGAAAGTCCGCAGCCCCCAGGTCTGTGGGGCTACGCAAGCGGTTCCCAAAGAGCTTTAGAACAAGGCATAGTTTTCCCTGCTGGCTCCTTGGGCAGGGTACCAATCTCCAGCCTTATGGCCATTTTTGTGCCTGGCGCGGCGCCAAGTGGGAAAGGGTGGTTTTGAGGCTGAAGGCAGCAGGAAAGCCCGCAGCCCCCAAGTCTGTGGGGCTACACAAGCGGTTCCCAAAGAGCTTTAGAACAAGGCATAGTTTTCCCTGCTGGCTCCTTGGGCAGGGTGCCAACTTCCAGCCGTATGGCCATTTTTGTGCCTGGCGCGGCGCCAATTGGGAAAGGGTGGTGTCGAGGCTGAAGGCAGCAGGAAAGTCCGCAGCCCCCAGGTCTGTGGGGCTATGCAAGCGGTTCCCAAAGAGCTTTAGAACAAGGCATAGTTTTCCCTGCTGGCTCTTTGGGCGGGAGACCCATTGCCTGCCGTATGGCCATTTTTGTGCCTGGCGCGGCGCCAAGTGGGAAAGGGTGGTGTCGAGGCTGAAGGCAGCAGGAAAGTCCGCAGCCCCCAGGTCTGTGGGGCTATGCAAGCGGTTCCCAAAGAGCTTTAGAACAAGGCATAGTTTTCCCTGCTGGCTCCTTGGGCGGGGGACCCATCTCCAGCCATAGGCCTTTTTTGTGCCTGTCCTGGCGTCCAGAGGGAAAGGGTGGTTTTGAGGCTGAAGGCAGCAGGAAAGCCCGCAGCCCCCAGGTCTGTGGGGCTACGCAAGCGGTTCCCAAAGAGCTTTAGAACAAGGTATAATTTTCCCTCCTGGCTCCTTGGGTGGGGGACCCATCCCCAGCCGTATGGCCATTTTTGTGCATGGCGCGGCGCCAAGTGAGAAAGGGTGGTGTCGAGGCTGAAGGCAGCAGGAAAGCCTGCAGCCCCCAGGTCTGTCGGTCTACGCAAGCGGTTCCCAAAGAACTTTAGAACAAGGCATAGTTTTCCCTGCTGGCTCTTTGGGCGGGAGACCCATCTCCAGCCGTATGGCCATTTTTGTGCCTAGCGCGGCGCCAAGTGGGAAAGGGTGGTGTCGAGGCTGAAGGCAGCAGGAAAGCCTGCAGCCCCCAAGTCTGTGGGGCTACACAAGCGGTTCCCAAAGAGCTTTAGAACAAGGCATAGTTTTCCCTGATGGCTCCTTGGGCAGGGTAGCAACCTCCAGCCGTATGGCCATTTTTGTGCCTGGCGCGGCGCCAATTGGGAAAGGGTGGTGTCGAGGCTGAAGGCAGCAGGAAAGCCTGCAGCCCCCAGGTCTGTGGGGCTACGCAAGCGGTTCCCAAAGAGCTTTAGAACAAGGCATAGTTTTCCCTGCTGGCTCTTTGGGCGGGAGAACCATTGCCTGCCGTATGGCCATTTTTGTGCCTGGCGCGGCGCCAAGTGGGAAAGGGTGGTGTCGAGGCTGAAGGCAGCAGGAAAGTCCGCAGCCCCCAGGTCTGTGGGGCTATGCAAGCGGTTCCCAAAGAGCTTTAGAACAAGGCGTAGTTTTCCCTGCTGGCTGTTTGGGCGGGGGACCCATCTCCAGCCATAGGCCTTTTTTGTGCCTGTCCTGGCGCCCAGAGGGAAAGGGTGGTTTTGAGGCTGAAGGCAGCAGGAAAGCCCGCAGCCCCCAGGTCTGTGGGGCTACACAAGCGGTTCCCAAAGAGATTTAGAACAAGGCACAATTTTCCCTCCTGGCTGTTTGGGCGGGGGACCCATCTCCATCCATATGTCCATTTTTGTGCTTGGCGCGGCGCCAAGTGGGAAAGGGTGGTGTCGAGGCTGAAGGCAGCAGGAAAGCCCGCAGCCCCCAGGTCTGTGGGGCTACGCAAGCGGTTCCCAAAGAGCTTTAGAACAAGGCATAGTTTTCCCTGCTGGATCTTTTGGCGGGGGACCCATCTCCAGCCGTATGGCCATTTTTGTGCCTAGCGCGGCGCCTAGTGGGAAAGGGTGGTTTTGAGGCTGAAGGCAGCAGGAAGACCCGCAACCCCCAGGTCTGTGGGGCTACGCAAGCGGTTCCCAAAGACCTTTAGAACAAGGCATAGTTTTCCCTGCTGGCTCCTTGGGCGGGGGACCCATTGCCTGCCGAATGGCCATTTTTGTGCATGGCGTGGAACCAAGTGGGAAAGGGTGGTGTCGAGGCTGAAGGCAGCAGGAAAGTCCGCAGCCCCCAGGTCTGTGGGGCTATGCAAGCGGTTCCCAAAGAGCTTTAGAACAAGGCATAGTTTTCCCTGCTGGTTGTTTGGGCGGGGGACCCGTCTCCAGCCATAGGCCTTTTTTGTGCCTGTCCTGGCGCCCAGAGGGAAAGGGTGGTTTTGAGGCTGAAGGCAGCAGGAAAGCCCGCAGCCCCCAGGTCTGTGGGGCTACACAAGCGGTTTCCAAAGAGCTTTAGAACAAGGCATAGTTTTCCCTGCTGGCTCTTTGGCCGTGGCACCCATCTCCAGCCGTATGGCGATTTTTGTGCCTGGCGCGGCGCCAAGTGGGAAAGGGTGTTGTCGAGGCTGAAGGCAGCAGCAAAGCCCGCAGCCCCCAGGTCTGTGGGGCTACACAAGCGGTTCCCAAAGAGCTTTAGAACAAGGCATAGTTTTCCCTGCTGGCTGTTTGGGTGGGGGACCCATCTCCAGCCGTATGGCCATTTTTGTGCCTGGCGCGGCGCCAAGTGGGAAAGGGTGGTTTTGAGGCTGAAGGCAGCAGGAAAGCCCGCAGCCCCCAGGTCTGTGGGGCTACGCAAGCGGTTCCCAAAGAGCTTTAGAACAAGGCATAGTTTTCCCTGCTGGCTCCTTGGGTGGGGGATCCATCTCCAACCATATGGCCATTTTTGTGCCTGGCCCAGCACCCAGAGGGAAAGGGTGGTTTGGAGGCTGAAGGCAGCAGGAAAGCCTGCAGCCCACAGGTCTGTGGGGCTACGCAAGCGGTTCCCAAAGAGCTTTAGAACAAGGCATAGTTTTCCCTGCTGGCTCCTTGGGCGGGGGACCCATCTCCAGCCGTATGGCCATTTTTGTGCGTAGCGCGGCGCGTAGTGGGAAAGGGTGGTTTTGAGGCTGAAGGCAGCAGGAAAGCCCGCAGCCCCCAAGTCTGTGGGGCTACACAAGCGGTTCCCAAAGAGCTTTAGAACAAGGCATAGTTTTCCCTGCTGGCTCCTTGGGCAGGGTGCCAACTTCCAGCCGTATGGCCATTTTTGTGCCTGGCGCGGCGCCAATTGGGAAAGGGTGGTGTCGAGGCTGAAGGCAGCAGGAAAGTCCGCAGCCCCCAGGTCTGTGGGGCTATGCAAGCGGTTCCCAAAGAGCTTTAGAACAAGGCATAGTTTTCCCTGCTGGCTCTTTGGGCGGGAGACCCATTGCCTGCCGTATGGCCATTTTTGTGCCTGGCGCGGCGCCAAGTGGGAAAGGGTGGTGTCGAGGCTGAAGGCAGCAGGAAAGTCCGCAGCCCCCAGGTCTGTGGGGCTATGCAAGCGGTTCCCAAAGAGCTTTAGAACAAGGCATAGTTTTCCCTGCTGGCTCCTTGGGAGGGGGACCCATCTCCAGCCATAGGCCTTTTTTGTGCCTGTCCTGGCGTCCAGAGGGAAAGGGTGGTTTTGTGGCTGAAGGCAGCAGGAAAGCCCGCAGCCCCCAGGTCTGTGGGGCTACGCAAGCGGTTCCCAAAGAGCTTTAGAACAAGGCATAATTTTCCCTCCTGGCTCCTTGGGTGGGGGACCCATCCCCAGCCGTATGGCCATTTTTGTGCATGGCGCGGCGCCAAGTGAGAAAGGGTGGTGTCGAGGCTGAAGGCAGCAGGAAAGCCTGCAGCCCCCAGGTCTGTCGGTCTACGCAAGCGGTTCCCAAAGAACTTTAGAACAAGGCATAGTTTTCCCTGCTGGCTCTTTGGGCGGGAGACCCATCTCCAGCCGTATGGCCATTTTTGTGCCTAGCGCGGCGCCAAGTGGGAAAGGGTGGTGTCGAGGCTGAAGGCAGCAGGAAAGCCTGCAGCCCCCAAGTCTGTGGGGCTACACAAGCGGTTCCCAAAGAGCTTTAGAACAAGGCATAGTTTTCCCTGATGGCTCCTTGGGCAGGGTAGCAACCTCCAGCCGTATGGCCATTTTTGTGCCTGGCGCGGCGCCAATTGGGAAAGGGTGGTGTCGAGGCTGAAGGCAGCAGGAAAGCCTGCAGCCCCCAGGTCTGTGGGGCTACGCAAGCGGTTCCCAAAGAGCTTTAGAACAAGGCATAGTTTTCCCTGCTGGCTCTTTGGGCGGGAGAACCATTGCCTGCCGTATGGCCATTTTTGTGCCTGGCGCGGCGCCAAGTGGGAAAGGGTGGTGTCGAGGCTGAAGGCAGCAGGAAAGTCCGCAGCCCCCAGGTCTGTGGGGCTATGCAAGCGGTTCCCAAAGAGCTTTAGAACAAGGCATAGTTTTCCCTGCTGGCTCCTTGGGCGGGGGACCCATCTCCAGCCATAGGCCTTTTTTGTGCCTGTCCTGGCGTCCAGAGGGAAAGGGTGGTTTTGTGGCTGAAGGCAGCAGGAAAGCCCGCAGCCCCCAGGTCTGTGGGGCTACGCAAGCGGTTCCCAAAGAGCTTTAGAACAAGGCATAATTTTCCCTCCTGGCTCCTTGGGTGGGGGACCCATCTCCAGCCGTATGGCCATTTTTGTGCTTGGCGCGGCGCCAAGTGGGAAAGGGTGGTGTCGAGGCTGAAGGCAGCAGGAAAGCCCGCAGCCCCCAGGTCTGTGGGGCTACGCAAGCGGTTCCCAAAGAGCTTTAGAACAAGGCATAGTTTTCCCTGCTGGCTCCTTGGGCGGGGGACCCATTGCCTGCCGAATGGCCATTTTTGTGCATGGCGTGGAACCAAGTGGGAAAGGGTGGTGTCGAGGCTGAAGGCAGCAGGAAAGTCCGCAGCCCCCAGGTCTGTGGGGCTATGCAAGCGGTTCCCAAAGAGCTTTAGAACAAGGCATAGTTTTCCCTGCTGGTTGTTTGGGCGGGGGACCCGTCTCCAGCCATAGGCCTTTTTTGTGCCTGTCCTGGCGCCCAGAGGGAAAGGGTGGTTTTGAGGCTGAAGGCAGCAGGAAAGCCCGCAGCCCCCAGGTCTGTGGGGCTACACAAGCGGTTTCCAAAGAGCTTTAGAACAAGGCATAGTTTTCCCTGCTGGCTCTTTGGGTGGGGGACCCATCTCCAGCCGTATGGCCATTTTTGTGCCTAGCGCGGCGCGTAGTGGGAAAGGGTGGTTTTGAGGCTGAAGGCAGCAGGAAAGTCCGCAGCCCCCAGGTCTGTGGGGCTATGCAAGCGGTTCCCAAAGAGCTTTAGAACAAGGCATAGTTTTCCCTGCTGGCTCCTTGGGCATGTGACCCATCTCCACCATATGCCATTTTTGTGCCTGGCGCAGCGCCCAGATGGAAAGGGTGGTTTTGAGGCTGAGGCAGCACGCAAGCCCACAGCCTCCAGCTCTGTGGGGCTAAGCAAGCGGTTCCCAAAGAGCTTTAGAACAAGGCATAGTTTTCCCTGCTGGCTCCTTGGGCGGGAGACCCATCTCCAGCCGTATGGCCATGATTGTGCCTGGCGCGGTGCCCAGTGGGAAAGGGTGGTGTCGAGGCTGAAGGCAGCAGGAAAGCCTGCAGCCCCCAGGTCTGTGGGGCTACGCAAGCGGTTCCCAAAGAGCTTTAGAACAAGGCATAATTTTCCCTGCTGGGTCCTTGGGCGGGGGACCCATCCCCAGCCGTATGGCCATTTTTGTGCATGGCGTGGCGCCAAGTGGGAAAGGGTGGTGTCGAGGCTGAAGGCAGCCGGAAAGTCCGCAGCCCCCAGGTCTGTGGGGCTACGCAAGCGGTTCCCAAAGAGCTTTAGAACAAGGCATAGTTTTCCCTGCTGGCTCCTTGGGCATGTGACCCATCTCCACCATATGCCATTTTTGTGCCTGGCGCAGCGCCCAGATGGAAAGGGTGGTTTTGAGGTTGAAGGCAGCCGGAAAGTCCGCAGCCCCCAGGTCTGTGGGGCTACGCAAGCGGTTCCCAAAGAGCTTTAGAACAAGGCATAGTTTTCCCTGCTGGCTCTTTGGGCATGGGGCCCATCTCCAGCCGTATGGCCATTATTGTGCCTGGCGCAGCGCCAAGTGGGAAAGGGTGTTGTCGAGGCTGAAGGCAGCAGGAAAGCCCGCAGCCCCCAGGTCTGTGGGGCTACGCAAGTGGTTCCCAAAGAGCTTTAGAACAAGGCATAGTTTTCCCTGCTGGCTCCTTGGGCGGGGGACCCATCTCCAGCCATAGGTCTTTTTTGTGCCTGGCACGGCGCCAAGTGGGAAAGGGTGGTTTTGAGGCTGAAGGCAGCAGGAAAGCCCGCAGCCCCCAAGTCTGTGGGGCTACACAAGCGGTTCCCAAAGAGCTTTAGAACAAGGCATAGTTTTCCCTGCTGGCTCCTTGGGCAGGGTACCAATCTCCAGCCTTATGGCCATTTTTGTGCCTGGCGCGGCGCCAAGTGGGAAAGGGTGGTTTTGAGGCTGAAGGCAGCAGGAAAGCCCGCAGCCCCCAGGTCTGTGGGGCTACGCAAGCGGTTCCCAAAGAGCTTTAGAACAAGGCATAATTTTCCCTGCTGGCTCTTTGGGCGGGAGACCCATTGCCTGCCGTATGGCCATTTTTGAGCCTGGCGGGGCGCCAAGTGGGAAAGGGTGGTGTCGAGGCTGAAGGCAGCAGGAAAGCCCGCAGCCCCCAAGTCTGTGGGGCTACACAAGCGGTTCCCAAAGAGCTTTAGAACAAGGCATAGTTTTCCCTGCTGGCTCCTTGGGCAGGGTGCCAACTTCCAGCCGTATGGCCATTTTTGTGCCTGGCGCGGTGCCCAGTGGGAAAGGGTGGTGTCGAGGCTGAAGGCAGCCGGAAAGCCCGCAGCCCCCAGGTCTGTGGGGCTACGCAAGCGGTTCCCAAAGAGCTTTAGAACAAGGCATAGTTTTCCCTGCTGGCTCTTTGGGCGGGAGACCCATTGCCTGCCGTATGGCCATTTTTGTGCCTGGCGCGGCGCCAAGTGGGAAAGGGTGGTGTCGAGGCTGAAGGCAGCAGGAAAGTCCGCAGCCCCCAGGTCTGTGGGGCTATGCAAGCGGTTCCCAAAGAGCTTTAGAACAAGGCATAGTTTTCCCTGCTGGCTGTTTGGGCGGGGGACCCATCTCCAGCCATAGGCCTTTTTTGTGCCTGTTCTGGCGTCCAGAGGGAAAGGGTGGTTTTGAGGCTGAAGGCAGCAGGAAAGCCCGCAGCCCCCAGGTCTGTGGGGCTACGCAAGCGGTTCCCAAAGAGCTTTAGAACAAGGCATAGTTTTCCCTGCTGGCTCCTTGGGTAGGGGACCCATATCCAGCCGTATGGCCATTTTTGTGCATGGCGCGGCGCCAAGTGAGAAAGGGTGGTGTCGAGGCTGAAGGCAGCAGGAAAGCCCGCAGCCCCCAGGTCTGTCGGGCTACGCAAGCGGTTCCCAAAGAACTTTAGAACAAGGCATAGTTTTCCCTGCTGGCTCTTTGGGCGGGAGACCCATCTCCAGCCGTATGGCCATTTTTGTGCCTAGCGCGGCGCCAAGTGGGAAAGGGTGGTGTCGAGGCTGAAGGCAGCAGGAAAGCCTGCAGCCCCCAAGTCTGTGGGGCTACACAAGCGGTTCCCAAAGAGCTTTAGAACAAGGCATAGTTTTCCCTGATGGCTCCTTGGGCAGGGTAGCAACCTCCAGCCGTATGGCCATTTTTGTGCATGGCGTGGCGCCAATTGGGAAAGGGTGGTGTCGAGGCTGAAGGCAGCACGCAAGCCCACAGCCCCCAGGTCTGTGGGGCTACGCAAGCGGTTCCCAAAGACTTTTAGAACAAGGCATAGTTTTCCCTGCTGGCTCCTTTGGCGGGGGACCCATTGCCTGCCGAATGGCCATTTTTGTGCATGGCGTGGCACCAAGTGGGAAAGGGTGGTGTCGAGGCTGAAGCTAGCAGGAAAGCCTGCAGCCCCCAGGTCTGTGGGGCTACGCAAGCGGTTCCCAAAGAGCTTTAGAACAAGGCATAGTTTTCCCTGCTGGCTGTTTGGGCGGGGGATCCATCTCCATCCATATGTCCATTTTTGTGCTTGGCGCGACGCCAAGTGGGAAAGGCTGGTGTCGAGGCTGAAGGCAGCAGGAAAGCCCGCAGCCCCCAGGTCTGTGCGGCTACGCAAGCGGTTCCCAAAGAGCTTTAGAACAAGGCATAGTTTTCCCTGCTGGCTCTTTGGGCGGGAGACCCCTCTCCAGCCGTATGGCCATTTTTGTGCCTGGCGCGGTGCCCAGTGGGAAAGCGTGGTGTCGAGGCTGAGTCAGCAGGAAGGCCCGCAGCCCCCAGGTCTGTGGGGCTACGCAAGCGGTTCCCAAAGAGCTTTAGAACAAGGCATAGTTTTCCCTGCTGGCTCTTTGGGCCGGAGACCCATCTCCAGCCATAGGCCATTTTTGTGTCTGTCCCGGCGCCCAGAGGGAAAGGGTGGTTTTGAGGGTGAAGGCAGCAGGAAAGCCTGCAGCCCCCAGGTCTGTGGGGCTACGCACGCGGTTCCCAAAGAGCTTTAGAACAAGGCATAGTTTTCCCTGCTGGCTCCTTGGGCGGGGGACCCATTGCCTGCCGAATGGCCAATTTTGTGCCTGCGTGGCACCAAGTGGGAAAGGGTGTTGTCGAGGCTGAAGCTAGCAGGAAAGCCCGCAGCCCCCAGGTCTGTGGGACAATTCAAGCGGTTCCCAAAGAGCTTTAGAACAAGGCATAGTTTTCCCTGCTGACTCCTTGGGCGGGGGACCCATCTCCAGCCGTATGTCAATTTTTGTGCCTGACGCAGTGCCCAGTGGGAAAGCGTGCTGTCGAGGCTGAAGCTAGCAGGAAAGCCTGCAGCCCCCAGGTCTGTGTGGCTACGCAAGCGGTTCCCAAAGACCTTTAGAACAAGGCATAGTTTTCCCTGCTGACTCCTTGGGCGGGGGACCCATCTCCAACGGTATGGCCATTTTTGTGCATGGCGCGGCGCCCAGTGGGAAAGGGTGTTGTCGAGGCTGAAGCTAGCAGGAAAGCCCGCAGCCCCCAGGTCTGTGGGGCTACGCAAGTGGTTCCCAAAGAGCTTTAGAACAAGGCATAGGTTTCCCTGCTGGCTCTTTGGGCGGGGGACCCATCTCCAGCCGTATGGCCATTTTTGTGCCTGGCGCGGCGCCAAGTGGGAAAGGGTGGTGTCTAGGCTGAAGGCAGCAGGAAAGCCCGCAGCCCCCAGGTCTGTGGGGCTACGCACGCGGTTCCCAAAGAGCTTTAGAACAAGGCATAGTTTTCCCTGCTGGCTCCTTGGGCGGGGGACCCATTGCCTGCCGAATGGCCAATTTTGTGCCTGCGTGGCACCAAGTGGGAAAGGGTGTTGTCGAGGCTGAAGCTAGCAGGAAAGCCTGCAGCCCCCAGGTCTGTGGGGCTACGCAAGCGGTTCCCAAAGACCTTTAGAACAAGGCACAGTTTTCCCTGCTGGCTCTTTGGGCGGGGGATCCATCTCCATCCATATGTCCATTTTTGTGCTTGGGGCGACGCCAAGTGGGAAAGGCTGGTGTCGAGGCTGAAGGCAGCAGGAAAGCCCGCAGCCCCCAGGTCTGTGCGGCTACGCAAGCGGTTCCCAAAGAGCTTTAGAACAAGGCATAGTTTTCCCTGCTGGCTCTTTGGGCGGGAGACCCATCTCCAGCCGTATGGCCATTATTGTGCCTGGCGCGGTGCCCAGTGGGAAAGGGTGGTGTCGAGGCTGAAGTCAGCAGGAAGGCCCGCAGCTCCCAGGTCTGTGCGGCTACGCAAGTGGTTCCCAAAGAGCTTTAGAACAAGGCATAGTTTTCCCTGCTGGCTCTTTGGGCGGGAGACCCATCTCCAACCATAGGCCATTTTTGTGTCTGTCCCGGCGCCCAGAGGGAAAGGGTGGCTTAGAGGCTGAAGTCAGCAGCAAAGCCCGCAGCCCCCAGGACTGTGGGGCTACGCAAGCGGTTCCCAAAGAGCTTTAGAACAAGGCATAGTTTTCCCTGCTGGCTCTTTGGGCGGGGGACCCATTGCCTGCCGTATGGCCATTTTTGTGCCTAGCGCGGCGCCAAGTGGGAAAGGGTGGTGTCGAGGCTGAAGGCAGCAGGAAAGCCCGCAGCCCCCAAGTCTGTGGGGCTACACAAGTGGTTCCCAAAGAGCTTTAGAACAAGGCATAGTTTTCCCTGCTGGCTCCTTGGACAGGGTACCAACCTCCAGCCGTATGGCCATTTTTGTGCCTGGCGCGGCGCCAACTAGGAAAGGGTGGTGTCGAGGCTGAAGGCAGCAGGAAAGCCCTCAGCCCCCAGGTCTGTGGGGCTACGCAAGCGGTTCCCAAAGAGCTTTAGAACAAGGCATAGTTTTCCCTGATGGCTCCTTGGGCATGGGACCCATCTCCAGCCATATGCCATTTTTGTGCCTGGCGCGGCGCCCAGAGGGAAAGGGTGGTTTTGAGGCTGAGGCAGCACGCAAGCCCACAGCCTCCAGCTCTGTGGGGCTACGCAAGCTGTTCCCAAAGACCTTTAGAACAAGGCATAGTTTTCCCTGCTGGCTCCTTGGGCGGGAGACCCATCTCAAGCCGTATGGCCATTATTGTGCCTGGCGTGGTGCCCAGTGGGAAAGCGTGGTGTCGAGGCTGAAGGCAGCAGGAAAGCCCGCAGCCCCCAGGTCTGTGGGGCTAGGCAAGCGGTTCCCAAAGAGATTTAGAACAAGGCATAGTTTTCCCTGCTGGCTCCTTGGGCGGGGGACCCATCTCCAGCCGTATGGCCATTTTTGTGCATGGCGCGGCGCCAAGTGGGAAAGGGTGGTGTCGAGGCTGAAGGCAGCAGGAAAGCCCGCAGCCCCCAGGTCTGTGGGGCTACGCAAGCGGTTCCCAAAGAGGTTTAGAACAAGGCATAGTTTTCCCTGCTGGCTCTTTGGGCATGGGGCCCATCTCCAGCCATATGGCCATTATTGTGCCTGGCGCGGCCCCAAGTGGGAAAGGGTGGTGTCGAGGCTGAAGGCAGCAGCAAAGCCCGCAGCCCCCAGGTCTGTGGGGCTACGCAAGTGGTTCCCAAAGACATTTAGAACAAGGCATAATTTTCCCTCCTGGCTCCTTGGGCGGGGGACCCATCTCCAGCCATAGGCCTTTTTTGTGCCTGGCACGGCGCCAAGTGGGAAAGGGTGGTTTTGAGGCTGAAGGCAGCAGGAAAGCCTGCAGCCCCCAGGTCTGTGGGGCTACACAAGCGGTTCCCAAAGAGCTTTAGAACAAGGCATAGTTTTACCTGCTGGCTCCTTGGGCAGGGGACCCATCTCCAACCGTATGGCCATTTTTGTGCATGGTGCGGCGCCAAGTGGGAAAGGGTGGTTTTGAGGCTGAAGGCAGCAGGAAAGCCCGCAGCCCCCAGGTCTGTGGGGCTACGCAAGCGGTTCCCAAAGAACCTTAGAACAAGGCATAGTTTTCCCTGCTGACTCCTTGGGCGTGGCACCCATCTCCAACCGTATGGCGATTTTTGTGCATGGCGCGGCGCCAAGTGGGAAAGGGTGTTGTCGAGGCTGAAGGCAGCAGCAAAGCCCGCAGCCCCCAGGTCTGTGGGGCTACACAAGCGGTTCCCAAAGAGCTTTAGAACAAGGCATAGTTTTCCCTGCTGGCTCCTTGGTCGGGGGACCCATTGCCTGCCATATGGCCATTTTTGTGCCTGGCGTGGCACCAAGTGGGAAAGGGTGGTTTTGAGGCTGAAGCTAGCAGGAAAGCCTGCAGCCCACAGGTCTGTGGGGCTACGCAAGCGGTTCCCAAAGAGCTTTAGAACAAGGCACAGTTTTCCCTGCTGGCTCTTTGGGCGGGGGATCCATCTCCATCCATATGTTCATTTTTGTGCTTGGCGCGGCGCCAAGTGGGAAAGGCTGGTGTCGAGGCTGAAGGCAGCAGGAAAGCCCGCAGCCCCCAGGTCTGTGGGGCTACGCAAGCGGTTCCCAAAGACCTTTAGAACAAGGCATAGTTTTCCCTGCTGACTCTTTGCGCGTGGCACACATCTCCAGCCATATGGCCATTTTTGGGCCTGGCGCGTCACCAAGTGGGAAAGGTGGTGTCGAGGCTGAAGGCAGCAGGAAAGCCTGCAGCCCCCAGGTCTGTGGGGCTACGCAAGCGGTTCCCAAAGAGCTTTAGAACAAGGCATAGTTTTCCCTGCTGGCTCCTTGGGTGGGGGACCCATCTCCAACCGTATGGCCATTTTTGTGCCTGGCGCGGTGCCCTGTGGGAAAGGGTGGTTTTGAGGGTGAAAGCAGCAGGAAAGCCTGCAGCCCCCAGGTCTGTGGGACAATTCAAGCGGTTCCCAAAGAGCTTTAGAACAAGGCATAGTTTTCCCTGCTGGCTCCTTGGGCGGGGGACCCATCTCCAGCCGTATGGCCATTTTTGTGCCTGGCGCAGTGCCCAGTGGGAAAGCGTGGTGTCGAGGCTGAAGGCAGCAGGAAAGCCTGCAGCCTCCAGGTCTGTGGGGCTACGCAAATGGTTCCCAAAGAGCTTTAGAACAAGGCATAGGTTTCCCTGCTGGCTCTTTGGGCGGGGGACCCATCTCCAGCCGTATGGCCATTTTTGTGCCTGGCGCGGCGCCAAGTGGGATAGGGTGTTGTCGAGGCTGAAGGCAGCAGGAAAGCCCGCAGCCCCCAGGTCTGTGGGGCTACGCACGCGGTTCCCAAAGAGCTTTAGAACAAGGCATAGTTTTCCCTGCTGGCTCCTTGGGCGGGGGACCCCTTGCCTGCCGAATGGCCATTTTTGTGCCTGGCGTGGCACCAAGTGGGAAAGGGTGGTGTCGAGGCTGAAGGCAGCAGGAAAGCCTGCAGCCCCCAGGTCTGTGGGGCTACGCAAGCGGTTCCCAAAGAGCTTTAGAACAAGGCACAGTTTTCCCTGCTGGCTGTTTGGGCGGGGGACCCATCTCCAACCGTATGGCCATTTTTGTGCCTGGCGCGGTGCCCAGTGGGAAAGCGTGGTGTCGAGGCTGAAGGCAGCAGGAAAGCCTGCAGCCCCCAGGTCTGTGGGGCTATGCAAGCGGTTCCCAAAGAGCTTTAGAACAAGGCATAGTTTTCCCTGCTGGCTCCTTGGGTGGGGGACACATCTCCAGCCGTATGGCCATTTTTGTGCATGGCGTGGCGCCAAGTGGGAAAGGGTGGCTTTGAGGCTGAAGTCAGCAGCAAAGCCCGCAGCCCCCAGGTCTGTGAGGCTACGCAAGCGGTTCCCAAAGAGCTTTAGAACAAGGCATAGTTTTCCCTGCTGGCTCTTTGGGCGGGGGACCCATTGCCTGCCGTATGGCCATTTTTGTGCCTGGTGTGGCACCAAGTGGGAAAGGGTGGTGTCGAGGCTGAAGCTAGCAGGAAAGCCCGCAACCCCCAGGTCTGTGGGGCTACGCAAGCGGTTCCCAAAGAGCTTTAGAACAAGGCATAGTTTTCCCTGCTGGCTCTTTGCGCGTGGCACACATCTCCAGCCATATGGCCATTTTTGTGCCTGGCGCGGCACCAAGTGGGAAAGGGTGGTGTCGAGGCTGAAGGCAGCAGGAAAGCCTGCAGCCCCCAGGTCTGTGGGGCTACGCAAGCGGTTCCCAAAGAGCTTTAGAACAAGGCATAGTTTTCCCTGCTGGCTCCTTGGGCGGGGGACCCATCTCCAACCGTATGGCCATTTTTGTGCATGGTGCGGCGCCAAGTGGGAAAGGGTGGATTTGAGGCTGAAGGCAGCAGGAAAGCACGCAGCCCCCAGGTCTGTGGGGCTACGCAAGCGGTTCCCAAAGAGCCTTAGAACAAGGCATAATTTTCCCTGCTGGCTCTTTGGGCGGGAGACCCATCTCCAGCCGTATGGCCATTTTTGTGCCTGGCGCGGTGCCCAGTGGGAAAGCGTGGTGTCGAGGCTGAAGGCAGCAGGAAAGCCTGCAGCCCCCAGGTCTGTGGGGCTACGCAAGCGGTTCCCAAAGAGCTTTAGAACAAGGCATAGTTTTCCCTGCTGGCTCCTTGGGCGGGGGACCCATCTCCAGCCGTATGGCCATTTTTGTGCATGGCGCGGCGCCAAGTGGGAAAGGGTGGCTTTGATGCTGAAGGCAGCAGCAAAGCCCGCAGCCCCCAGGTCTGTGGGGCTACGCAAGCGGTTCCCAAAGAGCTTTAGAACAAGGCATAGTTTTCCCTGCTGGCTCCTTGGGCGGGGGAACCATTGCCTGCCGTATGGCCATTTTTGTGCCTGGCGTGGCACCAAGTGGGAAAGGCTGGTGTCGAGGCTGAAGGCAGCAGGAAAGCCTGCAGCCCCCCGGTCTGTGGGGCTACGCAAGCGGTTCCCAAAGACCTTTAGAACAAGGCATAGTTTTCCCTGCTGGCTCTTTGGGCGTGGCACACATCTCCAGCCATATGGCCATTTTTGGGCCTGGCGCGGCACCAAGTGGGAAAGGGTGGCTTTGA
Source organism: Rissa tridactyla (assembly GCF_028500815.1). Lineage (NCBI taxonomy): Eukaryota > Metazoa > Chordata > Aves > Charadriiformes > Laridae > Rissa > Rissa tridactyla. The sequence goes on along the minus strand of NW_026529343.1, from coordinate 48,561 downwards.
TGCTGAAGGCAGCAGGAAAACCTGCAGCCCCCAGGTCTGTGGGGCTACGCAAGCGGTTCCCAAAGACCTTTAGAACAAGGCAACTTTTTCCCTGCTGGCTCCTTGGGCAGGGGACCCATTGCCTGCCGAATGGCCATTTTTGTGCCTGGCGTGGCACCAAGTGGGAAAGGGTGGTGTCGAGGCTGAAGGCAGCAGGAAAGCCTGCAGCCCCCAGGTCTGTGGGGCTACGCAAGCGGTTCCCAAAGAGCTTTAGAACAAGGCATAATTTTCCCTGCTGGCTGTTTGGGCGGGGGATCCATCTCCATCCATATGTCCATTTTTGTGCTTGGCGCGACGCCAAGTGGGAAAGGGTGGTGTCGAGGCTGAAGCTAGCAGGAAAGCCCGCAGCCCCCAGGTCTGTGGGGCTACGCAAGCGGTTCCCAAAGAGCTTTAGAACAAGGCATAGTTTTCCCTGCTGGCTCTTTGGGCGGGAGACCCCTCTCCAGCCATAGGCCATTTTTGTGCCTGGCGCGGTGCCCAGTGGGAAAGCGTGGTGTCGAGGCTGAAGTCAGCAGGAAGGCCCGCAGCTCCCAGGTCTGTGGGGCTACGCAAGCGGTTCCCAAAGAGCTTTAGAACAAGGCATAGTTTTCCCTGCTGGCTCTTTGGGCCGGAGACCCATGTCCAGCCATAGGCCATTTTTGTGTCTGTCCCGGCGCCCAGAGGGAAAGGGTGGTTTTGAGGCTGAAGGCAGCAGGAAGGCCTGCAGCCCCCAGGTCTGTGGGACAATTCAAGCGGTTCCCAAAGAGTTTTAGAACAAGGCATAGTTTTCCCTGCTGGCTCTTTGGGCGGGGGACCCATCTCCAGCCGTATGGCCATTTTTGTGCCTGGCGCGGCGCCAAGTGACAAAGGGTGGTTTTGAGGCTGAAGGCAGCAGGAAAGCCTGCAGCCCCCAGGTCTGTGCGGCTACGCAAGCGGTTCCCAAAGAGCTTTAGAACAAGGCATAGTTTTCCCTGCTGGCTCTTTGGGCGGGAGACCCATCTCCAGCCATAGGCCATTTTTGTGTCTGTCCCGGCGCCCAGAGGGAAAGGGTTGTTTTGAGGCTGAAGGCAGCAGGAAAGCCCGCAGCCCCCAGGTCTGTGGGGCTACGCAAGCGGTTCCCAAAGAGCTTTAGAACAAGGCACAGTTTTCCCTGCTGGTTGTTTGCGCGGGGGACCCATCTCCAGCCGTATGGCCATTTTTGTGCATGGCGCGGCGCCAAGTGGGAAAGGGTGGCTTAGAGGCTGAAGTCAGCAGCAAAGCCCGCAGCCCCCAGGTCTGTGAGGCTACGCAAGCGGTTCCCAAAGAGCTTTAGAACAAGGCATAGTTTTCCCTGCTGGCTCTTTGGGCGGGGGACCAACCTCCAGCCGTATGGCCATTTTTGTGCCTGGCGCGGCGCCAAGTGGGAAAGGGTGGTGTCGAGGCTGAAGGCAGCAGGAAAGCCCTCAGCCCCCAGGTCTGTGGGGCTACGCAAGCGGTTCCCAAAGAGCTTCAGACTAAGGCATAGTTTTCCCTGCTGGCTCCTTGGGCAGGGTACCAACCTCCAGGCATATGCCATTTTTGTGCCTGGCGCGGCGCCCAGAGGGAAAGGGTGGTTTTGAGGCTGAGGCAGCACGCAAGACCACAGCCTCCAGCTCTGTGGGGCTACGCAAGCGGTTCCCAAAGAGCTTTGGAACAAGGCATAGTTTTCCCTGCTGGCTCCTTGGGCGGGAGACCCATCTCCAGCCGTATGGCCATTTTTGTGCATGGCGCGGCGCCAAGTGGGAAAGGGTGGTGTCGAGGCTGAAGGCAGCAGGAAAGCCTGCAGCCCCCAGGTCTGTGGGGCTACGCAAGCGGTTCCCAAAGAGGTTTAGAACAAGGCATAGTTTTCCCTGCTGGCTCTTTGGGCGGGAGACCCATTGCCGCGGTATGGCCATTTTTGTGCCTGGCGCGGCGCCAAGTGGGAAAGGGTGGTGTCGAGGCTGAAGGCAGCAGGAAAGTCCGCAGCCCCCAGGTCTGTGGGGCTATGCAAGCGGTTCCCAAAGAGCTTTAGAACAAGGCATAGTTTTCCCTGCTGGCTCTTTGGGCATGGGGCCCATCTCCAGCCGTATGGCCATTTTTGTGCCTGGCGCGGCGCCAAGTGGGAAAGGGTGGTGTCGAGGCTGAAGGTAGCAGCAAAGCCCGCAGCCCCCAGGTCTGTGGGGCTACGCAAGTGGTTCCCAAAGACATTTAGAACAAGGCATAATTTTCCCTGCTGGCTCCTTGGGCGGGGGACCCATCTCCAGCCATAGGCCTTTTTTGTGCCTGGCACGGCGCCAAGTGGGAAAGGGTGGTTTTGAGGCTGAAGGCAGCAGGAAAGCCTGCAGCCCCCAGGTCTGTGGGGCTACGCAAGCGGTTCCCAAAGAGCTTTAGAACAAGGCATAGTTTTCCCTGCTGGCTCTTTGGGCGTGGCACACATCTCCAGCCATATGGCCATTTTTGTGCCTGGCGCGGCACCAAGTGGGAAAGGGTGGCTTTGAGGCTGAAGGCAGCAGGAAAGCCTGCAGCCCCCAGGTCTGTGGGGCTACGCAAGCGGTTCCCAAAGAGCTTTAGAACAAGGCATAGTTTTCCCTGCTGGCTGTTTGGGCGGGGGATCCATCTCCATCCATATGTCCATTTTTGTGTCTGTCCCGGCGCCCAGAGGGAAAGGGTTGTTTTGAGGCTGAAGGCAGCAGGAAAGCCCGCAGCCCCCAGGTCTGTGGGGCTACACAAGCGGTTCCCAAAGAGCTTTAGAACAAGGCATAGTTTTCCCTGCTGGCTCTTTGGGCGGGGGACCCATCTCCAGCCGTATGGCCATTTTTGTGCCTGGCGCGGCGCCAAGTGGGAAAGGGTGGTGTCGAGGCTGAAGGCAGCAGGAAAGCCCGCAGCCCCCAGGTCTGTGGGGCTACGCAAGCGGTTCCCAAAGAGCTTTAGAACAAGGCATAGTTTTCCCTGCTGGCTCTTTGGGCGGGAGACCCATCTCCAGCCATAGGCCATTTTTGTGTCTGTCCCGGCGCCCAGAGGGAAAGGGTTATTTTGAGGCTGAAGGCAGCAGGAAAGCCCGCAGCCCCCAGGTCTGTGGGGCTACGCAAGCGGTTCCCAAAGAGCTTTAGAACAAGGCACAGTTTTCCCTGCTGGTTGTTTGGGCGGGGGACCCATCTCCAGCCGTATGGCCATTTTTGTGCATGGCGCGGCGCCAAGTGGGAAAGGGTGGCTTAGAGGCTGAAGTCAGCAGCAAAGCCCGCAGCCCCCAGGTCTGTGAGGCTACGCAAGCGGTTCCCAAAGAGCTTTAGAACAAGGCATAGTTTTCCCTGCTGGCTCCTTGGGCGGGGGACCCATTGCCTGCCGTATGGCCATTTTTCTGCCTAGCGCGACGCCAAGTGGGAAAGGGTGGTGTCGAGGCTGAAGGCAGCAGGAAAGCCCGCAGCCCCCAAGTCTGTGGGGCTACACAAGTGGTTCCCAAAGAGCTTTAGAACAAGGCATAGTTTTCCCTGCTGGCTCCTTGGGCAGGGTACCAACCTCCAGCCGTATGGCCATTTTTGTGCCTGGCGCGGCGCCAAGTGGGAAAGGGTGGTGTCGAGGCTGAAGGCAGCAGGAAAGCCCTCAGCCCCCACGTCTGTGGGGCTACGCAAGCGGTTCCCAAAGAGCTTCAGACTAAGGCATAGTTTTCCCTGCTGGCTCCTTGGGCAGGGTACCAACCTCCAGGCATATGCCATTTTTGTGCCTGGCGCGGCGCCCAGAGGGAAAGGGTGGTTTTGAGGCTGAGGCAGCACGCAAGACCACAGCCTCCAGCTCTGTGGGGCTACGCAAGCGGTTCCCAAAGAGCTTTGGAACAAGGCATAGTTTTCCCTGCTGGCTCTTTGGGCGGGAGACCCATCTCCAGCCGTATGGCCATTATTGTGCCTGGCGTGGTGCCCAGTGGGAAAGCGTGGTGTCGAGGCTGAAGGCAGCAGGAAAGCCCGCAGCCCCCAGGTCTGTGGGGCTAGGCAAGCGGTTCCCAAAGAGCTTTAGAACAAGGCATAGTTTTCCCTGCTGGCTCCTTCGGCGGGGGACCCATCTCCAGCCGTATGGCCATTTTTGTGCATGGCGCGGCGCCAAGTGGGAAAGGGTGGTGTCGAGGCTGAAGGCAGCAGGAAAGCCCGCAGCCCCCAGGTCTGTGGGGCTACGCAAGCGGTTCCCAAAGAGGTTTAGAACAAGGCATAGTTTTCCCTGCTGGCTCTTTGGGCGGGAGACCCATTGCCGCGGTATGGCCATTATTGTGCCTGGCGCGGCGCCAAGTGGGAAAGGGTGGTGTCGAGGCTGAAGGTAGCAGCAAAGCCCGCAGCCCCCAGGTCTGTGGGGCTACGCAAGTGGTTCCCAAAGACATTTAGAACAAGGCATAATTTTCCCTGCTGGCTCCTTGGGCGGGGGACCCATCTCCAGCCATAGGCCTTTTTTGTGCCTGGCACGGCGCCAAGTGGGAAAGGGTGGTTTTGAGGCTGAAGGCAGCAGGAAAGCCTGCAGCCCCCAGGTCTCTGGGGCTACGCAAGCGGTTCCCAAAGAGCTTTAGAACAAGGCATAGTTTTCCCTGCTGGCTCCTTGGGCGTGGCACACATCTCCAGCCATATGGCCATTTTTGTGCCTGGCGCGGCACCAAGTGGGAAAGGGTGGCTTTGAGGCTGAAGGCAGCAGGAAAGCCTGCAGCCCCCAGGTCTGTGGGGCTACGCAAGCGGTTCCCAAAGAGCCTTAGAACAAGGCACAATTTTCCCTGCTGGCTGTTTGGGCGGGGGATCCATCTCCATCCACATGTCCATTTTTGTGCCTGGCGCGGTGCCCAGTGGGAAAGGGTGGTGTCGACGCTGAAGTCAGCAGGAAGGCCCGCAGGTCCCAGGTCTGTGCGGCTACGCAAGCGGTTCCCAAAGAGCTTTAGAACAAGGCATATTTTTCCCTGCTGGCTGTTTGGGCGGGGGATCCATCTCCATCCATATGTCCATTTTTGTGCTTGGCGCAGCGCCAAGTGGGAAAGGCTGGTGTCGAGGCTGAAGGCAGCAGGAAAGCGCGCAACCCCCAGGTCTGTGGGGCTACGCAAGCGGTTCCCAAAGAGCTTTAGAACAAGGCATAGTTTTCCCTGCTGGCTCTTTGGGCGGGAGACCCATGTCCAGCCATAGGCCATTTTTGTGCCTAGTGCGGCGCCAAGTGGGAAAGGGTGGTGTCGAGGCTGAAGGCAGCAGGAAAGCCCGCAGCCCCCAAGTCTGTGGGGCTACACGAGCAGTTCCCAAAGAGCTTTAGAACAAGGCATAGTTTTCCCTGCTGGCTCCTTGGGCAGGGTACCAGCCTTCAGCCGTATGGCCATTTTTCTGCCTGGAGCGGCACCAAGTGGGAAACGGTGGTGTCGAGGCTGAAGGCAGCAGCAAAGCCCGCAGCCCCCAGGTCTGTGGGGCTACGCAAGCGGTTCCCAAAGAGCTTTAGAACAAGGCATAGTTTTCCCTGCTGGCTCTTTGGGCATGGGACCCATCTCTAGCCATAGGCCATTTTTGTGTCTGTCCCGGCGCCCAGAGGGAAAGGGTGGTTTTGAGGCTGAAGGCAGCAGGAAAGCCTGCAGCCCCCAGGTCTGTGGGACAATTCAAGCGGTTCCCAAAGAGCTTTAGAACAAGGCATAGTTTTCCCTGCTGGCTCTTTGGGCGGGGGACCCATCTCCAGCCGTATGGCCATTTTTGTGCCTGGCGCGGCGCCAAGTGGGAAAGGGTGGTTTTGAGGCTGAAGGCAGCAGGAAAGCCTGCAGCCCCCAGGTCTGTGGGACAATTCAAGCGGTTCCCAAAGAGCTTTAGAACAAGGCATAGTTTTCCCTGCTGGCTCTTTGGGCGGGGGACCCATCTCCATCCGTATGGCCATTTTTGTGCCTGGCGCGGCGCCAAGTGGGAAAGGGTGGTGTCGAGGCTGAAGGCAGCAGGAAAGCCCGCAGCCCCCAGGTCTGTGGGGCTACGCAAGCGGTTCCCAAAGAGCTTTAGAACAAGGCATAGTTTTCCCTGCTGGCTCTTTGGGCGGGGGACCCATCTCCAGCCGTATGGCCATTTTTGTGCCTGGCACGGCGCCAAGTGGGAAAGGGTGGTGTCGAGGCTGAAGGCAGCAGGAAAGCCCGCAGCCCCCAGGTCTGTGGGGCTACGCAAGCGGTTCCCAAAGAGCTTTAGAACAAGGCATAGTTTTCCCTGCTGGCTCTTTGGGCGGGAGACCCATCTCCAGCCATAGGCCATTTTTGTGTCTGTCCCGGCGCCCAGAGGGAAAGGGTTGTTTTGAGGCTGAAGGCAGCAGGAAAGCCCGCAGCCCCCAGGTCTGTGGGGCTACGCAAGCGGTTCCCAAAGAGCTTTAGAACAAGACACAGTTTTCCCTGCTGGTTGTTTGGGCGGGGGACCCATCTCCAGCCGTATGGCCATTTTTGTGCATGGCGCGGCGCCAAGTGGGAAAGGGTGGCTTAGAGGCTGAAGTCAGCAGCAAAGCCCGCAGCCCCCAGGTCTGTGAGGCTACGCAAGCGGTTCCCAAAGAGCTTTAGAACAAGGCATAGTTTTCCCTGCTGGCTATTTGGGCGGGGGACCCATTGCCTGCCGTATGGCCATTTTTGTGCCTGGCGCGGCGCCAAGTGGGAAAGGGTGGTGTCGAGGCTGAAGGCAGCAGGAAAGCCTGCAGCCCCCAGGTTTGTGGGGCTACGCAAGCGGTTCCCAAAGAGCTTTAGAACAAGGCATAGTTTTACCTGCTGGCTCCTTGGGCAGGGGACCCATCTCCAACCGTATGGCTATTTTTGTGCATGGTGCGGCGCCAAGTGGGAAAGGGTGGTTTTGAGGCTGAAGGCAGCAGGAAAGCCCGCAGCCCCCAGGTCTGTTGGGCTACGCAAGCGGTTCCCAAAGAACCTTAGAACAAGGCATAGTTTTCCCTGCTGACTCCTTGGGCGTGGCACCCATCTCCAACCGTATGGCGATTTTTGTGCATGGCGCGGCGCCAAGTGGGAAAGGGTGTTGTCGAGGCTGAAGGCAGCAGCAAAGCTCGCAGCCCCCAGGTCTGTGGGGCTAAACAAGCGGTTCCCAAAGAGCTTTAGAACAAGGCATAGTTTTCCCTGCTGGCTCCTTGGTCGGGGGACCCATTGCCTGCCATATGGCCATTTTTGTGCCTGGCGTCGCACCAAGTGGGAAAGGGTGGTTTTGAGGCTGAAGCTAGCAGGAAAGCCTGCAGCCCACAGGTCTGTGGGGCTACGCAAGCGGTTCCCAAAGAGCTTTAGAACAAGGCACAGTTTTCCCTCCTGGCTGTTTGGTCGGGGGATCCATCTCCATCCATATGTCCATTTTTGTGCTTGGCGCAGCGCCAAGTGGGAAAGGCTGGTGTCGAGGCTAAAGGCAGCAGGAAAGCCCGCAGCCCCCAGGTCTGTGGGGCTACGCAAGCGGTTCCCAAAGACCTTTAGAACAAGGCATAGTTTTCCCTGCTGGCTCCTTGGGTGGGGGACCCATCTCCAACCGTATGGCCCTTTTTGTGCCTGGCGCGGTGCCCAGTGGGAAAGGGTGGCTTTGAGGCTGAAGTCAGCAGCAAAGCCCGCAGCCCCCAGGTCTGTGGGGCTACGCAAACGGTTCCCAAAGACCTTTAGAACAAGGCATAGTTTTCCCTGCTGGCTCTTTGGGCGGGGGACCCATTGCCTGCCGTATGGCCATTTTTGTGCATGGCACGGCGCCAAGTGGGAAAGGGTGGCTTTGAGGCTGAAGTCAGCAGCAAAGCCCGCAGCCCCCAGGTCTGTGAGGCTACGCAAGCGGTTCCCAAAGAGCTTTAGAACAAGGCATAGTTTTCCCTGCTGGCTCTTTGGGCGGGGGACCCATTGCCTGCCGTATGGCCATTTTTGTGCCTGGTGTGGCACCAAGTGGGAAAGGGTGGTGTCGAGGCTGAAGCTAGCAGGAAAGCCCGCAGCCCCCAGGTCTGTGGGGCTACGCAAGCGGTTCCCAAAGAGCTTTAGAACAAGGCATAGTTTTCCCTGCTGGCTCTTTGCGCGTGGCACACATCTCCAGCCATATGGCCATTTTTGTGCCTGGCGCGGCACCAAGTGGGAAAGGGTGGTGTCGAGGCTGAAGGCAGCAGGAAAGCCTGCAGCCCCCAGGTCTGTGGGGCTACGGAAGCGGTTCCCAAAGAGCTTTAGAACAAGGCATAGTTTTCCCTGCTGGCTCCTTGGGAGGGGGACCCATCTCCAACCGTATGGCCATTTTTGTGCATGGTGCGGCGCCAAGTGGGAAAGGGTGGATTTGAGGCTGAAGGCAGCAGGAAAGCCTGCAGCCCCCAGGTCTGTGGGGCTACGCAAGCGGTTCCCAAAGAGCCTTAGAACAAGGCATAATTTTCCCTGCTGGCTCTTTGGGCGGGAGACCCATCTCCAGCCGTATGGCCATTTTTGTGCCTGGCGCGGTGCCCAGTGGGAAACCGTGGTGTCGAGGCTGAAGGCAGCAGGAAAGCCTGCAGCCCCCAGGTCTGTGGGGCTACGCAAGCGGTTCCCAAAGAGCTTTAGAACAAGGCATAGTTTTCCCTGCTGGCTCCTTGGGCGGGGGACCCATCTCCAGCCGTATGGCCATTTTTGTGCCTGGCGTGGCACCAAGTGGGAAAGGGTGGTGTCGAGGCTGAAGCTAGCAGGAAAGCCTGCAGCCCCCAGGTCTGTGGGGCTACGCAAGCGGTTCCCAAAGACCTTTAGAACAAGGCATAGTTTTCCCTGATGGCTCTTTGGGCGGGGGAAACATCTCCAGCCATATGGCCATTTTTGTGCCTGGCGCGGCACCAAGTGGGAAAGGGTGGCTTTGAGGCTGAAGGCAGCAGGAAAGCCTGCAGCCCCCAGGTCTGTGGGGCTACGCAAGCGGTTCCCAAAGAGCTTTAGAACAAGGCACAGTTTTCCCTCCTGGCTGTTTGTTCGGGTGATCCATCTCCATCCATATGTCCATTTTTGTGCTTGGCGCAGCGCCAAGTGGGAAAGGCTGTTGTCGAGGCTGAAGACAGCAGGAAAGCCCGCAGCCCCCAGGTCTGTGGGGCTACGCAAGCGGTTCCCAAAGACCTTTAGAACAAGGCATAGTTTTCCCTGATGGCTCCTTGGGTGGCGGACCCATCTCCAACCGTATGGCCCTTTTTGTGCCTGGCGCGGTGCCCAGTGGGAAAGCGTGGTGTCGAGGCTGAAGGCAGCAGGAAAGCCTGCAGCCCCCAGGTTTGTGGGGCTACGCAAGCGGTTCCCAAAGAGCTTTAGAACATGGCATAGTTTTCCCTGCTGGCTCTTTGAGCGGGGGACCCATTGCCTGCCGTATGGCCATTTTTGTGCATGGCGCGGCGCCAAGTGGGAAAGGGTGGCTTTGAGGCTGAAGTCAGCAGCAAAGCCCGCAGCCCCCAGGTCTGTGAGGCTACGCAAGCGGTTCCCAAAGAGCTTTAGAACAAGGCATAGTTTTCCCTGCTGGCTCTTTGGGCGGGGGACCCATTGCCTGCCGTATGGCCATTTTTGTGCCTGGTGTGGCACCAAGTGGGAAAGGGTGGTGTCGAGGCTGAAGCTAGCAGGAAAGCCCGCAGCCCCCAGGTCTGTGGGGCTACGCAAGCGGTTCCCAAAGAGCTTTAGAACAAGGCATAGTTTTCCCTGCTGGCTCTTTGCGCGTGGCACACATCTCCAGCCATATGGCCATTTTTGTGCATGGTGCGGCGCCAAGTGGGAAAGGGTGGATTTGAGGCTGAAGGCAGCAGGAAAGCCTGCAGCCCCCAGGTCTGTGGGGCTACGCATGCGGTTCCCAAAGAGCCTTAGAACAAGGCATAATTTTCCCTGCTGGCTCTTTGGGCGGGAGACCCATCTCCAGCCGTATGGCCATTTTTGTGCCTGGCGCGGTGCCCAGTGGGAAAGCGTGGTGTCGAGGCTGAAGGCAGCAGGAAAGCCTGCAGCCCCCAGGTCTGTGGGGCTACGCAAGCGGTTCCCAAAGAGCTTTAGAACAAGGCACAGTTTTCCCTGCTGGCTCCTTGGGCGGGGGACCCACCTCCATCCATATGTCCATTTTTGTGCTTGGCGCGGCGCCAAGTGGGAAAGGCTGGTGTCGAGGCTGAAGGCAGCAGGAAAGCCCGCAGCCCCCAGGTCTGTGGGGCTACGCAAGCGGTTCCCAAAGACCTTTAGAACAAGGCATAGTTTTCCCTGCTGGCTCTTTGCGCGTGGCACACATCTCCAGCCATATGGCCATTTTTGTGCCTGGCGCGGCACCAAGTGGGAAAGGGTGGTGTCGAGGCTGAAGGCAGCAGGAAAGCGTGCAGCCCCCAGGTCTGTGGGGCTACGCAAGCGGTTCCCAAAGAGCTTTAGAACAAGGCATAGTTTTCCCTGCTGGCTCCTTGGGCGGGGGACCCATCTCCAACCGTATGGCCATTTTTGTGCATGGTGCGGCGCCAAGTAGGAAAGGGTGGATTTGAGGCTGAAGGCAGCAGGAAAGCCCGCAGCCACCAGGTCTGTTGGGCTACGCAAGCGGTTCCCAAAGAGCCTTAGAACAAGGCATAATTTTCCCTGCTGGCTCTTTGGGCGGGAGACCCATCTCCAGCCGTATGGCCATTTTTGTGCCTGGCGCGGTGCCAAGTGGGAAAGCGTGGTGTCGAGGCTGAAGGCAGCAGGAAAGCCCGCAGCCCCCAGGTCTGTTGGGCTACGCAAGCGGTTCCCAAAGAGCTTTAGAACAAGGCATAGTTTTCCCTGCTGGCTCCTTGGGCGGGGGACCCATCTCCAGCCGTATGGCCATTTTTGTGCATGGCGCGGCGCCAAGTGGGAAAGGGTGGCTTTGATGCTGAAGGCAGCAGCAAAGCCCGCAGCCCCCAGGTCTGTGGGGCTACGCAAGCGGTTCCCAAAGAGCTTTAGAACAAGGCATAGTTTTCCCTGCTGGCTCCTTGGGCGGGGGACACATTGCCTGCCGTATGGCCATTTTTGTGCCTGGCGTGGCACCAAGTGGGAAAGGGTGGTGTCGAGGCTGAAGGCAGCAGGAAAGCCCGCAGCCCCCAGGTCTGTGGGGCTACGCAAGCGGTTCCCAAAGACATTTAGAACAAGGCATAGTTTTCCCTGCTGGCTCTTTGGGCGTGGCACCCATCTCCAGCCATATGGCCATTTTTGGGCCTGGCGCGGCACCAAGTGGGAAAGGGTGGTGTCGAGGCTGAAGGCAGCAGGAAAGCCTGCAGCCCCCAGGTCTCTGGGGCTACGCAAGCGGTTCCCAAAGACCTTTAGAACAAGGCATAGTTTTCCCTGCTGGCTCCTTGTGCGGGGGACCCATTGCCTGCCGAATGGCCATTTTTGTGCATGGCGTGGCACCAAGTGGGAAAGGGTGGTGTCGAGGCTGAAGCTAGCAGGAAAGCCTGCAGCCCCCAGGTCTGTGGGGCTACGCAAGCGGTTCCCAAAGAGCTTTAGAACAAGGCATAGTTTTCCCTGCTGGCTGTTTGGGCGGGGGATCCATCTCCATCCATATGTCCATTTTTGTGCTTGGCGCGACGCCAAGTGGGAAAGGCTGGTGTCGAGGCTGAAGGCAGCAGGAAAGCCCGCAGCCCCCAGGTCTGTGCGGCTACGCAAGCGGTTCCCAAAGAGCTTTAGAACAAGGCATAATTTTCCCTGCTGGCTCTTTGGGCGGGAGACCCCTCTCCAGCCATAGGCCATTTTTCTGCCTGGCGCGGTGCCCAGTGGGAAAGGGTGTTGTCGAGGCTGAAGGCAGCAGGAGAGCCTGCAGCCCCCAGGTCTGTGGGGCTACGCAAGCGGTTCCCAAAGAGCTTTAGAACAAGGCATAGTTTTCCCTGCTGGCTCTTTGGGCGTGGCACCCATCTCCAGCCATATGGCCATTTTTGGGCCTGGCGCGGCACCAAGTGGGAAAGGGTGGTGTCGAGGCTGAAGGCAGCAGGAAAGCCTGCAGCCCCCAGGTCTCTGGGGCTACGCAAGCGGTTCCCAAAGACCTTTAGAACAAGGCATAGTTTTCCCTGCTGGCTCCTTGTGCGGGGGACCCATTGCCTGCCGAATGGCCATTTTTGTGCATGGCGTGGCACCAACTGGGAAAGGGTGGTGTCGAGGCTGAAGCTAGCAGGAAAGCCTGCAGCCCCCAGGTCTGTGGGGCTACGCAAGCGGTTCCCAAAGAGCTTTAGAACAAGGCATAGTTTTCCCTGCTGGCTGTTTGGGCGGGGGATCCATCTCCATCCATATGTCCATTTTTGTGCTTGGCGCGACGCCAAGTGGGAAAGGCTGGTGTCGAGGCTGAAGGCAGCAGGAAAGCCCGCAGCCCCCAGGTCTGTGCGGCTACGCAAGCGGTTCCCAAAGAGCTTTAGAACAAGGCATAATTTTCCCTGCTGGCTCTTTGGGCGGGAGACCCCTCTCCAGCCATAGGCCATTTTTCTGCCTGGCGCGGTGCCCAGTGGGAAAGGGTGTTGTCGAGGCTGAAGGCAGCAGGAGAGCCTGCAGCCCCCAGGTCTGTGGGGCTACGCAAGCGGTTCCCAAAGAGCTTTAGAACAAGGCATAGTTTTTCCTGCTGGCTCTTTGGGCGGGGGACCCATCTCCAGCCATAGGCCATTTTTGTGTCTGTCCCGGCGCCCAGAGGGAAAGGGTGGTTTTGAGGGTGAAGGCAGCAGGAAAGCCTGCAGCCCCCAGGTCTGTGGGACAATTCAAGCGGTTCCCAAAGAGCTTTAGAACAAGGCAGTGTTTTTCCTGCTGGCTCTTTGGGCGGGGGACCCATCTCCAGCCGTATGTCCATTTTTGTGCCTGGCGCAGTGCCCAGTGGGAAAGCGTGGTGTCGAGGCTGAAGCTAGCAGGAAAGCCTGCAGCCCCCAGGTCTGTGTGGCTACGCAAGCGGTTCCCAAAGAGCTTTAGAACAAGGCATAGGTTTCCCTGCTGGCTCTTTGGGCGGGGGACCCATCTCCAGCCGTATGGCCATTTTTGTGCCTGGCGCGGCGCCAAGTGGGAAAGGGTGGTGTCGAGGCTGAAGGCAGCAGGAAAGCCCGCAGCCCCCAGGTCTGTGGGGCTATGCACGCGGTTCCCAAAGAGCTTTAGAACAAGGCATAATTTTCCCTGCTGGCTCCTTGGGCGGGGGACCCATTGCCTGCCGAATGGCCATTTTTGTGCCTGGCGTGGCACCAAGTGGGAAAGGGTGTTGTCGAGGCTGAAGCTAGCAGGAAAGCCTGCAGCCCCCAGGTCTGTGGGGCTACGCAAGCGGTTCCCAAAGAGCTTTAGAACAAGGCATAGTTTTCCCTGCTGGCTCTTTGGGCGGGAGACCCATCTCCAGCCGTATGGCCATTATTGTGCCTGGCGCGGTGCCCAGTGGGAAAGGGTTTTTTTGAGGCGGAAGGCAGTAGGAAAGCCCGCAGCCTCCAGGTCTGTGGGGCTACGCAAGAGGTTCCCAAAGAGCTTTAGAACAAGGCATAGTTTTCCCTGCTGGCTGATTGGGTGGGGGACCCATCTCCAACCGTATGGCCATTTTTGTGCCTGGCGCGGTGCCCAGTGGGAAAGCGTGGTGTCGAGGCTGAAGGCAGCAGGAAAGCCTGCAGCCCCCAGGTCTGTGAGGCTACGCAAGCGGTTCCCAAAGAGCTTTAGAACAAGGCATAGTTTTCCCTAATGGCTCCTTGGGCGGGGGACCCATCTCCAGCCTTATGGCCATTTTTGTGCATGGCGCGGCGCCAAGTGGGAAAGGGTGGCTTAGAGGCTGAAGTCAGCAGCAAAGCCCGCAGCCCCCAGGTCTGTGAGGCTACGCAAGCGGTTCCCAAAGAGCTTTAGAACAAGGCATAGTTTTCCCTGCTGGCTCTTTGGGCGGGGGACCCATTGCCTGCCGTATGGCCATTTTTGTGCCTGGTGTGGCACCAAGTGGGAAAGGGTGGTGTCGAGGCTGAAGCTAGCAGGAAAGCCCGCAACCCCCAGGTCTGTGGGGCTACGCAAGCGGTTCCCAAAGAGCTTTAGAACAAGGCATAGTTTTCCCTGCTGGCTCTTTGCGCGTGGCACACATCTCCAGCCATATGGCCATTTTTGTTCCTGGCGCGGCACCAAGTGGGAAAGGGTGGTGTCGAGGCTGAAGGCAGCAGGAAAGCCTGCAGCCCCCAGGCCTGTTGGGCTACACAAGCGGTTCCCAAAGAGCCTTAGAACAAGGCATAATTTTCCCTGCTGGCTCTTTGGGCGGGAGACCCATCTCCAGCCGTATGGCCATTTTTGTGCCTGGCGCGGTGCCCAGTGGGAAAGCGTGGTGTCGAGGCTGAAGGCAGCAGGAAAGCCTGCAGCCCCCAGGTCTGAGGGGCTACGCAAGCGGTTCCCAAAGAGCTTTAGAACAAGGCATAGTTTTCCCTGCTGGCTCTTTGGGCGTGGCACACATCTCCAGCCATATGGCCATTTTTGTGCCTGGCGCGGCACGAAGTGGGAAAGGGTGGCTTTGAGGCTGAAGGCAGCAGGAAAGCCTGCAGCCCCCAGGTCTGTGGGGCTACGCAAGCGGTTCCCAAAGAGCCTTAGAACAAGGCACAATTTTCCCTGCTGGCTGTTTGGGCGGGGGATCCATCTCCATCCATATGTCCATTTTTGTGCTTGGCGCGACGCCAAGTGGGAAAGGCTGGTGTCGAGGCTGAAGGCAGCAGGAAAGCCCGCAGCCCCCAGGTCTGTGCGGCTACGCAAGCGGTTCCCAAAGAGCTTTAGAACAAGGCAGAGTTTTCCCTGCTGGCTCTTTGGGCGGGAGACCCATCTCCAGCCGTATGGCCATTATTGTGCCTGGCGCGGTGCCCAGTGGGAAAGGGTGGTGTCGACGCTGAAGTCAGCAGGAAGGCCCGCAGCTCCCAGGTCTGTGGGGCTACGCAAGCGGTTCCCAAAGAGCTTTAGAACAAGGCATAGTTTTCCGTGATGGCTCTTTGGGCGGGAGACCCATGTCCAGCCATAGGCCATTTTTGTGCCTAGCGCGGCGCCAAGTGGGAAAGGGTATTGTCGAGGCTGAAGGCAGCAGGAAAGCCCGCAGCCCCCAAGTCTGTGGGGCTACACGAGCAGTTCCCAAAGAGCTTTAGAACAAGGCATAGTTTTCCCTGCTGGCTCCTTGGGCAGGGTACCAGCCTTCAGCCGTATGGCCATTTTTCTGCCTGGCGCGGCACCAAGTGGGAAACGGTGGTGTCGAGGCTGAAGGCAGCAGCAAAGCCCGTAGCCCCCAAGTCTGTGGGGCTATGCAAGCGGTTCCCAAAGAGCTTTAGAACAAGGCATAGTTTTCCCTGCTGGCTCCTTGGGCGGGGGACCCATTGCCTGCCGAATGGCCATTTTTGTGCATGGCGTGGCACCAAGTGGGAAAGGGTGGTGTCGAGGCTGAAGCTAGCAGGAAAGCCTGCAGCCCCCAGGTCTGTGGGGCTACGCAAGCGGTTCCCAAAGAGCTTTAGAACAAGGCATAGTTTTCCCTGCTGGCTGTTTGGGCGGGGGATCCATCTCCATCCATATGTCCATTTTTGTGCTTGGCGCGACGCCAAGTGGGAAAGGCTGGTGTCGAGGCTGAAGGCAGCAGGAAAGCCCGCAGCCCCCAGGTCTGTGCAGCTACGCAAGCGGTTCCCAAAGAGCTTTAGAACAAGGCATAGTTTTCCCTGCTGGCTCTTTGGGCGGGAGACCCCTCTCCAGCCATAGGCCATTTTTCTGCCTGGCGCGGTGCCCAGTGGGAAAGCGTGGTGTTGAGACTGAAGTCAGCAGGAAGGCCCGCAGCTCCCAGGTCTGTGCGGCTACGCAAGCGGTTCCCAAAGAGCTTTAGAACAAGGCATAGTTTTCCCTGCTGGCTCCATGGGCAGGGTACCAATCTCCAGCCTTATGGCCATTTTTGTGCCTGGCGCGGCGCCAAGTGGGAAAGGCTGGTGTCGAGGCTGAAGGCAGCAGGAAAGCCCGCAGCCCCCAGGTCTGTGGGGCTACGCAAGCGGTTCCCAAAGAGCTTTAGAACAAGGCATAATTTTCCCTGCTGGCTCTTTGGGCGGGAGACCCATTGCGTGCCGTATGGCCATTTTTGAGCCTGGCGGGGCGCCAAGTGGGAAAGGGTGGTGTCGAGGCTGAAGGCAGCAGGAAAGCCCGCAGCCCCCAAGTCTGTGGGGCTACACAAGCGGTTCCCAAAGAGCTTTAGAACAAGGCATAGTTTTCCCTGCTGGCTCCTTGGGCAGGGTGCCAACTTCCAGCCGTATGGCCATTTTTGTGCCTGGCGCGGCGCCAAGTGGGAAAGGGTGGTGTCGAGGCTGAAGGCAGCAGGAAAGCCCGCAGCCCCCAGGTCTGTGCGGCTACGCACGCGGTTCCCAAAGAGCTTTAGAACAAGGCATAGTTTTCCCTGCTGGCTCCTTGGGCGGGGGACCCATTGCCTGCCGAATGGCCATTTTTGTGCCTGGCGTGGCACAAAGTGGGAAAGGGTGTTGTCGAGTCTGAAGGCAGCAGCAAAGCCCGCAGCCCCCAGGTCTATGGGGCTACGCAAGCGGTTCCTAAAGAGCCTTAGAACAAGGCATAGTTTTCCCTCCTGGCTGTTTGGGCGGGGGACCCATCTCCAGCCATATGTCCATTTTTGTGCTTGGCGCGGCGCCAGGTGGGAAAGTCTGGTGTCGAGGCTGAAGGCAGCAGGAAAGCCCGCAGCCCCGAGGTCTGTGGGGCTACGCAAGCGGTTCCCAAAGAGCTTTAGAACAAGGCATAATTTTCCCTGCTGGCTCTTTGGGCGTGGCACACATCTCCAGCCATATGGCCATTTTTGTGCCTGGCGCGGTACCAAGTGGGAAAGGGTGGCTTTGAGGCTGAAGGCAGCAGGAAAGCCTGCAGCCCCCAGGTCTGTGGGGCTACGCAAGCGGTTCCCAAAGAGCCTTAGAACAAGGCACAATTTTCCCTGCTGGCTGTTTGGGCGGGGGATCCATCTCCATCCATATGTCCATTTTTGTGCTTGGCGCGACGCCAAGTGGGAAAGGCTGGTGTCGAGGCTGAAGGCAGCAGGAAAGCCCGCAGCCCCCAGGTCTGTGCGGCTACGCAAGCGGTTCCCAAAGAGCTTTAGAACAAGGCATAGTTTTCCCTGCTGGCTCTTTGGGCGGGTGACCCATCTCCAGCCATAGGCCATTTTTGTGTCTGTCCCGGCGCCCAGAGGGAAAGGGTTGTTTTGAGGCTGAAGGCAGCAGGAAAGCCCGCAGCCCCCAGGTCTGTGGGGTTACGCAAGCGGTTCCCAAAGAGCTTTAGAACAAGGCACAGTTTTCCCTGCTGGCTGTTTGGGCAGGGGATCCATCTCCATCCATATGTCCATTTTTGTGCTTGGCGCAGCGCCAAGTGGGAGAGGGTGGTGTCGAGGCTGAAGGCAGCAGGAAAGCCCGCAACACCCAGGTCTGTGGGGCTACGCAAGCGGTTCCCAAAGAGCTTTAGAACAAGGCATAGTTTTCCCTGATGGCTCCTTGGGCGGTGGACCCATCTCCAGCCATATGGCCATTTTTGTGCCTGGCGCGGCGCCAAGTGGGAAAGGGTGGTGTCGAGGCTGAAGGCAGCAGGAAAGCCCGCAGCCCCCAAGTCTGTGGGGCTACGCAAGCGGTTCCCAAAGAGCTTTAGAACAAGGCATAGTTTTCCCTGCTGGCTCCTTGGGCAGGGTAACAATCTCCAGCCGTATGGCCATTTTTGTGCCTGGCGCGGCGCCAAGTGGGAAAGGGTGTTTTTGAGGCTGAAGGCAGCAGGAAAGCCCGCAGCCCCCAGGTCTGTGGGGCTACGCAAGCGGTTCCCAAAGAGCTTTAGAACAAGGCATAGTTTTCCCTGCTGGCTCCTTGGGCAGGGTACCAGCCTTCAGCCGTATGGCCATTTTTCTGCCTGGCGCGGCACCAAGTGGGAAACGGTGGTGTCGAGGCTGAAGGCAGCAGCAAAGCCCGTAGCCCCCAAGTCTGTGGGGCTATGCAAGCGGTTCCCAAAGAGCTTTAGAACAAGGCATAGTTTTCCCTGCTGGCTCCTTGGGCGGGGGACCCATTGCCTGCCGAATGGCCATTTTTGTGCATGGCGTGGCACCAAGTGGGAAAGGGTGGTGTCGAGGCTGAAGCTAGCAGGAAAGCCTGCAGCCCCCAGGTCTGTGGGGCTACGCAAGCGGTTCCCAAAGAGCTTTAGAACAAGGCATAGTTTTCCCTGCTGGCTGTTTGGGCGGGGGATCCATCTCCATCCATATGTCCATTTTTGTGCTTGGCGCGACGCCAAGTGGGAAAGGCTGGTGTCGAGGCTGAAGGCAGCAGGAAAGCCCGCAGCCCCCAGGTCTGTGCAGCTACGCAAGCGGTTCCCAAAGAGCTTTAGAACAAGGCATAGTTTTCCCTGCTGGCTCTTTGGGCGGGAGACCCCTCTCCAGCCATAGGCCATTTTTCTGCCTGGCGCGGTGCCCAGTGGGAAAGCGTGGTGTTGAGACTGAAGTCAGCAGGAAGGCCCGCAGCTCCCAGGTCTGTGCGGCTACGCAAGCGGTTCCCAAAGAGCTTTAGAACAAGGCATAGTTTTCCCTGCTGGCTCCATGGGCAGGGTACCAATCTCCAGCCTTATGGCCATTTTTGTGCCTGGCGCGGCGCCAAGTGGGAAAGGCTGGTGTCGAGGCTGAAGGCAGCAGGAAAGCCCGCAGCCCCCAGGTCTGTGGGGCTACGCAAGCGGTTCCCAAAGAGCTTTAGAACAAGGCATAATTTTCCCTGCTGGCTCTTTGGGCGGGAGACCCATTGCGTGCCGTATGGCCATTTTTGAGCCTGGCGGGGCGCCAAGTGGGAAAGGGTGGTGTCGAGGCTGAAGGCAGCAGGAAAGCCCGCAGCCCCCAAGTCTGTGGGGCTACACAAGCGGTTCCCAAAGAGCTTTAGAACAAGGCATAGTTTTCCCTGCTGGCTCCTTGGGCAGGGTGCCAACTTCCAGCCGTATGGCCATTTTTGTGCCTGGCGCGGCGCCAAGTGGGAAAGGGTGGTGTCGAGGCTGAAGGCAGCAGGAAAGCCCGCAGCCCCCAGGTCTGTGCGGCTACGCATGCGGTTCCCAAAGAGCTTTAGAACAAGGCATAGTTTTCCCTGCTGGCTCCTTGGGCGGGGGACCCATTGCCTGCCGAATGGCCATTTTTGTGCCTGGCGTGGCACAAAGTGGGAAAGGGTGTTGTCGAGTCTGAAGGCAGCAGCAAAGCCCGCAGCCCCCAGGTCTATGGGGCTACGCAAGCGGTTCCTAAAGAGCCTTAGAACAAGGCATAGTTTTCCCTCCTGGCTGTTTGGGCGGGGGACCCATCTCCAGCCATATGTCCATTTTTGTGCTTGGCGCGGCGCCAGGTGGGAAAGTCTGGTGTCGAGGCTGAAGGCAGCAGGAAAGCCCGCAGCCCCCAGGTCTGTGGGGCTACGCAAGCGGTTCCCAAAGAGCTTTAGAACAAGGCATAATTTTCCCTGCTGGCTCTTTGGGCGTGGCACACATCTCCAGCCATATGGCCATTTTTGTGCCTGGCGCGGTACCAAGTGGGAAAGGGTGGCTTTGAGGCTGAAGGCAGCAGGAAAGCCTGCAGCCCCCAGGTCTGTGGGGCTACGCAAGCGGTTCCCAAAGAGCCTTAGAACAAGGCACAATTTTCCCTGCTGGCTGTTTGGGCGGGGGATCCATCTCCATCCATATGTCCATTTTTGTGCTTGGCGCGACGCCAAGTGGGAAAGGCTGGTGTCGAGGCTGAAGGCAGCAGGAAAGCCCGCAGCCCCCAGGTCTGTGCGGCTACGCAAGCGGTTCCCAAAGAGCTTTAGAACAAGGCATAGTTTTCCCTGCTGGCTCTTTGGGCGGGTGACCCATCTCCAGCCATAGGCCATTTTTGTGTCTGTCCCGGCGCCCAGAGGGAAAGGGTTGTTTTGAGGCTGAAGGCAGCAGGAAAGCCCGCAGCCCCCAGGTCTGTGGGGTTACGCAAGCGGTTCCCAAAGAGCTTTAGAACAAGGCACAGTTTTCCCTGCTGGCTGTTTGGGCAGGGGATCCATCTCCATCCATATGTCCATTTTTGTGCTTGGCGCAGCGCCAAGTGGGAGAGGGTGGTGTCGAGGCTGAAGGCAGCAGGAAAGCCCGCAACACCCAGGTCTGTGGGGCTACGCAAGCGGTTCCCAAAGAGCTTTAGAACAAGGCATAGTTTTCCCTGATGGCTCCTTGGGCGGTGGACCCATCTCCAGCCATATGGCCATTTTTGTGCCTAGCGCGGCGCCAAGTGGGAAAGGGTGGTGTCGAGGCTGAAGGCAGCAGGAAAGCCCGCAGCCCCCAAGTCTGTGGGGCTACGCAAGCGGTTCCCAAAGAGCTTTAGAACAAGGCATAGTTTTCCCTGCTGGCTCCTTGGGCAGGGTAACAATCTCCAGCCGTATGGCCATTTTTGTGCCTGGCGCGGCGCCAAGTGGGAAAGGGTGTTTTTGAGGCTGAAGGCAGCAGGAAAGCCCGCAGCCCCCAGGTCTGTGGGGCTACGCAAGCGGTTCCCAAAGAGCTTTAGAACAAGGCATAGTTTTCCCTGCTGGCTCTTTGGGCATGGGACCCATCTCTAGCCATAGGCCATTTTTGTGTCTGTCCCGGCGCCCAGAGGGAAAGGGTGGTTTTGAGGCTGAAGGCAGCAGGAAAGCCTGCAGCCCCCAGGTCTGTGCGACAACGCAAGCGGTTCCCAAAGACCTTTGGAACAAGGCAGAGTTTTCCCTGCTGGCTCTTTGGGCGTGGGACCCATCTCCAGCCATATGGCCATTTTGGTGCCTGGCGCGCCGCCAAGTGGGAAAGGGTGGCTTTGAGGCTGAAGGCAGCAGGAAAGCCCGCAGCCCCCAGGTCTGTGGGGTTACGCAAGCGGTTCCCAAAGACCTTTAGAACAAGGCAGAGTTTTCCCTGCTGGCTCTTTGGGCGTGGGACCCATCTCCAGCCATATGGCCATTTTTGTGCCTGGCGCGGTACCAAGTGGGAAAGGGTGGCTTTGAGGCTGAAGGCAGCAGGAAAGCCTGCAGCCCCCAGGTCTGTGGGGCTACGCAAGCGGTTCCCAAAGAGCTTTAGAACAAGGCATAGTTTTCCCTGCTGGCTCTTTGGGCATGGGACCCATCTCCAGCTGTATGGCCATTTTTGTTCCTGGCGCGGCGCCAAGTGTGAAAGGGTGGTTTTGAGTGAGAAGGCAGCAGGAAAGTTCGCAGCCCCCAGGTCTGTGGGGCTACGCAAGCGGTTCCCAAAGAGCTTTAGAACAAGGCATAGTTTTCCCTGCTGGCTCTTTGGGCGTGGGACCCATCTCCAGCCATATGGCCATTTTGGTGCCTGGCGCGGCGCCAAGTAGGAAAGGGTGTTTTTGAGGCTGAAGGCAGCAGGAAAGCCCGCAGCCCCCAGGTCTGTGGGGCTACGCAAGCGGTTCCCAAAGACCTTTAGAACAAGGCCTAGTTTTCCTTGCTGGCTCTTTGGGCATGGGACCCATCTCCAGCCATAGGCCATTTTTGTGCCTGGCGCGGCGCCAAGTGGGAGAGGGTGGTGTCGAGGGTGAAGGCAGCAGGAAAGCCTGCAGCCCCCAGGTCTGTGGGGCTACGCAAGCGGTTCCCAAAGAGCTTTAGAACAAGGCCTACTTTTCCTTGCTGGCTCTTTGGGCATGGGACCCATCTCCAGCCATAGGCCATTTTTGTGCCTGGCGCGGCGCCAAGTGGGAAAGGGTGGTGTCGAGGCTGAAGGCAGCAGGAAAGCCCGCAGCCCCCAGGTCTGTGGGGCTACGCAAGCGGTTCCCAAAGACCTTTAGAACAAGGCATAGTTTTCCCTGCTGGCTCTTTGGGCATGGGGCCCATCTCCAGCCGTATGGCCATTATTGTGCCTGGCGCGGCGCCAAGTGGGAAAGGGTGGTGTCGAGGCTGAAGGTAGCAGCAAAGCCCGCAGCCCCCAGGTCTGTGGGGCTACGCAAGTGGTTCCCAAAGAGCTTTAGAACAAGGCATAGTTTTCCCTGCTGGCTCCTTGGGCGGGGGACCCATCTCCAGCCATAGGCCTTTTTTGTGCCTGGCACGGCGCCAAGTGGGAAAGGGTGGTTTTGAGGCTGAAGGCAGCAGGAAAGCCTGCAGCCCCCAGGTCTGTGGGACAATTCAAGCGGTTCCCAAAGAGCTTTAGAACAAGGCATAGTTTTCCCTGCTGGCTCTTTGGGCGGGGGACCCATCTCCAGCCGTATGGCCATTTTTGTGCCTGGCGCGGCGCCAAGTGGGAAAGGGTGGTGTCGAGGCTGAAGGCAGCAGGAAAGCCCGCAGCCCCCAGGTCTGTGGGGCTACGCAAGCGGTTCCCAAAGAGGTTTAGAACAAGGCATAGTTTTCCCTGCTGGCTCTTTGGGCGGGGGACCCATCTCCAGCCGTATGGCCATTTTTGTGCCTGGCGCGGCGCCAAGTGGGAAAGGGTGGTGTCGAGGCTGAAGGCAGCAGGAAAGCCCGCAACCCCCAGGTCTGTGGGGCTACGCAAGCGGTTCCCAAAGAGCTTTAGAACAAGGCATAGTTTTCCCTGCTGGCTCTTTGGGCGGGAGACCCATCTCCAGCCATAGGCCATTTTTGTGTCTGTCCCGGCGCCCAGAGGGAAAGGGTTGTTTTGAGGCTGAATGCAGCAGGAAATCCTGCAGCCCCCAGGTCTGTGGGGCTACGCAAGCGGTTCCCAAAGAGCTTTAGAACAAGGCATAGTTTTCCCTGCTGGTTGTTTGGGCGGGGGACCCATCTCCAGCCGTATGGCCATTTTTGTGCATGGCGCGGCGCCAAGTGGGAAAGGGTGGCTTAGAGGCTGAAGTCAGCAGCAAAGCCCGCAGCCCCCAGGTCTGTGAGGCTACGCAAGCGGTTCCCAAAGAGCTTTAGAACAAGGCATAGGTTTCCCTGCTGGCTCTTTGGGCGGGGGACCCATTGCCTGCCCTATGGCCATTTTTCTGCCTAGCGCGGCGCCAAGTGGGAAAGGGTGGTGTCGAGGCTGAAGGCAGCAGGAAAGCCCGCAGCCCCCAAGTCTGTGGGGCTACACAAGTGGTTCCCAAAGAGCTTTAGAACAAGGCATAGTTTTCCCTGCTGGCTCCTTGGGCAGGGTACCAACCTCCAGCCGTATGGCCATTTTTGTGCCTGGCGCGGCGCCAAGTGGGAAAGGGTGGTGTCGAGGCTGAAGGCAGCAGGAAAGCCCGCAGCCCCCAGGTCTGTGGGGCTACGCAAGCGGTTCCCAAAGAGCTTCAGACTAAGGCATAGTTTTCCCTGCTGGCTCCTTGGGCAGGGTACCAACCTCCAGCCATATGCCATTTTTGTGCCTGGCGCGGCGCCCAGTGGGAAAGCGTGGTGTCGAGGCTGAAGGCAGCAGGAAAGCCCGCAGCCCCCAGGTCTGTGGGGCTACGCAAGCGGTTCCCAAAGAGCTTTAGAACAAGGCATAGTTTTCCCTGCTGGCTCCTTGGGCGGGGGACCCATCTCCAACCGTATGGCCATTTTTCTGCATGGCGCGGCGCCAAGTGGGAAAGGGTGGTGTCGAGGCTGAAGGCAGCAGGAAAGCCCGCAGCCCCCAGGTCTGTGGGGCTACGCAAGCGGTTCCCAAAGAGGTTTAGAACAAGGCATAGTTTTCCCTGCTGGCTCTTTGGGTGGGAGACCCATTGCCACGGTATGGCCATTTTTGTGCCTGGCGCGGCGCCAAGTGGGAAAGGGTGGTGTCGAGGCTGAAGGCAGCAGGAAAGCCTGCAGCCCCCAGGTCTGTGGGGCTACGCAAGCGGTTCCCAAAGAGCTTTAGAACAAGGCATAGTTTTACCTGCTGGCTCCTTGGGCAGGGGACCCATCTCCAACCGTATGGCCATTTTTGTGCATGGTGCGGCGCCAAGTGGGAAAATGTGGTTTTGAGGCTGAAGGCAGCAGGAAAGCCCGCAGCCCCCAGGTCTGTTGGGCTACGCAAGCGGTTCCCAAAGAACCTTAGAACAAGGCATAGTTTTCCCTGCTGACTCCTTGGGCGTGGCACCCATCTCCAACCGTATGGCGATTTTTGTGCATGGCGCGGCGCCAAGTGGGAAAGGGTGTTGTCGAGGCTGAAGGCAGCAGCAAAGCCCGCAGCCCCCAGGTCTGTGGGGCTACACAAGCGGTTCCCAAAGAGCTTTAGAACAAGGCATAGTTTTCCCTGCTGGCTCCTTGGTCGGGGGACCCATTGCCTGCCATATGGCCATTTTTGTGCCTGGCGTCGCACCAAGTGGGAAAGGGTGGTTTTGAGGCTGAAGCTAGCAGGAAAGCCTGCAGCCCACAGGTCTGTGGGGCTACGCAAGCGGTTCCCAAAGAGCTTTAGAACAAGGCACAGTTTTCCCTCCTGGCTGTTTGGTCGGGGGATCCATCTCCATCCATATGTCCATTTTTGTGCTTGGCGCAGCGCCAAGTGGGAAAGGCTGCTGTCGAGGCTGAAGGCAGCAGGAAAGCCCGCAGCCCCCAGGTCTGTGGGGCTACGCAAGCGGTTCCCAAAGACCTTTAGAACAAGGCATAGTTTTCCCTGCTGGC
The DNA here is from genome assembly GCF_028500815.1 of Rissa tridactyla. Classification (NCBI taxonomy): domain Eukaryota; kingdom Metazoa; phylum Chordata; class Aves; order Charadriiformes; family Laridae; genus Rissa; species Rissa tridactyla. Next base: position 24,192 of record NW_026529343.1, on the reverse strand, counting down.
TCCTTGGGTGGTGGACCCATCTCCAACCGTATGGCCCTTTTTGTGCCTGGCGCCGTGCCCAGTGGGAAAGGGTGGCTTTGAGGCTGAAGGCAGCAGCAAAGCCCGCAGCCCCCAGGTCTGTGAGGCTACGCAAGCGGTTCCCAAAGACCTTTAGAACAAGGCATAGTTTTCCCTAATGGCTCTTTGGGCGGGGGACCCATTGCCTGCCGTATGGCCATTTTTGTGCATGGCGCGGCGCCAAGTGGGAAAGGGTGGCTTTGAGGCTGAAGTCAGCAGCAAAGCCCGCAGCCCCCAGGTCTGTGAGGCTACGCAAGCGGTTCCCAAAGAGCTTTAGAACAAGGCATAGTTTTCCCTGCTGGCTCTTTGGGCGGGGGACCCATTGCCTGCCGTATGGCCATTTTTGTGCCTGGTGTGGCACCAAGTGGGAAAGGGTGGTGTCGAGGCTGAAGCTAGCAGGAAAGCCCGCAACCCCCAGGTCTGTGGGGCTACGCAAGCGGTTCCCAAAGAGCTTTAGAACAAGGCATAGTTTTCCCTGCTGGCTCTTTGCGCGTGGCACACATCTCCAGCCATATGGCCATTTTTGGGCCTGGCGCGGCACCAAGTGGGAAAGGGTGGTGTCGAGGCTGAAGGCAGCAGGAAAGCCTGCAGCCCCCAGGTCTGTGGGGCTACGCAAGCGGTTCCCAAAGAGCCTTAGAACAAGGCATAATTTTCCCTGCTGGCTCTTTGGGCGGGAGACCCATCTCCAGCCGTATGGCCATTTTTGTGCCTGGCGCGGTGCCCAGTGGGAAAGCGTGGTGTCGAGGCTGAAGGCAGCAGGAAAGCCTGCAGCCCCCAGGTCTGTGGGGCTACGCAAGCGGTTCCCAAAGAGCTTTAGAACAAGGCATAGTTTTCCCTGCTGGCTCCTTGGGCGGGGGACCCATCTCCAGCCGTATGGCCATTTTTGTGCATGGCGCGGCGCCAAGTGGGAAAGGGTGGCTTTGATGCTGAAGGCAGCAGCAAAGCCCGCAGCCCCCAGGTCTGTGGGGCTACGCAAGCGGTTCCCAAAGAGCTTTAGAACAAGGCATAGTTTTCCCTGCTGGCTCCTTGGGCGGGGGACCCATTGCCTGCCGTATGGCCATTTTTGTGCCTGGCGTGGCACCAAGTGGGAAAGGGTGGTGTCGAGGCTGAAGCTAGCAGGAAAGCCTGCAGCCCCCAGGTCTGTGGGGCTACGCAAGCGGTTCCCAAAGAGCTTTAGAACAAGGCATAGTTTTCCCTGCTGGCTCCTTGGGCGGGGGACCCACCTCCATCCATATGTCCATTTTTGTGCTTGGCGCGACGTCAAGTGGGAAAGGCTGGTGTCGAGGCTGAAGGCAGCAGGAAAGCCCGCAGCCCCCAGGTCTGTGCGGCTACGCAAGCGGTTCCCAAAGAGCTTTAGAACAAGGCATAGTTTTCCCTGCTGGCTCTTTGGGCGGGAGACCCATCTCCAGCCGTATGGCCATTATTGTGCCTGGCGCGGTGCCCAGTGGGAAAGGGTGGTGTCGACGCTGAAGTCAGCAGGAAGGCCCGCAGCTCCCAGGTCTGTGGGGCTACGCAAGCGGTTCCCAAAGAGCTTTAGAACAAGGCATAGTTTTCCCTGCTGGCTCCTTGGGCAGGGTACCAGCCTTCAGCCGTATGGCCATTTTTCTGCCTGGCGCGGCACCAAGTGGGAAAGGGTGGTTTTGAGGCTGAAGGCAGCAGGAAAGCCTGCAGCCCCCAGGTCTGTGGGACAATTCAAGCGGTTCCCAAAGAGCTTTAGAACAAGGCATAGTTTTCCCTGATGGCTCTTTGGGCGGGGGACACATCTCCAGCCGTATGGCCATTTTTGTGCCTGGCGCGGCGCCAGGTGGGAAAGGGTGGTTTTGAGGCTGAAGGCAGCAGGAAAGCCTGCAGCCCCCAGGTCTGTGGGACAATTCAAGCGGTTCCCAAAGAGCTTTAGAACAAGGCATAGTTTTCCCTGCTGGCTCTTTGGGCGGGGGACCCATCTCCAGCCGTATGGCCATTTTTGTGCCTGGCGCGGCGCCAAGTGGGAAAGGGTGGTGTCGAGGCTGAAGGCAGCAGGAAAGCCCGCAGCCCCCAGGTCTGTGGGGCTACGCAAGCGGTTCCCAAATAGCTTTAGAACAAGGCATAGTTTTCCCTGCTGGCTCTTTGGGCGGGGGACCCATCTCCAGCCGTATGGCCATTTTTGTGCCTGGCGCGGCGCCAAGTGGGAAAGGGTGGTGTCGAGGCTGAAGGCAGCAGGAAAGCCCGCAACCCCCAGGTCTGTGGGGCTACGCAAGCGGTTCCCAAAGAGCTTTAGAACAAGGCATAGTTTTCCCTGCTGGCTCTTTGGGCGGGAGACCATCTCCAGCCATAGGCCATTTTTGTGTCTGTCCCGGCGCCCAGAGGGAAAGGGTTGTTTTGAGGCTGAAGGCAGCAGGAAAGCCCGCAGCCCCCAGGTCTGTGGGGCTACGCAAGCGGTTCCCAAAGAGCTTTAGAACAAGGCACAGTTTTCCCTGCTGGTTGTTTGGGCGGGGGACCCATCTCCAGCCGTATGGCCATTTTTGTGCATGGCGCGGCGCCAAGTGGGAAAGGGTGGCTTAGAGGCTGAAGTCAGCAGCAAAGCCCGCAGCCCCCAGGTCTGTGAGGCTACGCAAGCGGTTCCCAAAGAGCTTTAGAACAAGGCATAGTTTTCCCTGCTGGCTCTTTGGGCGGGGGACCCATTGCCTGCCGTATGGCCATTTTTCTGCCTAGCGCGGCGCCAAGTGGGAAAGGGTGGTGTCGAGGCTGAAGGCAGCAGGAAAGCCTGCAGCCCCCAAGTCTGTGGGGCTACACAAGTGGTTCCCAAAGAGCTTTAGAACAAGGCATAGTTTTCCCTGCTGGCTCCTTGGGCAGGGTACCAACCTCCAGCCGTATGGCCATTTTTGTGCCTGGCGCGGCGCCAAGTGGGAAAGGGTGGTGTCGAGGCTGAAGGCAGCAGGAAAGCCCTCAGCCCCCAGGTCTGTGGGGCTACGCAAGCGGTTCCCAAAGAGCTTCAGACTAAGGCATAGTTTTCCCTGCTGGCTCCTTGGGCAGGGTACCAACCTCCAGCCATATGCCATTTTTGTGCCTGGCGCGGCGCCCAGTGGGAAAGCGTGGTGTCGAGGCTGAAGGCAGCAGGAAAGCCCGCAGCCCCCAGGTCTGTGGGGCTAGGCAAGCGGTTCCCAAAGAGCTTTAGAACAAGGCATAGTTTTCCCTGCTGGCTCCTTGGGCGGGGGACCCATCTCCAACCGTATGGCTATTTTTCTGCATGGCGCGGCGCCAAGTGGGAAAGGGTGGTGTCGAGGCTGAAGGCAGCAGGAAAGCCCGCAGCCCCCAGGTCTGTGGGGCTACGCAAGCGGTTCCCAAAGAGGTTTAGAACAAGGCATAGTTTTCCCTGCTGGCTCTTTGGGTGGGAGACCCATTGCCACGGTATGGCCATTTTTGTGCCTGGCGCGGCGCCAAGTGGGAAAGGGTGGTGTCGAGGCTGAAGGCAGCAGGAAAGCCTGCAGCCCCCAGGTCTGTGGGACAATTCAAGCGGTTCCCAAAGAGCTTTAGAACAAGGCATAGTTTTCCCTGCTGGCTCTTTGGGCGGGGGACCCATCTCTAGCCATAGGCCATTTTTGTGTCTGTCCCGGCGCCCAGAGGGAAAGGGTGGTTTTGAGGCTGAAGGCAGCAGGAAAGCCTGCAGCCCCCAGGTCTGTGGGACAATTCAAGCGGTTCCCAAAGAGCTTTAGAACAAGGCATAGTTTTCCCTGCTGGCTCTTTGGGCGGGGGACCCATCTCCAGCCGTATGGCCATTTTTGTGCCTGGCGCGGCGCCAAGTGGGAAAGGGTGGTGTCGAGGCTGAAGGCAGCAGGAAAGCCCGCAGCCCCCAGGTCTGTGGGGCTACGCAAGCGGTTCCCAAATAGCTTTAGAACAAGGCATAGTTTTCCCTGCTGGCTCTTTGGGCGGGGGACCCATCTCCAGCCGTATGGCCATTTTTGTGCCTGGCGCGGCGCCAAGTGGGAAAGGGTGGTTTTGAGGCTGAAGGCAGCAGGAAAGCCTGCAGCCCCCAGGTCTGTGGGACAATTCAAGCGGTTCCCAAAGAGCTTTAGAACAAGGCATAGTTTTCCCTGCTGGCTCTTTGGGCGGGGGACCCATCTCCAGCCGTATGGCCATTTTTGTGCCTGGCGCGGCGCCAAGTGGGAAAGCGTTGTGTCGAGGCTGAAGGCAGCAGGAAAGCCCGCAGCCCCCAGGTCTGTGGGGCTACGCAAGCGGTTCCCAAATAGCTTTAGAACAAGGCATAGTTTTCCCTGCTGGCTCTTTGGGCGGGGGACCCATCTCCAGCCGTATGGCCATTTTTGTGCCTGGCGCGGCGCCAAGTGGGAAAGGGTGGTGTCGAGGCTGAAGGCAGCAGGAAAGCCCGCAACCCCCAGGTCTGTGGGGCTACGCAAGCGGTTCCCAAAGAGCTTTAGAACAAGGCATAGTTTTCCCTGCTGGCTCTTTGGGCGGGAGACCATCTCCAGCCATAGGCCATTTTTGTGTCTGTCCCGGCGCCCAGAGGGAAAGGGTTGTTTTGAGGCTGAAGGCAGCAGGAAATCCTGCAGCCCCCAGGTCTGTGGGGCTACGCAAGCGGTTCCCAAAGAGCTTTAGAACAAGGCACAGTTTTCCCTGCTGGCTCTTTGGGCGTGGGACCCATCTCCAGCCGTATGGCCATTTTTGTGCATGGCGCGGCGCCAAGTGGGAAAGGGTGGCTTAGAGGCTGAAGTCAGCAGCAAAGCCCGCAGCCCCCAGGTCTGTGAGGCTACGCAAGCGGTTCCCAAAGAGCTTTAGAACAAGGCATAGTTTTCCCTGCTGGCTCTTTGGGCGGGGGACCCATTGCCTGCCGTATGGCCATTTTTCTGCCTAGCGCGGCGCCAAGTGGGAAAGGGTGGTGTCGAGGCTGAAGGCAGCAGGAAAGCCTGCAGCCCCCAAGTCTGTGGGGCTACACAAGTGGTTCCCAAAGAGCTTTAGAACAAGGCATAGTTTTCCCTGCTGGCTCCTTGGGCAGGGTACCAACCTCCAGCCGTATGGCCATTTTTGTGCCTGGCGCGGCGCCAAGTGGGAAAGGGTGGTGTCGAGGCTGAAGGCAGCAGGAAAGCCCTCAGCCCCCAGGTCTGTGGGGCTACGCAAGGGGTTCCCAAAGAGCTTCAGACTAAGGCATAGTTTTCCCTGCTGGCTCCTTGGGCAGGGTACCAACCTCCAGCCATATGCCATTTTTGTGCCTGGCGCGGCGCCCAGTGGGAAAGCGTGGTGTCGAGGCTGAAGGCAGCAGGAAAGTCCGCAGCCCCCAGGTCTGTGGGGCTAGGCAAGCGGTTCCCAAAGAGCTTTAGAACAAGGCATAGTTTTCCCTGCTGGCTCCTTGAGCGGGGGACCCATCTCCAACCGTATGGCTATTTTTCTGCATGGCGCGGCGCCAAGTGGGAAAGGGTGGTGTCGAGGCTGAAGGCAGCAGGAAAGCCCGCAGCCCCCAGGTCTGTGGGGCTACGCAAGCGGTTCCCAAAGAGGTTTAGAACAAGGCATAGTTTTCCCTGCTGGCTCTTTGGGTGGGAGACCCATTGCCACGGTATGGCCATTTTTGTGCCTGGCGCGGCGCCAAGTGGGAAAGGGTGGTGTCGAGGCTGAAGGCAGCAGGAAAGCCTGCAGCCCCCAGGTCTGTGGGACAATTCAAGCGGTTCCCAAAGAGCTTTAGAACAAGGCATAGGTTTCCCTGCTGGCTCTTTGGGCGGGGGACCCATCTCTAGCCATAGGCCATTTTTGTGTCTGTCCCGGCGCCCAGAGGGAAAGGGTGGTTTTGAGGCTGAAGGCAGCAGGAAAGCCTGCAGCCCCCAGGTCTGTGGGACAATTCAAGCGGTTCCCAAAGAGCTTTAGAACAAGGCATAGTTTTCCCTGCTGGCTCTTTGGGCGGGGGACCCATCTCCAGCCGTATGGCCATTTTTGTGCCTGGCGCGGCGCCAAGTGGGAAAGGGTGGTGTCGAGGCTGAAGGCAGCAGGAAAGCCCGCAGCCCCCAGGTCTGTGGGGCTACGCAAGCGGTTCCCAAATAGCTTTAGAACAAGGCATAGTTTTCCCTGCTGGCTCTTTGGGCGGGGGACCCATCTCCAGCCGTATGGCCATTTTTGTGCCTGGCGCGGCGCCAAGTGGGAAAGGGTGGTGTCGAGGCTGAAGGCAGCAGGAAAGCCCGCAACCCCCAGGTCTGTGGGGCTACGCAAGCGGTTCCCAAAGAGCTTTAGAACAAGGCATAGTTTTCCCTGCTGGCTCTTTGGGCGGGAGACCATCTCCAGCCATAGGCCATTTTTGTGTCTGTCCCGGCGCCCAGAGGGAAAGGGTTGTTTTGAGGCTGAAGGCAGCAGGAAAGCCCGCAGCCCCCAGGTCTGTGGGGCTACGCAAGCGGTTCCCAAAGAGCTTTAGAACAAGGCACAGTTTTCCCTGCTGGTTGTTTGGGCGGGGGACCCATCTCCAGCCGTATGGCCATTTTTGTGCATGGCGCGGCGCCAAGTGGGAAATGGTGGCTTAGAGGCTGAAGTCAGCAGCAAAGCCCGCAGCCCCCAGGTCTGTGAGGCTACGCAAGCGGTTCCCAAAGAGCTTTAGAACAAGGCATAGTTTTCCCTGCTGGCTCTTTGGGCGGGGGACCCATTGCCTGCCGTATGGCCATTTTTCTGCCTAGCGCGGCGCCAAGTGGGAAAGGGTGGTGTCGAGGCTGAAGGCAGCAGGAAAGCCCCCAGGTCTGTGGGGCTACGCAAGCGGTTCCCAAAGAGCTTCAGACTAAGGCATAGTTTTCCCTGCTGGCTCCTTGGGCAGGGTACCAACCTCCAGCCATATGCCATTTTTGTGCCTGGCGCGGCGCCCAGTGGGAAAGCGTGGTGTCGAGGCTGAAGGCAGCAGGAAAGCCCGCAGCCCCCAGGTCTGTGGGGCTACGCAAGCGGTTCCCAAAGAGCTTTAGAACAAGGCATAGTTTTCCCTGCTGGCTCCTTGGGCGGGGGACCCATCTCCAACCGTATGGCCATTTTTCTGCATGGCGCGGCGCCAAGTGGGAAAGGGTGGTGTCGAGGCTGAAGGCAGCAGGAAAGCCCGCAGCCCCCAGGTCTGTGGGGCTACGCAAGCGGTTCCCAAAGAGGTTTAGAACAAGGCATAGTTTTCCCTGCTGGCTCTTTGGGTGGGAGACCCATTGCCACGGTATGGCCATTTTTGTGCCTGGCGCGGCGCCAAGTGGGAAAGGGTGGTGTCGAGGCTGAAGGCAGCAGGAAAGCCTGCAGCCCCCAGGTCTGTGGGACAATTCAAGTGGTTCCCAAAGAGCTTTAGAACAAGGCATAGGTTTCCCTGCTGGCTCTTTGGGCGGGGGACCCATCTCCAGCCGTATGGCCATTTTTGTGCCTGGCGCGGCGCCAAGTGGGAAAGGGTGGTGTCGAGGCTGAAGGCAGCAGGAAAGCCCGCAGCCCCCAGGTCTGTGGGGCTACGCAAGCGGTTCCCAAATAGCTTTAGAACAAGGCATAGTTTTCCCTGCTGGCTCTTTGGGCGGGGGACCCATCTCCAGCCGTATGGCCATTTTTGTGCCTGGCGCGGCGCCAAGTGGGAAAGGGTGGTGTCGAGGCTGAAGGCAGCAGGAAAGCCCGCAACCCCCAGGTCTGTGGGGCTACGCAAGCGGTTCCCAAAGAGCTTTAGAACAAGGCATAGTTTTCCCTGCTGGCTCTTTGGGCGGGAGACCCATCTCCAGCCATAGGCCATTTTTGTGTCTGTCCCGGCGCCCAGAGGGAAAGGGTTGTTTTGAGGCTGAAGGCAGCAGGAAAGCCCGCAGCCCCCAGGTCTGTGGGGCTACGCAAGCGGTTCCCAAAGAGCTTTAGAACAAGGCACAGTTTTCCCTGCTGGTTGTTTGGGCGGGGGACCCATCTCCAGCCGTATGGCCATTTTTGTGCATGGCGCGGCGCCAAGTGGGAAAGGGTGGCTTTGATGCTGAAGTCAGCAGCAAAGCCCGCAGCCCCCAGGTCTGTGAGGCTACGCAAGCGGTTCCCAAAGAGCTTTAGAACAAGGCATAGTTTTCCCTGCTGGCTCTTTGGGCGGGAGACCCATCTCCAGCCGTATGGCCATTATTGTGCCTGGCGCGGTGCCCAGTGGGAAAGGGTGGTGTCGACGCTGAAGTCAGCAGGAAGGCCCGCAGCTCCCAGGTCTGTGCGGCTACGCAAGCGGTTCCCAAAGAGCTTTAGAACAAGGCATAGTTTTCCCTGCTGGCTCCTTGGGCAGGGTACCAGCCTTCAGCCGTATGGCCATTTTTCTGCCTGGCGCGGCACCAAGTGGGAAAGGGTGGCTTTGATGCTGAAGGCAGCAGCAAAGCCCGCAGCCCCCAGGTCTGTGGGGCTACGCAAGCGGTTCCCAAATAGCTTTAGAACAAGGCATAGTTTTCCCTGCTGGCTCTTTGGGCGGGGGACCCATCTCCAGCCGTATGGCCATTTTTGTGCCTGGCGCGGCGCCAAGTGGGAAAGGGTGGTGTCGAGGCTGAAGGCAGCAGGAAAGCCCGCAACCCCCAGGTCTGTGGGGCTACGCAAGCGGTTCCCAAAGAGCTTTAGAACAAGGCATAGTTTTCCCTGCTGGCTCTTTGGGCATGGGACCCATCTCTAGCCATAGGCCATTTTTGTGTCTGTCCCGGCGCCCAGAGGGAAAGGGTGGTTTTGAGGCTGAAGGCAGCAGGAAAGCCTGCAGCCCCCAGGTCTGTGGGACAATTCAAGCGGTTCCCAAAGAGCTTTAGAACAAGGCATAGTTTTCCCTGCTGGCTCTTTGGGCGGGGGACACATCTCCAGCCGTATGGCCATTTTTGTGCCTGGCGCGGCGCCAAGTGGGAAAGGGTGGTTTTGAGGCTGAAGGCAGCAGGAAAGCCTGCAGCCCCCAGGTCTGTGGGACAATTCAAGCGGTTCCCAAAGAGCTTTAGAACAAGGCATAGGTTTCCCTGCTGGCTCTTTGGGCGGGGGACCCATCTCCAGCCGTATGGCCATTTTTGTGCCTGGCGTGGCGCCAAGTGGGAAAGGGTGGTGTCGAGGATGAAGGCAGCAGGAAAGCCCGCACCCCCAGGTCTGTGGGGCTACGCAAGCGGTTCCCAAATAGCTTTAGAACAAGGCATAGTTTTCCCTGCTGGCTCTTTGGGCGGGGGACCCATCTCCAGCCGTATGGCCATTTTTGTGCCTGGCGCGGCGCCAAGTGGGAAAGGGTGGTGTCGAGGCTGAAGGCAGCAGGAAAGCCCGCAGCCCCCAGGTCTGTGCGGCTACGCAAGCGGTTCCCAAAGAGCTTTAGAACAAGGCATAGTTTTCCCTGCTGGCTCTTTGGGCGGGAGACCCATCTCCAGCCGTATGGCCATTATTGTGCCTGGCGCGGTGCCCAGTGGGAAAGGGTGGTGTCGACGCTGAAGTCAGCAGGAAGGCCCGCAGCTCCCAGGTCTGTGCGGCTACGCAAGCGGTTCCCAAAGAGCTTTAGAACAAGGCATAGTTTTCCCTGCTGGCTCCTTGGGCAGGGTACCAGCCTTCAGCCGTATGGCCATTTTTCTGCCTGGCGCGGCACCAAGTGGGAAACGGTGGTGTCGAGGCTGAAGGCAGCAGCAAAGCCCGCAGCCCCCAGGTCTGTGGGGCTACGCAAGCGGTTCCCAAAGAGCTTTAGAACAAGGCATAGTTTTCCCTGCTGGCTCTTTGGGCGGGAGACCCATCTCCAGCCGTATGGCCATTATTGTGCCTGGCGCGGTGCCCAGTGGGAAAGGGTGGTGTCGACGCTGAAGTCAGCAGGAAGGCCCGCAGCTCCCAGGTCTGTGCGGCTACGCAAGCGGTTCCCAAAGAGCTTTAGAACAAGGCATAGTTTTCCCTGCTGGCTCCTTGGGCAGGGTACCAGCCTTCAGCCGTATGGCCATTTTTCTGCCTGGCGCGGCACCAAGTGGGAAACGGTGGTGTCGAGGCTGAAGGCAGCAGCAAAGCCCGCAGCCCCCAGGTCTGTGGGGCTACGCAAGCGGTTCCCAAAGAGCTTTAGAACAAGGCATAGTTTTCCCTGCTGGCTCTTTGGGCATGGGACCCATCTCTAGCCATAGGCCATTTTTGTGTCTGTCCCGGCGCCCAGAGGGAAAGGGTGGTTTTGAGGCTGAAGGCAGCAGGAAAGCCTGCAGCCCCCAGGTCTGTGGGACAATTCAAGCGGTTCCCAAAGAGCTTTAGAACAAGGCATAGTTTTCCCTGCTGGCTCTTTGGGCGGGGGACCCATCTCCAGCCGTATGGCCATTTTTGTGCCTGGCGCGGCGCCAAGTGGGAAAGGGTGGTGTCGAGGCTGAAGGCAGCAGGAAAGCCCGCAGCCCCCAGGTCTGTGCGGCTACGCAAGCGGTTCCCAAAGAGCTTTAGAACAAGGCATAGTTTTCCCTGCTGGCTCTTTGGGCGGGAGACCCATCTCCAGCCGTATGGCCATTATTGTGCCTGGCGCGGTGCCCAGTGGGAAAGGGTGGTGTCGACGCTGAAGTCAGCAGGAAGGCCCGCAGCTCCCAGGTCTGTGCGGCTACGCAAGCGGTTCCCAAAGAGCTTTAGAACAAGGCATAGTTTTCCCTGCTGGCTCCTTGGGCAGGGTACCAGCCTTCAGCCGTATGGCCATTTTTCTGCCTGGCGCGGCACCAAGTGGGAAACGGTGGTGTCGAGGCTGAAGGCAGCAGCAAAGCCCGCAGCCCCCAGGTCTGTGGGGCTACGCAAGCGGTTCCCAAAGAGCTTTAGAACAAGGCATAGTTTTCCCTGCTGGCTCTTTGGGCATGGGACCCATCCCTAGCCATAGGCCATTTTTGTGTCTGTCCCGGCGCCCAGAGGGAAAGGGTGGTTTTGAGGCTGAAGGCAGCAGGAAAGCCTGCAGCCCCCAGGTCTGTGGGACAATTCAAGCGGTTCCCAAAGAGCTTTAGAACAAGGCATAGTTTTCCCTGCTGGCTCTTTGGGCGGGGGACCCATCTCCAGCCGTATGGCCATTTTTGTGCCTGGCGCGGCGCCAAGTGGGAAAGGGTGGTGTCGAGGCTGAAGGCAGCAGGAAAGCCCGCAGCCCCCAGGTCTGTGGGGCTACGCAAGCGGTTCCCAAAGACCTTTAGAACAAGGCATAGTTTTCCCTGCTGGCTCTTTGGGCGGGGGACCCATTGCCTGCCGTATGGCCATTTTTGTGCATGGCGCGGCGCCAAGTGGGAAAGGGTGGCTTTGAGGCTGAAGTCAGCAGCAAAGCCCGCAGCCCCCAGGTCTGTGAGGCTACGCAAGCGGTTCCCAAAGAGCTTTAGAACAAGGCATAGTTTTCCCTGCTGGCTCTTTGGGCGGGGGACCCATTGCCTGCCGTATGGCCATTTTTGTGCCTGGTGTGGCACCAAGTGGGAAAGGGTGGTGTCGAGGCTGAAGCTAGCAGGAAAGCCCGCAACCCCCAGGTCTGTGGGGCTACGCAAGCGGTTCCCAAAGAGCTTTAGAACAAGGCATAGTTTTCCCTGCTGGCTCTTTGCGCGTGGCACACATCTCCAGCCATATGGCCATTTTTGTGCCTGGCGCGGCACCAAGTGGGAAAGGGTGGTGTCGAGGCTGAAGGCAGCAGGAAAGCCTGCAGCCCCCAGGTCTGTGGGGCTACGCAAGCGGTTCCCAAAGAGCCTTAGAACAAGGCATAATTTTCCCTGCTGGCTCTTTGGGCGGGAGACCCATCTCCAGCCGTATGGCCATTTTTGTGCCTGGCGCGGTGCCCAGTGGGAAAGCGTGGTGTCGAGGCTGAAGGCAGCAGGAAAGCCTGCAGCCCCCAGGTCTGTGGGGCTACGCAAGCGGTTCCCAAAGAGCTTTAGAACAAGGCATAGTTTTCCCTGCTGGCTCCTTGGGCGGGGGACCCATCTCCAGCCGTATGGCCATTTTTGTGCATGGCGCGGCGCCAAGTGGGAAAGGGTGGCTTTGATGCTGAAGGCAGCAGCAAAGCCCGCAGCCCCCAGGTCTGTGGGGCTACGCAAGCGGTTCCCAAAGAGCTTTAGAACAAGGCATAGTTTTCCCTGCTGGCTCCTTGGGCGGGGGACCCATTGCCTGCCGTATGGCCATTTTTGTGCCTGGCGTGGCACCAAGTGGGAAAGGGTGGTGTCGAGGCTGAAGCTAGCAGGAAAGCCTGCAGCCCCCAGGTCTGTGGGGCTACGCAAGCGGTTCCCAAAGAGCTTTAGAACAAGGCATAGTTTTCCCTGCTGGCTCCTTGGGCGGGGGACCCACCTCCATCCATATGTCCATTTTTGTGCTTGGCGCGACGTCAAGTGGGAAAGGCTGGTGTCGAGGCTGAAGGCAGCAGGAAAGCCCGCAGCCCCCAGGTCTGTGCGGCTACGCAAGCGGTTCCCAAAGAGCTTTAGAACAAGGCATAGTTTTCCCTGCTGGCTCTTTGGGCGGGAGACCCATCTCCAGCTGTATGGCCATTATTGTGCCTGGCGCGGTGCCCAGTGGGAAAGGGTGGTGTCGACGCTGAAGTCAGCAGGAAGGCCCGCAGCTCCCAGGTCTGTGCGGCTACGCAAGCGGTTCCCAAAGAGCTTTAGAACAAGGCATAGTTTTCCCTGCTGGCTCCTTGGGCAGGGTACCAGCCTTCAGCCGTATGGCCATTTTTCTGCCTGGCGCGGCACCAAGTGGGAAACGGTGGTGTCGAGGCTGAAGGCAGCAGCAAAGCCCGCAGCCCCCAGGTCTGTGGGGCTACGCAAGCGGTTCCCAAATAGCTTTAGAACAAGGCATAGTTTTCCCTGCTGGCTCTTTGGGCGGGGGACCCATCTCCAGCCGTATGGCCATTTTTGTGCCTGGCGCGGCGCCAAGTGGGAAAGGGTGGTGTCGAGGCTGAAGGCAGCAGGAAAGCCCGCAAACCCCAGGTCTGTGGGGCTACGCAAGCGGTTCCCAAAGAGCTTTAGAACAAGGCATAGTTTTCCCTGCTGGCTCTTTGGGCATGGGACCCATCTCTAGCCATAGGCCATTTTTGTGTCTGTCCCGGCGCCCAGAGGGAAAGGGTGGTTTTGAGGCTGAAGGCAGCAGGAAAGCCTGCAGCCCCCAGGTCTGTGGGACAATTCAAGCGGTTCCCAAAGAGCTTTAGAACAAGGCATAGTTTTCCCTGCTGGCTCTTTGGGCGGGGGACCCATCTCCAGCCGTATGGCCATTTTTGTGCCTGGCGCGGCGCCAAGTGGGAAAGGGTGGTGTCGAGGCTGAAGGCAGCAGGAAAGCCCGCAGCCCCCAGGTCTGTGGGGCTACGCAAGCGGTTCCCAAATAGCTTTAGAACAAGGCATAGGTTTCCCTGCTGGCTCTTTGGGCGGGGGACCCATCTCCAGCCGTATGGCCATTTTTGTGCCTGGCGCGGCGCCAAGTGGGAAAGGGTGGTGTCGAGGCTGAAGGCAGCAGGAAAGCCCGCAACCCCCAGGTCTGTGGGGCTACGCAAGCGGTTCCCAAAGAGCTTTAGAACAAGGCATAGTTTTCCCTGCTGGCTCTTTGGGCGGGAGACCATCTCCAGCCATAGGCCATTTTTGTGTCTGTCCCGGCGCCCAGAGGGAAAGGGTTGTTTTGAGGCTGAAGTCAGCAGCAAAGCCCGCAGCCCCCAGGTCTGTGAGGCTACGCAAGCGGTTCCCAAAGAGCTTTAGAACAAGGCATAGTTTTCCCTGCTGGCTCTTTGGGCGGGGGACCCATTGCCTGCCGTATGGCCATTTTTCTGCCTAGCGCGGCGCCAAGTGGGAAAGGGTGGTGTCGAGGCTGAAGGCAGCAGGAAAGCCCGCAGCCCCCAAGTCTGTGGGGCTACACAAGTGGTTCCCAAAGAGCTTTAGAACAAGGCATAGTTTTCCCTGCTGGCTCCTTGGGCAGGGTACCAACCTCCAGCCGTATGGCCATTTTTGTGCCTGGCGCGGCGCCAAGTGGGAAAGGGTGGTGTCGAGGCTGAAGGCAGCAGGAAAGCCCTCAGCCCCCAGGTCTGTGGGGCTACGCAAGCGGTTCCCAAAGAGCTTCAGACTAAGGCATAGTTTTCCCTGCTGGCTCCTTGGGCAGGGTACCAACCTCCAGCCATATGCCATTTTTGTGCCTGGCGCGGCGCCCAGTGGGAAAGCGTGGTGTCGAGGCTGAAGGCAGCAGGAAAGCCCGCAGCCCCCAGGTCTGTGGGGCTAGGCAAGCGGTTCCCAAAGAGCTTTAGAACAAGGCATAGTTTTCCCTGCTGGCTCCTTGGGCGGGGGACCCATCTCCAACCGTATGGCCATTTTTCTGCATGGCGCGGCGCCAAGTGGGAAAGGGTGGTGTCGAGGCTGAAGGCAGCAGGAAAGCCCGCAGCCCCCAGGTCTGTGGGGCTACGCAAGCGGTTCCCAAAGAGGTTTAGAACAAGGCATAGTTTTCCCTGCTGGCTCTTTGGGCGGGGGACCCATTGCCACGGTATGGCCATTTTTGTGCCTGGCGCGGCGCCAAGTGGGAAAGGGTGGTGTCGAGGCTGAAGGCAGCAGGACAGCCCGCAGCCCCCAGGTCTGTGCGACAACGCAAGCGATTCCCAAAGAGCTTTAGAAGAAGGCATAGTTTTCCCTGCTGGCTCTTTGGGCGGGGGACCCATCTCTAGCCATAGGCCATTTTTGTGTCTGTCCCGGCGCCCAGAGGGAAAGGGTGGTTTTGAGGCTGAAGGCAGCAGGAAAGCCTGCAGCCCCCAGGTCTGTGGGACAATTCAAGCGGTTCCCAAAGAGCTTTAGAACAAGGCATAGTTTTCCCTGCTGGCTCTTTGGGCGGGGGACCCATCTCCAGCCATATGGCCATTTTTGTGCCTGGCGCGGCGCCAAGTGGGAAAGGGTGGTGTCGAGGCTCAAGGCAGCAGGAAAGCCCGCAGCCCCCAGGTCTGTGGGGCTACGCAAGCGGTTCCCAAATAGCTTTAGAACAAGGCATAGTTTTCCCTGCTGGCTCTTTGGGCGGGGGACCCATCTCCAGCCGTATGGCCATTTTTGTGCCTGGCGCGGCGCCAAGTGGGAAAGGGTGGTGTCGAGGCTGAAGGCAGCAGGAAAGCCCGCAACCCCCAGGTCTGTGGGGCTACGCAAGCGGTTCCCAAAGAGCTTTAGAACAAGGCATAGTTTTCCCTGCTGGCTCTTTGGGCGGGAGACCATCTCCAGCCATAGGCCATTTTTGTGTCTGTCCCGGCGCCCAGAGGGAAAGGGTTGTTTTGAGGCTGAAGGCAGCAGGAAAGCCCGCAGCCCCCAGGTCTGTGGGGCTACGCAAGCGGTTCCCAAAGAGCTTTAGAACAAGGCACAGTTTTCCCTGCTGGCTCCTTGGGCGTGGGACCCATCTCCAGCCGTATGGCCATTTTTGTGCATGGCGCGGCGCCAAGTGGGAAATGGTGGCTTAGAGGCTGAAGTCAGCAGCAAAGCCCGCAGCCCCCAGGTCTGTGAGGCTACGCAAGCGGTTCCCAAAGAGCTTTAGAACAAGGCATAGTTTTCCCTGCTGGCTCTTTGGGCGGGGGACCCATTGCCTGCCGTATGGCCATTTTTCTGCCTAGCGCGGCGCCAAGTGGGAAAGGGTGGTGTCGAGGCTGAAGGCAGCAGGAAAGCCCGCAGCCCCCAAGTCTGTGGGGCTACACAAGTGGTTCCCAAAGAGCTTTAGAACAAGGCATAGTTTTCCCTGCTGGCTCCTTGGGCAGGGTACCAACCTCCAGCCGTATGGCCATTTTTGTGCCTGGCGCGGCGCCAAGTGGGAAAGGGTGGTGTCGAGGCTGAAGGCAGCAGGAAAGCCCTCAGCCCCCAGGTCTGTGGGGCTACGCAAGCGGTTCCCAAAGAGCTTCAGACTAAGGCATAGTTTTCCCTGCTGGCTCCTTGGGCAGGGTACCAACCTCCAGCCATATGCCATTTTTGTGCCTGGCGCGGCGCCCAGTGGGAAAGCGTGGTGTCGAGGCTGAAGGCAGCAGGAAAGCCCGCAGCCCCCAGGTCTGTGGGGCTACGCAAGCGGTTCCCAAAGAGGTTTAGAACAAGGCATAGTTTTCCCTGCTGGCTCTTTGGGTGGGAGACCCATTGCCACGGTATGGCCATTTTTGTGCCTGGCGCGGCGCCAAGTGGGAAAGGGTGGTGTCGAGGCTGAAGGCAGCAGGAAAGCCTGCAGCCCCCAGGTCTGTGGGACAATTCAAGTGGTTCCCAAAGAGCTTTAGAACAAGGCATAGGTTTCCCTGCTGGCTCTTTGGGCGGGGGACCCATCTCCAGCCGTATGGCCATTTTTGTGCCTGGCGCGGCGCCAAGTGGGAAAGGGTGGTGTCGAGGCTGAAGGCAGCAGGAAAGCCCGCAGCCCCCAGGTCTGTGGGGCTACGCAAGCGGTTCCCAAATAGCTTTAGAACAAGGCATAGTTTTCCCTGCTGGCTCTTTGGGCGGGGGACCCATCTCCAGCCATATGGCTATTTTTGTGCCTGGCGCGGCGCCAAGTGGGAAAGGGTGGTGTCGAGGCTGAAGGCAGCAGGAAAGCCCGCAACCCCCAGGTCTGTGGGGCTACGCAAGCGGTTCCCAAAGAGCTTTAGAACAAGGCATAGTTTTCCCTGCTGGCTCTTTGGGCGGGAGACCCATCTCCAGCCATAGGCCATTTTTGTGTCTGTCCCGGCGCCCAGAGGGAAAGGGTTGTTTTGAGGCTGAAGGCAGCAGGAAAGCCCGCAGCCCCCAGGTCTGTGGGGCTACGCAAGCGGTTCCCAAAGAGCTTTAGAACAAGGCACAGTTTTCCCTGCTGGTTGTTTGGGCGGGGGACCCATCTCCAGCCGTATGGCCATTATTGTGCCTGGCGCGGTGCCCAGTGGGAAAGGGTGGTGTCGACGCTGAAGTCAGCAGGAAGGCCCGCAGCTCCCAGGTCTGTGCGGCTACGCAAGCGGTTCCCAAAGAGCTTTAGAACAAGGCATAGTTTTCCCTGCTGGCTCCTTGGGCAGGGTACCAGCCTTCAGCCGTATGGCCATTTTTCTGCCTGGCGCGGCACCAAGTGGGAAAGGGTGGCTTTGATGCTGAAGGCAGCAGCAAAGCCCGCAGCCCCCAGGTCTGTGGGGCTACGCAAGCGGTTCCCAAATAGCTTTAGAACAAGGCATAGTTTTCCCTGCTGGCTCTTTGGGCGGGGGACCCATCTCCAGCCCTATGGCCATTTTTGTGCATGGCGCGGCGCCAAGTGGGAAAGGGTGGCTTTGATGCTGAAGGCAGCAGCAAAGCCCGCAGCCCCCAGGTCTGTGGGGCTACGCAAGCGGTTCCCAAAGAGCTTTAGAACAAGGCATAGTTTTCCCTGCTGGCTCTTTGGGCGGGAGACCCATCTCCAGCCGTATGGCCATTATTGTGCCTGGCGCGGTGCCCAGTGGGAAAGGGTGGTGTCGACGCTGAAGTCAGCAGGAAGGCCCGCAGCTCCCAGGTCTGTGCGGCTACGCAAGCGGTTCCCAAAGAGCTTTAGAACAAGGCATAGTTTTCCCTGCTGGCTCCTTGGGCAGGGTACCAGCCTTCAGCCGTATGGCCATTTTTCTGCCTGGCGCGGCACCAAGTGGGAAACGGTGGCTTTGATGCTGAAGGCAGCAGCAAAGCCCGCAGCCCCCAGGTCTGTGGGGCTACGCAAGCGGTTCCCAAATAGCTTTAGAACAAGGCATAGTTTTCCCTGCTGGCTCTTTGGGCGGGGGACCCATCTCCAGCCGTATGGCCATTTTTGTGCCTGGCGCGGCGCCAAGTGGGAAAGGGTGGTGTCGAGGCTGAAGGCAGCAGGAAAGCCCGCAACCCCCAGGTCTGTGGGGCTACGCAAGCGGTTCCCAAAGAGCTTTAGAACAATGCATAGTTTTCCCTGCTGGCTCTTTGGGCATGGGACCCATCTCTAGCCATAGGCCATTTTTGTGTCTGTCCCGGCGCCCAGAGGGAAAGGGTGGTTTTGAGGCTGAAGGCAGCAGGAAAGCCTGCAGCCCCCAGGTCTGTGGGACAATTCAAGCGGTTCCCAAAGAGCTTTAGAACAAGGCATAGTTTTCCCTGCTGGCTCTTTGGGCGGGGGACACATCTCCAGCCGTATGGCCATTTTTGTGCCTGGCGCGGCGCCAAGTGGGAAAGGGTGGTTTTGAGGCTGAAGGCAGCAGGAAAGCCTGCAGCCCCCAGGTCTGTGGGACAATTCAAGCGGTTCCCAAAGAGCTTTAGAACAAGGCATAGGTTTCCCTGCTGGCTCTTTGGGCGGGGGACCCATCTCCAGCCGTATGGCCATTTTTGTGCCTGGCGCGGCGCCAAGTGGGAAAGGGTGGTGTCGAGGCTGAAGGCAGCAGGAAAGCCCGCAACCCCCAGGTCTGTGGGGCTACGCAAGCGGTTCCCAAAGAGCTTTAGAACAAGGCATAGTTTTCCCTGCTGGCTCTTTGGGCATGGGACCCATCTCTAGCCATAGGCCATTTTTTTGTCTGTCCCGGCGCCCAGAGGGAAAGGGTGGTTTTGAGGCTGAAGGCAGCAGGAAAGCCTGCAGCCCCCAGGTCTGTGGGACAATTCAAGCGGTTCCCAAAGAGCTTTAGAACAAGGCACAGTTTTCCCTGCTGGCTCTTTGGGCGGGGGACCCATCTCCAGCCGTATGGCCATTTTTGTGCATGGCGCGGCGCCAAGTGGGAAAGGGTGGCTTAGAGGCTGAAGTCAGCAGCAAAGCCCGCAGCCCCCAGGTCTGTGAGGCTACGCAAGCGGTTCCCAAAGAGCTTTAGAACAAGGCATAGTTTTCCCTGCTGGCTCTTTGGGCGGGGGACCCATTGCCTGCCGTATGGCCATTTTTCTGCCTAGCGCGGCGCCAAGTGGGAAAGGGTGGTGTCGAGGCTGAAGGCAGCAGGAAAGCCCGCAGCCCCCAGGTCTGTGGGGCTACACAAGTGGTTCCCAAAGAGCTTTAGAACAAGGCATAGTTTTCCCTGCTGGCTCCTTGGGCAGGGTACCAACCTCCAGCCGTATGGCCATTTTTGTGCCTGGCGCGGCGCCAAGTGGGAAAGGGTGGTGTCGAGGCTGAAGGCAGCAGGAAAGCCCTCAGCCCCCAGGTCTGTGGGGCTACGCAAGCGGTTCCCAAAGAGCTTCAGACTAAGGCATAGTTTTCCCTGCTGGCTCCTTGGGCAGGGTACCAACCTCCAGCCATATGCCATTTTTGTGCCTGGCGCGGCGCCCAGTGGGAAAGCGTGGTGTCGAGGCTGAAGGCAGCAGGAAAGCCCGCAGCCCCCAGGTCTGTGGGGCTACGCAAGCGGTTCCCAAAGAGCTTTAGAACAAGGCATAGTTTTCCCTGCTGGCTCCTTGGGCGGGGGACCCATCTCCAACCGTATGGCCATTTTTCTGCATGGCGCGGCGCCAAGTGGGAAAGGGTGGTGTCGAGGCTGAAGGCAGCAGGAAAGCCCGCAGCCCCCAGGTCTGTGGGGCTACGCAAGCGGTTCCCAAAGAGGTTTAGAACAAGGCATAGTTTTCCCTGCTGGCTCTTTGGGTGGGAGACCCATTGCCACGGTATGGCCATTTTTGTGCCTGGCGCGGCGCCAAGTGGGAAAGGGTGGTGTCGAGGCTGAAGGCAGCAGGAAAGCCTGCAGCCCCCAGGTCTGTGGGACAATTCAAGTGGTTCCCAAAGAGCTTTAGAACAAGGCATAGGTTTCCCTGCTGGCTCTTTGGGCGGGGGACCCATCTCCAGCCGTATGGCCATTTTTGTGCCTGGCGCGGCGCCAAGTGGGAAAGGGTGGTGTCGAGGCTGAAGGCAGCAGGAAAGCCCGCAGCCCCCAGGTCTGTGGGGCTACGCAAGCGGTTCCCAAATAGCTTTAGAACAAGGCATAGTTTTCCCTGCTGGCTCTTTGGGCGGGGGACCCATCTCCAGCCGTATGGCCATTTTTGTGCCTGGCGCGGCGCCAAGTGGGAAAGGGTGGTGTCGAGGCTGAAGGCAGCAGGAAAGCCCGCAACCCCCAGGTCTGTGGGGCTACGCAAGCGGTTCCCAAAGAGCTTTAGAACAAGGCATAGTTTTCCCTGCTGGCTCTTTGGGCGGGAGACCCATCTCCAGCCATAGGCCATTTTTGTGTCTGTCCCGGCGCCCAGAGGGAAAGGGTTGTTTTGAGGCTGAAGGCAGCAGGAAAGCCCGCAGCCCCCAGGTCTGTGGGGCTACGCAAGCGGTTCCCAAAGAGCTTTAGAACAAGGCATAGTTTTCCCTGCTGGCTCCTTGGGCAGGGTACCAGCCTTCAGCCGTATGGCCATTTTTCTGCCTGGCGCGGCACCAAGTGGGAAAGGGTGGCTTTGATGCTGAAGGCAGCAGCAAAGCCCGCAGCCCCCAGGTCTGTGGGGCTACGCAAGCGGTTCCCAAATAGCTTTAGAACAAGGCATAGTTTTCCCTGCTGGCTCTTTGGGCGGGGGACCCATCTCCAGCCGTATGGCCATTTTTGTGCCTGGCGCGGCGCCAAGTGGGAAAGGGTGGTGTCGAGGCTGAAGGCAGCAGGAAAGCCCGCAACCCCCAGGTCTGTGGGGCTACGCAAGCGGTTCCCAAAGAGCTTTAGAACAAGGCATAGTTTTCCCTGCTGGCTCTTTGGGCATGGGACCCATCTCTAGCCATAGGCCATTTTTGTGTCTGTCCCGGCGCCCAGAGGGAAAGGGTGGTTTTGAGGCTGAAGGCAGCAGGAAAGCCTGCAGCCCCCAGGTCTGTGGGACAATTCAAGCGGTTCCCAAAGAGCTTTAGAACAAGGCATAGGTTTCCCTGCTGGCTCTTTGGGCGGGGGACCCATCTCCAGCCGTATGGCCATTTTTGTGCCTGGCGCGGCGCCAAGTGGGAAAGGGTGGTGTCGAGGATGAAGGCAGCAGGAAAGCCCGCAACCCCCAGGTCTGTGGGGCTACGCAAGCGGTTCCCAAAGAGCTTTAGAACAAGGCATAGTTTTCCCTGCTGGCTCTTTGGGCATGGGACCCATCTCTAGCCATAGGCCATTTTTGTGTCTGTCCCGGCGCCCAGAGGGAAAGGGTGGTTTTGAGGCTGAAGGCAGCAGGAAAGCCTGCAGCCCCCAGGTCTGTGGGACAATTCAAGCGGTTCCCAAAGAGTTTTAGAACAAGGCATAGTTTTCCCTGCTGGCTCTTTGGGCGGGGGACCCATCTCCAGCCGTATGGCCATTTTTGTGCCTGGCGCGGCGCCAAGTGGGAAAGGGTGGTGTCGAGGCTGAAGGCAGCAGGAAAGCCTGCAGCCCCCAGGTCTGTGGGACAATTCAAGCGGTTCCCAAAGAGCTTTAGAACAAGGCATAGGTTTCCCTGCTGGCTCTTTGGGCGGGGGACCCATCTCCAGCCGTATGGCCATTTTTGTGCCTGGCGCGGCGCCAAGTGGGAAAGGGTGGTGTCGAGGCTGAAGGCAGCAGGAAAGCCCGCAGCCCCCAGGTCTGTGGGGCTACGCAAGCGGTTCCCAAATAGCTTTAGAACAAGGCATAGTTTTCCCTGCTGGCTCTTTGGGCGGGGGACCCATCTCCAGCCATATGGCCATTTTTGTGCCTGGCGCGGCGCCAAGTGGGAAAGGGTGGCTTTGAGGCTGAAGGCAGCAGGAAAGCCCGCAACCCCCAGGTCTGTGGGGCTACGCAAGCGGTTCCCAAAGAGCTTTAGAACAAGGCATAGTTTTCCCTGCTGGCTCTTTGGGCGGGAGACCACCTCCAGCCATAGGCCATTTTTGTGTCTGTCCCGGCGCCCAGAGGGAAAGGGTTGTTTTGAGGCTGAAGGCAGCAGGAAAGCCCGCAGCCCCCAGGTCTGTGGGGCTACGCAAGCGGTTCCCAAAGAGCTTTAGAACAAGGCACAGTTTTCCCTGCTGGTTGTTTGGGCGGGGGACCCATCTCCAGCCGTATGGCCATTTTTGTGCATGGCGCGGCGCCAAGTGGGAAAGGGTGGCTTAGAGGCTGAAGTCAGCAGCAAAGCCCGCAGCCCCCAGGTCTGTGAGGCTACGCAAGCGGTTCCCAAAGAGCTTTAGAACAAGGCATAGTTTTCCCTGCTGGCTCTTTGGGCGGGGGACCCATTGCCTGCCGTATGGCCATTTTTCTGCCTAGCGCGGCGCCAAGTGGGAAAGGGTGGTGTCGAGGCTGAAGGCAGCAGGAAAGCCCGCAGCCCCCAGGTCTGTGGGGCTACACAAGTGGTTCCCAAAGAGCTTTAGAACAAGGCATAGTTTTCCCTGCTGGCTCCTTGGGCAGGGTACCAACCTCCAGCCGTATGGCCATTTTTGTGCCTGGCGCGGCGCCAAGTGGGAAAGGGTGGTGTCGAGGCTGAAGGCAGCAGGAAAGCCCTCAGCCCCCAGGTCTGTGGGGCTACGCAAGCGGTTCCCAAAGAGCTTCAGACTAAGGCATAGTTTTCCCTGCTGGCTCCTTGGGCAGGGTACCAACCTCCAGCCATATGCCATTTTTGTGCCTGGCGCGGCGCCCAGTGGGAAAGCGTGGTGTCGAGGCTGAAGGCAGCAGGAAAGCCCGCAGCCCCCAGGTCTGTGGGGCTAGGCAAGCGGTTCCCAAAGAGCTTTAGAACAAGGCATAGTTTTCCCTGCTGGCTCCTTGGGCGGGGGACCCATCTCCAACCGTATGGCCATTTTTCTGCATGGCGCGGCGCCAAGTGGGAAAGGGTGGTGTCGAGGCTGAAGGCAGCAGGAAAGCCCGCAGCCCCCAGGTCTGTGGGTCTACGCAAGCGGTTCCCAAAGAGGTTTAGAACAAGGCATAGTTTTCCCTGCTGGCTCTTTGGGTGGGAGACCCATTGCCACGGTGTGACCATTTTTTGTGCCTGGCGCGGCGCCAAGTGGGAAAGGGTGGTGTCGAGGCTGAAGGCAGCAGGAAAGCCTGCAGCCCCCAGGTCTGTGGGGCTACGCAAGCGGTTCCCAAAGAGCTTTAGAACAAGGCATAGTTTTACCTGCTGGCTCTTTGGGCGTGGGACCCATCTCTAGCCATAGGCCATTTTTGTGTCTGTCCCGGCGCCCAGAGGGAAAAGGGTGGTTTTGAGGCTGAAGGCAGCAGGAAAGCCTGCAGCCCCCAGGTCTGTGGGACAATTCAAGCGGTTCCCAAAGAGCTTTAGAACAAGGCATAGTTTTCCCTGCTGGCTCTTTGGGCGGGGGACCCATCTCCAGCCGTATGGCCATTTTTGTGCCTGGCGCGGCGCCAAGTGGGAAAGGGTGGTGTCGAGGCTGAAGGCAGCAGGAAAGCCTGCAGCCCCCAGGTCTGTGGGACAATTCAAGCGGTTCCCAAAGAGCTTTAGAACAAGGCATAGGTTTCCCTGCTGGCTCTTTGGGCGGGGGACCCCATCTCCACCCATATGGCCATTTTTGTGCCTGGCGCGGCGCCAAGTGGGAAAGGGTGGTGTCGAGGCTGAAGGCAGCAGGAAAGCCCGCAGCCCCCAGGTCTGTGGGGCTACGCAAGCGGTTCCCAAATAGCTTTAGAACAAGGCATAATTTTCCCTGCTGGCTCTTTGGGCGGGGGACCCATCTCCAGCCGTATGGCCATTTTTTGTGCCTGGCGCGGCGCCAAGTGGGAAAGGGTGGTGTCGAGGCTGAAGGCAGCAGGAAAGCCCGCAGCCCCCAGGTCTGTGGGGCTACGCAAGCGGTTCCCAAAGAGCTTTAGAACAAGGCATAGTTTTCCCTGCTGGCTCTTTGGGCGGGAGACCCATCTCCAGCCATAGGCCATTTTTGTGTCTGTCCCGGCGCCCAGAGGGAAAGGGTTGTTTTGAGGCTGAAGGCAGCAGGAAAGCCCGCAGCCCCCAGGTCTGTGAGGCTACGCAAGTGGTTCCCAAAGAGCTTTAGAACAAGGCACAGTTTTCCCTGCTGGTTGTTTGGGCGGGGGGACCCATCTCCAGCCGTATGGCATTTTTGTGCATGGCGCGGCGCCAAGTGGGAAAGGGTGGCTTAGAGGCTGAAGTCAGCAGCAAAGCCCGCAGCCCCCAGGTCTGTGAGGCTACGCCAGCGGTTCCCAAAGAGCTTTAGAACAAGGCATAGTTTTCCCTGCTGGCTCTTTGGGCGGGGGACCCATTGCCTGCCGTATGGCCATTTTTCTGCCTAGCGCGGCGCCAAGTGGGAAAGGGTGGTGTCGAGGCTGAAGGCAGCAGGAAAGCCCGCAGCCCCCAAGTCTGTGGGGCTACACAAGTGGTTCCCAAAGAGCTTTAGAACAAGGCATAGTTTTCCCTGCTGGCTCCTTGGGCAGGGTACCAACCTCCAGCCGTATGGCCATTTTTGTGCCTGGCGCGGCGCCAAGTGGGAAAGGGTGGTGTCGAGGCTGAAGGCAGCAGGAAAGCCCTCAGCCCCCAGGTC